>NC_137952.1:21243550-21773550 GCF_963924665.1 Micromys minutus | reverse complement strand
AGGAACCCCCTGGTTTGTCAAGACCTGCTCATTGTTGCTCTGCTTAGCGCATCTGGGGCTTCTGAGTGTGGAGCCCCAAGAAGGCGAAGTTCAGTTTGCTAGAGAAGCCCAGATCTGGGGCTGGAAAGAGATGAGGGGCTGGGAGGCGGGGTGGGGGGATTTCCTCCCTCGCTCCCCTCTCCAACGGGAGCGGAAAATGTGATTTGCAGTGCATTCCAGGCGCGGTTCCCTGGGGTGACCTCTCCCACCCAGCCGAGCAGGGGCAGAGGGGGAGTAGACAAAGAGGCGAGGCGGGCGGAGAGGGGACCCCGCAGGGAAGCAGGAGGGGTGCAGTGGGCGGGGGCACTACCGGGAAAGGGGGCGGATAGCGGGTCCCGCGGCGGCGACGGCGCCTGACCAATGGAGAGTCGCGGTCCCCGGCGCTTGGCCGGCTGCATTTAAACCAGAGACTCCGAGATGCCCGACACTCGGTGCGCCCTTCGCAGACCTGGAGACCCAGAGCACCGCGGTAGCTGCAGTCTCCTTCGTGTTCCTCCTGCGTCGAGCCCGAGTGGCTCGGGCCGCTGTCGCACGCAGCGCCACACATCCACAGCGAGGTACCCGAGGACCCACGGAGGTGACAGGTGAGCGCGGTGGCACTCTGTAATGTGGTGTGTGTGTGTGTGTGTGTGTGTGTGTGTGTGTGTGTGTGTGTGTGTGTGCTGGTACCTAGTCAAGGAGTCCCCAGGGTCCATACCATCTCAGATCCTTCTCAGTTGGGATTCAGTCCCTTGGTGCCCCAAAGACGCGGGGTTCCCTGGAGTGCGCCTTGTAGAACCGAACCCGGTCCTTCCTGCCGCAGAGGTAGATGTGGTGACTTCGGGGCACTGGGTCCACCGGGAAAAGGGAGAGAGAGAAGTTGTCAAGAAAGTGCATCCCGTTTCCATTTGTGGAAACCAACACTGTCCTGGTGCTTGAAGCACAGAGCCCGCGGGACTCGCCTGCCGGGATAGCGCACGGGTTGCCGGAGTCCGATACCCCAGAGCCGCATCTCTGTGAGCTGATGCCGATCTCGCAGGGGGTTGCAGTCAGAGACAGCCTCCAGGGTTGGGCATAGGGCTGGGGCTGGGGCGTCTATAAGGAGTGGCGATCCCAGGGCTGTGAGTGGTAACTGCTGAGGACCTGGAAAATGATGGAGTGTGGCAGATGTACTGAGGCTGGTAAGACCGAATCCTCGCGGCTCAGCAACAGCGAAGAGTCGAGGGGTGGGGGGGTGTCGGGTACCTGGAGCGCTTTTCTGCCCGCGGTGCTCCCGCGGCACGCGCCACACACTCATATGCTAGCTGTGCCCCGCCTGGCTCGTGGCTGTCTTTTTTGAGCCGCTTGGGGGTTCCACGCTCTCATCCTCCATACTGCAGACCTGCAGGCGCCCGGCAGCCACTACTGACTGGTTACCACTTCCGTAGATGCCGGCCGATCTGTACCCCACAGGCCCCTGTAACGCCCCACTGCGCCTTGATAGCGACTCTGCTCTGCTGAGCGCTTGCCTCTGCTCCCGCTGCCTAGCCCATTCCAGTGAGCCCTCCCAAGCTCTGAAGTAGAAGCCTAGAGTGAAGGGAAAGACGATGTGGCTGTCATCTCCCTGGTCCTACTTCTTTCCAAAATTCTAGTTTGGGAAGAACAACTTTTCTACAGCTCTGGACTGGCTGTTCCCTCTCTAGCACGCTTCAGCTTAGTGTTTGCCTATGCCCGGCTCTGGCAAACATCCACTAGAGAGACTGGCTGGCGAGGATGGGAGATGACCAGTAGGAGAGCCCAAGCTGGCTCGCTGGTCTAGCTCAACAGCCGTACTCCCCTGTAGAATTCAAATCCCTACTCTTTGATGGAGAAATATAGCCTAGAAGTGAGGGGTTAAAAATCTCCTCTTAACTGTGTTGGAGGGCAGAATGCCGACCATCAGTAGGTAATTGGATCTCTTGGTGGAAAGAGCAAACCCAAGTGGTGCTCACGTCTGTTTATGTTCCCCTGAGATGGTGCCAGGATACGAACTGATTAAAACAATCTACTGTGTTCAATGGGTCACCAGGGCTTTAAGCTGTCCCAGGGACTCCAGAGTAGTGGTTTCCTTCTGACTGCTCTTACAAGTTAAATAAATAGCGTAGAAGAGGTTAAGATAACCCCATCCCAGGGTGAGGGGTCTTCTTTCACCTCAGGGCTGCCCTCTTCTCACCCCCTCCCCCTTTTCTTTTTTGGGACAAGGCAGGCAGCACAGGGCACTTGGGAGTACAGACTGTTCAAAGCAAAGAAGGAAAAAGATCTTAAGAAAACAAGAGCCGCTTTTACCACCATCCCAACCAAGTCTACAGATATAGGAGTTTTCATTACTCTTATCGGGCACACTGCGTTGCTGGATTTGTCAGAAGTTACTAATTATTTAAGGTCTCTCTCTCTCTCTCTCTCTCTCTCTCTCTCTCTCTCTCTCTCTCTCTCTCTCTCTGTGTGTGTGTGTGTGTGTGTGTGTGTTTAACCCCCAGGTCATTGTAGGAATTAGATTATTTTGTAAACTTCGTAATTTCACAGCTTTCCTACGTTCTTCAAAGTGAACTCTGAGTAAAATGTTTTGTTAACCCATGATCTGTAGGAAATCCAAATTGGCTAATGTGGTTTTCACACCAGCATTTAGGGAGAGAAGAACAGAAACATCTTAAGTCCTTACATTCCTCAATGTCCACCTCTTGTCCCTTCTTAATTGATGCTGTTGGTGACCCTAGTTTCAATGGTCCAGTCTGCAAAGGGACAGAACACAAAGAACCCCCATGGCCTCAGACTTCTCCTCAATAAATGCTTGATCGTAGCAGAGCTTTGGAGTAAGTTTGAGAATGCAAAGCCAAAGATGTATAGGAGAACTTGAGCCTTTTATGCGAAGAGGAGAAGAGGGAGGTAGTTAGGAGCAGTGACTGCACATTTAAGCGAAAGGCACTGACCAGGCGAGTGCTACCAGCCCACGTCTTACATCTGCAAAGGATTTTCTTTAGTTTTAACATATGCTCTTAGAAATGCAAAGTACAACAGGAATTCCCTTGACAGGAGAAGTCTTTTCCTTTGCATGCAAACATGGAGATACAAAATAGATAATTATTAGATTTACAATATTTTTCAAAATTTACTGCATTAAAAAGCAAAGCCACATGTTCCTTGTTAAATATGCTGTGCTGAATGTCATTGGCATAGTGACTAAGGACATGTTAGAATGAGATGGAACTGGGCTCAAATCCTGGCTATCCACTTTATAAACTATGTGACCTTGGATGGATTCCTGATTAGTAACAGGAAGACATTATAACGTACCTCATAATTTATCATGACAAAACTTGGACAGTGTTTAGCATAATGTCTGATGCAGTAAAAGCTAAAAAAATAAGAGGTACCTTTTATTACTAGTGGTTGTGTTGGACACGAGAGACCAGAGGGTGATTCTGAATTTAATCCCAAATCCCATTTATTCATAACTGTTACAAACTGCAGCATATAACTTGGCCATCACGCAGTAGTGCTACTTGGTGAGCATTTGATATTTATACTTTCTAATTCACTTCCTGTCCGTTCAAATAGTTGTATAACAGTTATTAACATCACTAAATTAAAAAAAAAATCTTCCAGGGAACTACGAAGATATTTAACCACCAGGTGTCTCCTCCTCACCTTGAGTGGTGCTGGAGTTTCAGCCTGACTTAGCCCTAATGGGCAGACTATTCTTAAGAGACTTGCAACAAACATGCAGAGAATAAAATTTATGATGTGTGCCAATCATTAGTTTTTCTTATCTCCTTAATATAATTTGTCTGAGAAACAAACCAACCTTTATTATTATTAAGGAATTCCCTAGTTAACTTCTAAAGGCTGATTCTAAAGGTTAAAGTTAAAGATCTAACTCAAATTAACTTTGCCTCTCCTTAAAGATTAAGGCTTAAGGGCAAAAGAAACGGATTCTTCTAAAATCTGGCCTGTCTATAAAGCATTTGCAGCAAATTCCTTTGTGTTTTGTGCCTGGAGAATGAGCACGTGTCACTCTTGCTGCTTGTCTTTCTAAGTGTTGTTCAGCAGGAACAATGGCCCGGTTCAGGTACAGACATCCGGGGCTCACTGTAATTCTTACTCAAAACTCCGTTTAACTCACTGAATGAGCAGGTTGCTTGGCTAATGGGAGAGCCGCAATGAGAAGTGTGTGGAACGGAGCTGGCCCTACATTTCCTAAACACATCAAGATTACTGGAAACAAGTCAGACATACTTTTTGGGTTTCCGAATCTCCAGACTCCGAAGACCATTTTTGGTGCTTTCATGAAATTTTTTTTTTTTTGAATTTACCAAGGCAAAAGTGATTGCTATGCTTCCCTTGCTTGAAAGTGTTTATTTTTGAGCACCAAGAGAACTGGGGACAAGTGTGAGGCAGCGAAGATCCGTTTTGAGGGTCTGTCCTTTGAGACAAATGATGGAGGAGTGTAGTTGCAAATTGAAAAGGAGACTTGTACTGGCAGAGATGAGCCAATGAGAGAGCTCACGTCCAAATACTAGCACATCACTCAGCAGCAGAAATGCACTAAGGGGATGTCCAGGTGGGGTTTGAAATGAAGAACGATACTCTCTGTATAGGAGGACCAAGGGAGATGCTTGCTACATGTCATGATACACTCTGAGTCTGGGATGCATCTGAAAACAATGCTTGGACATGAATGGGAAGTCATAAGAACCTAAATCTGGGGCTGGAGAGATGGCTCACCCATTAAAGGCTAGGCTCACAACCAAAAATATAAGAGAATCAAAACCTGGACCAGTATTTGGAATGCTTTGGGGCACTGCTAGGGGCTGATGTGTAAAGAATTGTCCCCAAGGAGATACCATCTTCTTTATTTGCTCCATACCAGTGATACATAGAAAGTGCTAAGCATTTGGTGAAAACAGAGTTGCAATTTCATGAAGAAAATTCCTCAATTGAATAATCAACATTAGTTGGGGGGGGGGCTCTTGGATGAGTGGTCACAGTGATTGGGAGAGCCTGTCTTCAGCCTTCCGTACTGATCACCTTCCTCTTCTTCAAGGAGACCATCAGAAGCACACTGGCCTTTCTACTCAAGCCAGGGAACTGCTCTGCTGATTTCTGTTTCTTGATGTGCATGGAGGGCTTTTCTTTTTAACACTAAATTTTAAGAACTTGAAGTCCTCACAATAAACCAGTAAAGATTAAGATGGAAAAATATCATACTTTTTATAGCCAGTAATCTTAAAAATGTTTTATTTCTTTATTTAATGTACTTCTTTACTTTTGCTTTATTTTAGTGAAAAGTCAGATGGTAATCTAGACTGTCATGACTCACTCTTGCATAGGAACAGGAAATTTTCCCAAATTAGACCCCCAAACCATAGTCTACTAATTATGAATGTATTGCTCTATCAGCGGATTAAAATAAAATTCATACTATCCTGAATAGAACCAAAAGAACAAAACCAACCAAACAACAATAGCAAAACTTGAGAGCAAATGGAGATTTCCTGAAAAAAGAAAGACAAGTGTTAGAAACCTGTCTAGGCTGGAAGAAATCTACACTACTAAGGGTCGGGAGGTAAAAACATTTAATGTAGTCAGCCCCTTGACGTCAGCGATGGTACTTTAAAATGCAAAGAACAGAAACTGTATTGAATTTATGTGGTATAACAATCACTTAACAGAACTTAAGGAGCACCTCCTCTGTGTCAGGAACCATTAATGATGAATTAGCCCTCATCATTTCTCAGGGTAGATGTAAGTAAGTCAGGAAGGAAAAGTTCAGTGGACAAGGAACCCCTAGATGGTCTGGAGAAATGAATCGCAGTTTTGTATATGGATGTTTATGAACAGTATGGCCCTATGACATAAACTGTCACATGCAGTCAGCATACATCCATAGTCAGCCTCAGGTTGGCCTCTGTGGTTGTGGACCCTGAGGCTCTGGACCCAAAAGGAGTCAATTGACTTGGAGGTTATTTTTTAGTAGATATGGAAGGAAGTTGTCAACCTAGATCCAGGGCCATCTCTGTAATATTCTTTTAAACAGCAGTGAATGGATTTTATTTTAGTGCTTGGCCTCTTATTTTAGACTCTGGTCCTCAATTGGGAGTCACCAGAAACTTGTGAAACTGTCTTAGATTTGCATTATCATTTCTTGGAGACAGAGTGGTCATGGCTTAAGTTACCTTGGCCTCTGGAGAAAATCTGTACTATTTTATAACCGGCCTATTTTCATAAGTGATGTTTTATAAGACAACACAAAGCCATTACCTTTTGTTATTGTTGTTGTAGTGGTCCGCATAGTTTTGTTTAAAGATCAGATACATGGTAACACAAGCTGTCACAGGGCAAGGAACCTAAAGTCGGAACAGGAGTTTAATGTCACATTATCAGCTCCAAACTTGAACCTGCTCCAGAGTATTAAGTTAATGTCAGAAAAACAATGACATTTAAGAATATTTTTAATGAAATGTTCAATTATCCCGGTTTGATGCTAGCGTTAGGGTTGAATGGTCCTCACTTGGCAGAAGTTGTCCTTTACCGAAGATGCATTTTACGCTGCCTTTGTCTCTTAAAGATAATTGGTCTAGGTAATGATACCAACTTGTCTGGTTCCTTGGAGACCATGGTTATATTAAATGTGGCTATATTAATATGCACTTAATGGTTGTCACATGCAATACTGGTATTCGTCAGAGAGAAAATGGATGCTTCCTAGCTGTTCTTGTGCAGCAAACCATGAGCATGGGGAGAGGAAACCCCAGGGCACTACTGGAAGAACACTATGAATTTGAAACTGGTCTCATAGAAAAGAGGTCCTTCAGTGTTTTAATAATACTCGGTGTGGCCAGCAAGCATTGCAAGCCTTGAGCTGGATGGGAAGGCTGGCTGACGACTGAATTAGGGTCTACATATTTCTGGTTTCCCAGGTGACTGTGTCCAGAGAGACTGCCCCAGGAGAATCCCTACTGTCTGCTGCCCCTCTTTCTCTTCTCCTGTCTCCCCAGGCTTTTCTGAACAACCCTGCCTCTGGACAAGTCCCCCTTTCTCTGACTTGCTTTGTTCACCCCATGGTCCCCCCCTCCCTCCCTCCATGCTTCAGTTCATTTTACTTATTTAATATTAAACGTCCACATGCCCTAGCCGTGTATGATTCACACCAAGGTCCAGATTTGCTCACAATTCATTGGCATCAATGCTTTTCTTACGAATTGAAATATTCATGTACTTATTCTATTTTCTACCTTAATTTATTCAGTTATTTTTGTATATTTTGGAAGTAACCACATACATATGCACACACACACATACACACAACATGAAAACAGAAGGAGTATTTGGAACAGAACTAGTAAAGCAGCAGGGGGAGGCAAACATAAACAAGGTGTGGGGACAGATATATATGAAAAATCATAATCAAATTTCGTACCCCAAAGGGCCTGAGTTCAGTTGCCAGCACTCATATTGGGTGGCTCACAACTTCCTATAACCCCAGCTCTATCTAGCAATTCGGGGACCCTCTATTGCCCTCCCTAGGCACACACATGGGTTAAACACACACACACACACACACACACACACACACACACACACACACACACACACACACGGTGTTGTCTTATGGCATAAAGAAAGACACCAGTCATCTTTATCCTCTTGGTCTCCTATACATCCCTCCTCGTACAGTGTTCCTGTTTTTATAGGTTTCCTGGTCTCTTTCCAATACTGGAATAGTGAAAAGTCTCATGTTGTCAAATTCAAGGATAAATACAGTTAAGTGAGCATTAAAATAGTCATATGCAATTGTGTCAGGAGCCGGTAAGGAATTCTAATGGGGGCTAGTTCAAAAAAAGATACGGGTCCTGACTGAGTTGAAAGCTTGGCAATTTCACTGTGTGACCTGTGTCGAGTTACTCGGTTTGATGGCTGAGAGAATAATGGGAGTAATAGTATCTAATAGCTAGTGATACTGTTAGAAGTCAGTGCAACGCGAGTGTGGACTGAGTGCAGTATAAGATGTTAGGTGCGATTATTAATTTTTATTAAACACCTTTCTTGTCTGTGTCCCCCCTCTTTGTCCCTTGTCTAGGATGAATCGCAACGCATACATTGTGGGAGCTTTGCTTCTCCTCCTGGGGACCCTACTGCCAGCAGCGGAAGGGAAAAAGAAAGGGTCCCAAGGAGCCATCCCACCTCCTGACAAGGCTCAGCACAATGACTCTGAGCAGACACAGTCCCCACCACAACCTGGCTCCAGGACCCGAGGGCGGGGCCAGGGGCGGGGCACCGCCATGCCTGGAGAGGAGGTGCTTGAGTCCAGCCAAGAGGCCCTGCATGTGACAGAGCGCAAGTACCTGAAGCGAGATTGGTGCAAAACGCAGCCCCTGAAGCAGACCATCCACGAGGAAGGCTGCAACAGCCGCACTATCATCAACCGCTTCTGTTATGGCCAGTGCAACTCCTTCTACATCCCCAGGCACATCCGAAAGGAGGAAGGCTCCTTTCAGTCTTGCTCCTTCTGCAAGCCCAAGAAGTTCACCACCATGATGGTCACACTCAACTGTCCTGAGCTACAGCCACCCACCAAGAAGAAAAGGGTCACACGCGTGAAGCAGTGTCGTTGCATATCCATCGACTTGGATTAAGTCAAAGGGGGCACATTCAGCCTGTCGTAGCCATGCCGAGAGCCACACCCAAACCACCCAATTCCTACTTGGCTTAAACCTAGAGGCCAGAAGAACCAGCAGTTGCTTCCTGGCTGGAGGCTGCTTATGCATAGTGTATGCGCATGAGTGTGCATGGGTACCTGTGGGTGTTTCCAAACACCAGCGGATACAGTCTCTGTTGAAGGCACGTCCTGTTACTGTGCTTCAGATGGTCGAAAATGCCCACACCACTGGACCCCAACACCCACAGGGGCAGGGCTGTAGTTGGCTTTGTCACTGTGTTCTATGTGCCTTCTGGGCACCAGGATTTCACTTGAGAATGAATACTAAGGAGGGGGTAACTCGGGGCTGCATTAGACTCGGAACTGTTGTTCAGTGCTTGCCCACCAACCATTCCTTTCCTTGCTCTCCATGACCTTAGCCCATGTGCCTAAATTAATTCACTTGACCGCGGGTGTAAATTTCTTTTATCTTGTGAAGAACCTTCAGAATGTGGGGAGACATGTGATGAGGGCAAACAGGACAGAGGTTTGACACAGGGGCGCTGAGGCTGAGGACCAGTGTAGGCCAATGAAATCCAGTAGGAAGATGTCCAGAGTTTAAAAATTGTTTCCCAAAACAAAATGAGCCTTGTTTTAGCAAACGGGCTTTCCTGATATTTAAAAGAACCCAGACACACAGAGGAGACATACAATCAAAAAAAAAAAAACAATTTTCTGTGCCAGCTTCTGAGACCTACTGACACTATCTGTAACCCAAAGTTAAGGGTGAAATATTGACCACTCCTGTTTTAAGAATCAAGTGAAAAAGAAAATGACCTCCTACTTACTTTGCCTCTCAGAAGGACAACTGAGAGCCTTGTTCACTGGGGTAAGAAAAAACAAAACCTCCTACGCTTAGTTTTGCTGGATTAACATTGCTTTTCTGTCATCCCTGAAAAAAGCTTTGGAAATGCAGAACCTTTCAATAAAATTCAGCTTTTCTTGAGGCCACCTGCCAATAAGGAACAGTGTAAGATGAATTAGATGTGTCTGGGGCTTTTTCTGTTTGGCTTTTGTTATAGGAGAGAACCAAAGCAGGGGGAGAGAGAGAGAAGAGAGAGAGAGAGAGAGAGAGAGAGAGAGAGAGAGAGAGAGGGAGAGAGAGAGAGAGAGAGAGAGAGAGAGAGAGAGAGAGAGAGAGAGAGAGAGAGAGAACAAGCACCTGTCTGAAGAAGTAAGGTCTTATGTTTGCTTCTATTTCATTTGCTCTCAGAGGGTTGATAGGAAAGCTCCCTTAGGAAATCACTTGGGTATATTAAAGGCCACCAACACCAGTGGATTGATGTGGCACTGTAATAATTGTGTCTACTGTGAATGTTGTCCTCTGCATACACGTGGCTCCCCAAATGTCTACTTAGCATTTATGTAAGGGCCAGAGTGAAAGGTGAGCAGGCCTTGGTACATTGGGCTTGGCTAAGAAATACTCCTTAAGACTGAGATTATAGCTATGAATGACCCACATACTTTTTTTTTTTTTTTTTTTTTTTCCTCTAGTCAAGTGATGTGTCATTTGGAAGGCAGACATTCACTACCCATCAAAGATACCACAGTCAAAGAACCACTTTGGTCTAGCCCACTCCCATATGACATCTAAACAGGAACCATATTATAAGGCAAAAGCTATCTTGAATTCCCAAAACAGTGGGTCTTATTTTGAAGGTTTGAAAGTCATTACTGATGACTCCACACTAAATGGGTTTGCACAAGCAAAACCTGTGAATTTCATCTGTACTTTGTGCTCCTCCCCTGAATATCTGAGGCTTCTACACCCATAGCTAATAAATCAGAGGATGGATTCGATTAGGCCCACAAATGCAGAGTTTGAAGGGTAGTGAAGAGAGAAAAAAATAAGAGAGGAGGAAGCTGAAAATATAGAACCACACCAGAGAGGAAAAGATGACACCCAGTGCTGAAAAACACTGCGTGCCGTGAACTAATTCTGCCACAAACATGAATCTTGCTTAAAAAAAAAATAAAAAGTTTGCCAGCCACAGTTACCTCCTAGGAGCCTGTATCACAGTCTCCCATGTAAGTTGCATTTAGATTTGGTTTATGTCAAGAGGTTTGCCTCAAAATGAACTTCTTTGAAAGGAGCAGCAACATAAGTACCCTAAAAGCATATCACAGGCCAAAGACAGGAATGTCTGCTTTCCTTGCTGTTCCCAGACCAAGACCATCAGAAATATGTGTCCTCCACCGTTTATTGGAGACGCCCCATCTATTGCTTATTTTGGACGCACCAGCGATGCAATGGTGCATATGTTCTCCAACACTGCAGTAGAACTGTTCTTTGGCAAGATGCGTTGCAATCTCCAACTTACCTGTTAAAATAATGCCAGAAACCAAGTATGAATCTTGCGGCATTCAGTTTGTGCTGGGCAGGAAAAGCACACACTGTGGAAGTCTGAGTGCTTCTTTGCCACGCTACTCGTCAACGTGAAAAGCCTGGAGGACGGATAGTTTCCACCGTGTGGAATGTGAATAAGCAAGAAGTTATGGTTATTTAATGTAATTAGGAATTCAAAGTCCTTTGGTTACTGTGATTTCAAACGTGTTTTCTTTCTCCATTTTATACGACAGCCTCTGAGTTGGGCAAAGAAGAAACGGGCCGTCGTATGTGGCTAGAGACTTTTGTCAGGCCAGAGGGGACACAGTCTTGTCACATATGAAGAGATGTTACCAAGTCAAGGGCAAGCTTTTGTTTTTAAAAAACTGAGTGCTCCTTAAAGGTCGACACTTCTGAAGCAATATTAGGGAAGACGTTATATGTTATTTTGAGAGACTTATGATGGGCGTGCACAAGCGTATGATGATGGTGAGTTCCAACAGGTACAAACAGGACACTTCTCAACAAGGACTCCAAGCTGAAAGACCAAAAGAGATTCCTCACAGTATTTAATATCACCGACAGTGTGTATTTAACATGCTCTAGTCATTTGAAAACAACGAAGGATTATATGGGCTATGATGGAACTACTCCCTTGCTCTGGACGAGGGTGAGGCAGGATTTAATGGTCTCATAAAAGCTAATTTGGCTTAAAGTTTTATGAATCTGTAACTAGAATTTTATTTTCATCCTAATAACATTCTGTATAACCTTTGCCAAAAAAAAAGCAATCAATAAATTAAACCTCTTCTTTTTGTGTCTTTTAACTGGTGGAAATATCTCAGCAGGGGCTGAGGGCAGGGAGGGAGCCAGGGATTCACTTACCCCAGAGAGGGAAAAAGGAC
Source organism: Micromys minutus (assembly GCF_963924665.1). Lineage (NCBI taxonomy): Eukaryota > Metazoa > Chordata > Mammalia > Rodentia > Muridae > Micromys > Micromys minutus. Next base: position 21,761,588 of record NC_137952.1, on the reverse strand, counting down.
CGAAGAACTGAGATCTCTCTTTTTTAGAGGAACCTACTCATTGCACTCAGATCTTTTTGGTCCTTTTTGGTTTTAGTAGGGACCCTTGGGACCCATATATTAAAGACAGCAGAGGCTGACCTCCTACTGGGTCGCCAGCAATCTCCTCAAGAACAGCTAGAAGGAAGAAGCTCCCACAGTTATGACAGAGAGGAATGGTTATGCAAAACAGCCAAGATGGAGGAGGAAAGATGAAGAGAAAGATTTGAGTTCCATAGAAGAATGAAACTGTGATGAGGGGAGTAGTCAGCAATCCCAGGAGCTGCCTTGGAGGAGACAAGCTTGAGTTATCTTGGCAATATCTTTAAATGTGCCAGTTGTCATTCCATAGAAACATAAGGAGAGCTGGTTATCTGAGACCATGCAAGTTCCAGAGAGTTGGTCCCAGCTGGACATACACTAGCATTTGGCACTGGAAAGCTGACAGTGGTAGCCAAGTCCCAGCAGCTGTGGGTGTAAGGTCCTAGTGTTGCACACCGCGAAAAGAGTATAATTTGTGTTGTTCTGACGTTCCCAGGACAGCTCAATGCAGAAGGTACTGCTATCCTCCCTAAGAGGAAGTCCAGACTCATGTGGTCTTACTGTAACACACCAGTCCTTAATAATCTTAAGAGTTTTCAGTAGAAGTGCCTTCTCCCTTAGAGCAGAACACAGTATCGATTATTGACTAAGGCCATCTTCAGACTAAATGAATAATAGTTCAGAACGATTGCACGAGTGCATTTAGGAACACTAAGTTTATTTCCCACTTCTCTCTCCTTTTATAGATGTGGGGTTGTGGGGAGATGGGCTGGAATAGGCAGGGTCTGCAGGAAAAGCACACCCAAGAGGCAGCATGTGAATAAGGCTTGAAAGGTGAGAGTGAAGCTCAACAAAGAACTTAGCAGGCTCAAAGCAACCTTGTCCTCCAGAAAAAAACCCACAGGGCATGAGGGACACTCAGCAAAGGCACTAATTTCTGAGCTCAAGCCTTTTTCCAGCTTCTGTTTCTTTTGCCACTGGGTTTATAAGCACTAACCACCGTGCTCATGTTCACCAGGTAAACAAATGTTAAGGAAATAGAGAAAAAAAATAGAAATATGATATATTGGGAACCTGGAAATGATAGAGACACGGAAAGACAGAGACACAGAGACAAGGAGAGAAGAGAAGAAGAGAAGGAGAAAGAGAAGAAGGAGAAAGAGGAGAAGGAGAAAGAAGAAGAATTATAACATAATAGTCAAATTGAAATTGTAAGGCTGGAAAACTAGCAGGTAAATTAAGCCTCTTTAGAAGGGCTCAAAAGCAGATCTAATCAGTTAGAAGATAAAACGTGAGAAAGAAAGGTGGAGACAGGCAGGAGATGGAGAGGAGAAAGAAAGTGAACTCAAATATGACAACTCTAATTTCAGCACTTGGGAGGCAGAGGTAGGCAGCTCTCTGTGGTTTCAAGGCCAGCATAGTCTAGAGAGAGAGAGAGAGAGAGAGAGAGAGAGAGAGAGAGAGAGAGAGAGAGAGAGAGAGAGAGAGAGAGAGAGAGAGAGAGAGAGAGAAAGAAAGAGAGAGAGAGTTTGAAACTAGGCAGGTTTACATAGTACATAGACCCCGTATTAAACAAACACACAGATAAAAACCCAACCACACAAGCAAAACCCCCAGATATGAAAGAGCAAACACCATTCTTGACCTTACAAAAATCTTTTTAAAATGCTTTCTAAGAAATCCTATGAACAACTCTGTAAAACATAGAATATAAAAAGATAGCCAAAGAGAAAGACTAATTTTATGCTTATGTTTTATAAATTTTGCTAGAAATAAACTAAGAAAAGTCCAATTGCAATGAATAGTAAACCACTGGAAACCTACATAAGTAAACTTTTCATTATAGCTAAACTAGTTAAGGAATTGTATGTTCTGATGACATACTCAGAGTCCCTCTCTTTCCTCTTTCCCTTCTAGCTTACATTTGGGAGCTGACTAGAAAGTCAGGCTCCTTCCAATGCAAGTAATGAAATGATCACACCCTACCTCATGGGACACTTAACTCTCTAATTATCATAAAACCTTGAGCAAGTCTTTTCCTGCTTTCTGAACTATGTTCAGAGCAGAACAGGAGTCAGGATCTCTTGTCCTCTTTGGAGTGGTGTGCCACCATTATCATCTAAGCAACTGAACCAAATTTTAGGCAGGAGTCTATATTGTTTATAGAGGTATCCATAACACCTTTTCATACTCAAATTACCCAAATGCCATAAGTAGAGCTAAAAGTCTGATGTAACTATCACAAAGATACTAAATATGCATTCCCCCCCCTCCAAAGTAAAGCCCACATAGAATGGCTCCACCAAATACTCAACGAAGCACTTACTTATGTCATTTACCAAATTGTCCTTAAAAATAGAGGTGATAATACCAAGAAGTGGCTTAGTGGGCAAAAGTGCTTGCTGGTGAATCTGACCACTGAAGTGAGATAGATCCCTGGGACTCACATGGTGGAAGGAACTTCCTGCAAATCTTCTAACTTTTACACAAGCATGCATACAGATACATTCACATACATACATACTTACATACATACATACATACACAGAGATGCAGACACACACATGCACTCATACACATAGATACACACCCTCACACACTTAGGCATAGACAGATATATACAGAAACACACACACAAAGACACACACATCCACTTGCCCACACCCACACACTCATACATACACAAACAGACACACACATATAGATACACACACAGTCACACAGACACATACATAAATGCATATTCACACACCCAGAGACACACAGATACACATACAGAGACACACATTCACCCACATCCAACCAAAACCCACCCACACAGACATACACACACAGTGCAGACACAAACACACACATACACAGATACACAACTACATCCACTCACACATACACACACAAACACACACACACACACACAAAAGTAGGCATGCACATATACATGCTCACATTCACACACAGACACACACTCACCCAATAACCCACATCTATCCACTCATACACACAGGCACACACACTCATACATACAAATATAATTTTAAAATTAAAGACATAGAGGAGTCAACATTCTACCTCATCCTTTAAGAGTACTATTACTGGTCATCAGGACTAGGGATCTGCCCAAGGAAGACTGAGCTTCCAGAACAGCTGCACAGGTGCTTTTCCACCTGGACCAAGATGGAGCCTGAGGCACAGGCACAGGAAGGGAACACCAGGAGTTCTCAGAGCTTAGGGAGCACGGTGCTCTCTGGAAAAGGGTCATTTTCAGCACACAGAGAGGGCCATAGTCTCTGTCTTCAGGGCTCAGGATCTGCCTGCAGGAGGCTGAGCTCCCAGATCAGCTGTACAGGAGCTTTTCCACCTGACCAAACGTGAGCCTGGCACACAGGCCTGCCAGCTGTTTGGCAAGAGAACTCTGGGAATTCTTGGAGCACAGGGAACATGGTGCTCCCGGGAAAAGGGTCCTTTTTGGCTGAGAGAAAGAGCCAGGTCTCTGCTATTAGGACTCAGGACCTGTGGGGCAGAAGGTTGAGCTCCCAGAACAGCCTCACAAGAGCTCTCACATCTGAACCCAGAACTGAGTCCCTGACATCAGAACTCACTGCCTGCCCACAAAGAGACAAATACCCAGAAGCAATCTCCCTCCTGAGCCCACAGGCCTTCAGACCCACAGGAAAGACAAGTACCAGTCAGAAACAAAAAGATCACTTACAATCACTGACAAGATGGCAAGAGGAAAGCGCAAGAACCCAAGCAACTGAAACCAAGGCAACTTGGCAACATCAGAACCCAGTTCTCCCACCACAGCAAGTAGTGGATTTCTCAACACTCCAGAAAAACAAGATTTAGACTTAAAATCATACTTTATGATGATGATGGAGATCTTCAAGAAGCTCATGAATGAATTCCCTTAAACAACTACAGGAGAACCAGGAGAAATCACTCACAGAATTACAGAAAAACACAGCCAAACAGGTGAAGGAATTGAAAATGGAAATAGATACAATAAAGAAATCACAAAAAGAGACAACCCTAGAGACAAAAAACCTAAGAAAGAAATCAGGAGTCATAGATACAAGCATCAACAACAGACTATAAGAGATGGAAGAGAGGATCTCAGGGGATGAAGACAACATAGAAAACATAGACAAAACAGAGAAGATGCAAAACCCAAAAAGCTCCTAACCGAAAATGTCCAGGAGATCCAGGACACAATGAGAAGACCAAACCTAAGAATAATAGGTGTAGAAGAGGGCAAAGAATATCAACTAAAAGGCACAGTAAATATTTTTAGTAAAATCATAGAAGAAAACTTCCCTACTCTTAATAACGAGATGACCATGAACAAACAAGAAGCCTACAGAACTCCAAATAGATTGGACCAGAAAAGGAATTCTTCCTGACACATAGTAGTAAAAACACCAGATGTACAAAACAAAGAAAGAATACTAAAAGCAGTAAGGGAAAAAGGACATGTAACATATAAAGGCAGACCAATCAGAATTACACCTGACTTCTCAACAGAGACCATGAAAGCTAAAAGATCCAGGAAAGACATCATGCAGACCCTAAGAGAACACAAATGCTAGCCCAGGTTACTATATCCAGCAAAACTCTCAATTACCATAGATGGAGAGACCAAAATATTCCAGGACAAAATCAAATTTACACAATATTTGTCTATAAATCCAGCTCTACAAAGAATAATAGATGGAAAACCCAACACAAGGAGGGAAACTATACACTAAGAAAAGCAAGAAAATAAGTATGCAAGAAAACCAATAAAAGAAAGACACACAAACATAATTCTGCCTCAAACAACAAAAATAACAGGAAAGAATAATCACTATTCCTTCATATCTGTTCACATAAATGCACTCAATTCCCCAATAAAGAGACATAGACTATCAGACTGGATATGTAACCAGGACACAGCATTTTGCTGCATACAGGAAACTCATCTCAGAGACAAAGACAGATACTACCTCAAAATAAAAGGCTGAAAAAAAAACCTTCAAAGCAAAAGGTCCTAAGAAACAAGCTGGAGTAGCTACTCTAATATCGAATAAAATAAATTTTCAACCAAAAGTTATCAAAAAAGATAAGGAAGAACACTTTTTACTCATCACAGGAAAAAATCTATCAAGATGAGCTCTCAATCCTGAACATTTATGATCCAAATACAAGAGCACCCACATTCATTAAAAAAAAAAAAAAAGACCGTGCTAAAGCTGAAAGCATATATTGCACCACACAAATAATAGTGGGAGACTTCACATCTCACTCTCATCAATAAACAGATCATGGAAGCAGAAACTGAACAGAGACATAGCAAAACCAGCAGAGGTTATGAACCAATCAGAATTAACAGACATCTACAAAACATTTCATCCTAAAAAAAGAGGAGACTATACCTTCTCAGCACCTCACAGCACCTTCTTTAAAATTGACCATATAGATGGTCACAAAACAAGCCTCCACAGATATGAAAAGATTGAAATACTCCCATGCATTCTATCAGATCACCACGGACTAAGGCTGGTCTTTAATAACAACAAAGACAACAAAAAGCCCATGTACACGTGGAAGCTGAACAATGCACTACTCAAAGATAACATGGTCAAGAAAGAAATAATGAAAGAAATTAAGGACTCTTTAGAATTTAACGAAAATGAAAGCACAACATACCCAAGATGCAATGAAAGCAGTACTAAGAGAAAAACTCATAGCTCTCAGTGCCTCCAAAAAGAAACTGGAAAGAGCATACACTAGCAGCTTGACAGCACAGCTTAAAGCTCTAGAACAAAAGGAAGCAGATACACCCAAGAGGAGTATTTGGCAGGAAATAATCGAACTTAGAGCAGAAATCAACCAAGTAGAAACAAAAAGAACTATACAAAGAATCAACAAAACCATGAGCTAGTTCTTTGAGAAAATCAACAAGATAGATAAACCCTTACCCAGACTAACTAGAGAGCACAGAATGATTATCCAAATTAACAAAATCAAAAATGAAAGGGGACACCTAACAACAGAAACTGAAGAAATTCAAGAAATCATCAGATTCTTCTACAAAAGCATATACTCAACAAAACCGGAAAATCTGGAGGAAATGTACAAATTTCTAGACAAATACCAGATACTGTAATGACTATTTCTGATTGTCAACTTGACTATATCTGGAAAGAATCACAATCCAGAATTGGGAGGCCCACCTTTGATTCTGATCTTGAGGCATAGAGGCCATGAATCTTAGGAAACTAAGGCAAGGAGAACACTGAGTTCAAGGTCATCTGGGACAAAACAAGTCCCATATCCAGGTGTGGTGGTACACACCTTTAATCTGGGACACACCTTCAGTTGGAGACCTATATAAGGACACTGGAACAAGGAAGGCTCTCTCTCTCCACCTGTCTACCTTTTGGGACTGAGTATCTGTTAGATCCTTGGACTTCACAGCTCCTGCTGGCCATTGTTAAGGAATTGGACTACAGACTGTAAGTCACCAACAAATACTTTGCTATATAGAGACTATCCATAACTTCTGTGACTCTAGACAACCCTGACTAATACAGATACCAAAGTTAAATCAGGAACAGATAAACCATCTAAACAGTCCCATAACACCTAATGAAATAGAAGTAGCCATCAAAGGCCTCCCAAACAAAAAAGTTCAGGACTAGATGGGTTCATTGCAGAATTCTATCAGACCTTCATAGAAGACCTAATACTAATACTCTCCAAACTATTCACAAAATAGAGACTGAGGGAACACTATCCAACTCATTCTTCAAATCCAAAATTACTCTCATTCCTAAACCACACAAAGACCCTACAAGGAAAGAGAACTTCAGACCAATCTCCTTTATGAATATTAATGCAAAAATGCTCAATATAATTCTTGCAAACCGAATTTAAGAACACATAAAAATGATCATTCACCATGATTAAGTAGGCTTCATCCCTGGGATGCAGGGATGGTTCAATATACAGAAATCCATCAACCAACACATAAACAGACTTTAAAAAAAACCACATTATCATCTCACTAGATTCTGAGAAAGGATTTGACAAAATTCAACACCCCTTCATGTTAAAAGTCTTGGAAAGAGCAGGAATCCAAGGCTGATACCTAAACATAGTAAAAGCAATATACAGCAAACCAGTAGCCAACATCAAACTAAATAGTGAGAAACTTGAAGCAATCCCACTAAAATCAGGGACTAGACAAGGCTGCCCACTCTCCCCCTACCTATTCAATATAGTACTGGAAATTCTGGCCAGAGCAATTAGACAACAAAAGGAAATCAAAGGGATACAAATCTGAAAGGAAGAAATCAACACATCACTATTTGCTGATGACATGATAGTATACTTAAGTGACCCCAAAAATTCCACCAGAGAACTTTTACACTGACAAACAACTTCATCAAAGTGGCTAGATATAAAATTCATTCAAAGAAATCAGTAACCTTTGTCTACTCAAAAGATAAACATGTTGTTAAAGAAATTAGGGGAAAGATACCATTCACAATAGTCACAAATAACATGAAATACCTTGGTATGACCCTAACTAAACAAGTGAAAGATGTATGACAACAACTTCAAATCTCTGAAGAAGGAAGTTGAAGGATCTGAAAAGATGGAAAGATCTCCCATGTCATCGATTGGAAGGATCAACATTGTGAAAATGGCCATCTTACCAAAAGCAATCTACAGATTCAATGCAATCCCTATCAAAATTCCAACTCAATTCTTCATAGAGTTGGAAAGAACAATTTGCAAATTCATCTGGAATTACAAAAAAACTAGGATAGAAAAATCTATTCTCAACAACAAGAAAACATCTGTGGGAATCACCATTCCTGACCTCAACCTATATTACAAAGCAATTGTGTTTAAAAAAAAAACCTCATGGTATTGGTACAGAGATAGTTTGTAGATCAATGGAACAGAATTGACGACCCAGAAATGAACCCTCACACCTATGGTCACTTGATCTTTGACAAAAGAGCTAAAAATATTTAATGAAAAAAGAACAGCCTTTTCAACAAATGGTGTTACTTCAACTGGCAGTCAGCATGCAGAAGAATGCAAATCAATCCTTTCTTATATTCTTGTACAAAGCTCAAGTTCAAGTGGATCAAAGATCTCCACAAAAAACCGGGAACACTGAAACTATTAGAAGAGAAAGTGGGGAAAAGCTTACAACACATAGGCACAGGAGAAATTTTCCTGAACAGAACACCAATGGCCTGTGCTCTAAGATCAAGAATCGATAAATGGAACCTCATGAGATTGCAAAGTTTCTGTAATGCTAAGGACACTGTCAAGGAAACAAAATGGCAGCCAACAGACTGGGAAAGGATCTTTATCAATCCCACATCTGATAGAGGTCTAATATCCAATAAATACAAAGAACTCAAGAAGTTAGTCTCCAGAGAATCAAAAATCCTATTTAAAAATGAGGTACAGAGTTAAATAAATAATTCTTAACTGAGGAAACCGATTGACCAAGAAGCACTTAAGGAAATGCTCAACATCTCTAGTCATCAGGAAAATGCAAATCAAAACAATCCCAAGATTCAACCTCACACCAATTAGAATGGCTAAGATCAAAAACTCAGATGACAGCAGATGCTGGCAAGGATGTGGAGAAAGAGGAAAACTCCTCAACTGTTGGTGGGGTTATATGCTGGTATAACCACTCTGGAAATCAGTCTGGTGGTTCCTCAAAAAATTGGACATAGTCCTACCTGAAGACCCAGATATTCTACTTCTGGGTATATATCCCAAAGATGCTCCAACATATAATAAGGACACATGCTTCATCATGTTCATAGAGCCTTGTTTATAATAGCCAGAACCAAATAGGAAAGAACCCAGATGTCCTTCGAGGGAGGAATGGATACAGAAAATGTGTTACATTTACACAATGAAGTACTACTCAGCTATTAAAAACAATGAGTTTAGAAATTCCTAGGCAAATGGATGGAATTAGGAACTATAATCCCAAGTCAGGTAACCCAGTCACAAAAGAACACACATAATATGCAGTCACTGATAATTGAAGACCAGCCCCAGAAAGCTCTGAATACCTAAGAAAACCAACTCATAGACCTCATGAAGCTCAAAAAGAAGGAAGGCCAAAAATGTGAAAACCTTAGTCCTTCTTAAGAAAAAAAAAAGAAGAAGAAGAAAAAGAAAAAACCATATATTTATCATATATTATTATGTAACAAATTTTGTGAGCTATAATAATACTTTGTAAAATAAATAATAAAAAGAGCACTAGTACCTTGATACAAAGTCTATATGAATATAGCATTAAAAAAACAACCATAAACTAATATTCCTTAAAAATATTGAGGCAAAATACCGAGTAACTGAATTAATCTCTCTATAAAAATAATGTAAATGCCATCACTACATATCTATCTTTAAGATAACATGATATTATTCATCGTGCTAATAGGATGAGGGACAGACACTGATTGATCATGCAAAAATTGAACAGCTCATCTGACAGAATTTAACACCATTCGTGATAAAGAACACTCAACACATTAGAAGAGTAAGGAATTTTCTCAACCTAAATTATGAGATCTGTGAAAAATCTGTATAGACCCCTACTAGTAAACTACTACTAGTAGCTAACAGAAAATCTTTCCCCACTTCTGTTCAGCATCAATCTAGAAGTTCTACCCAGAACAGTTTATGCAGGAAAAAAAATCAATATTGGCAAAAAGAAGTAACAATATATTTTCACTTGGCATTGTCTTACAGGTAAAGAGTCCAGAAACAAGTTCAGCTAGGTTTCCGGATCAAAGACAAAAACTAATCACAATTCTATGCAATTTTATACACTGAGAAGAAGAAATGTGAAAAAATTAAGCAAATTGTTTCATTTTCAGTCATATAAAATATACAAAATGAATAGTTAGAAGAAATAGAATCACTGCTCACTGAAAATGATAGAATATTGCTTACAAATATTTTAAAAAATAATAAAATCAGTGGAACAGGAAGATTTATCCATAGTTTATAAGAATTACTGCTGTTCTACAAGGTCAACTTGATGTCTAGGAGCTTTTGGCTGGTTTCCTTCTACAAATCAACAAATTGATCCTAAAATTCATATAACATACATATACACATAAACACACACATGCACATACACATACATGTCAACACGCCAGGCATCCTTTTCCCAACCATCAGGTTAGAAAGTATAAACTTCCATTTCTCCAAAACTCTTTTCATATTCCACTCCTTGTCACACCTCTTCTACACAGCAATTGTAACCTGTCTCTTAAGTTACAGGATTCCTCTTCCACAGTCTCAACAACAAAGAACACACCCACAACCCAACACTCTAGCCCAGTTGCAGCTGCAAACCATTACAGTGAAGAAAAGAAAGTCTTGAATTGAAGCAGTCCTAACCCCATGTTATAGTCTTGATAAGTGCATAAAATCCTAACTGAAAGTGAATGTGTATGATCCAGTGTGAGGTCCCCACAGCTTCAGCAGAGATGGTTTACCTGGATAGAAGTTCACTGAGAGGATTAGACTTTGGGTCTGGCTAATCTCACTGCATTGTGTTTTTTATTTGTAAGTCATTTGTAATCAAGTGTTACATAAATATAGTCTTTATGAAGATCATTACATTCTTTCTTAAAGGTTAAAAGATCCACCGTACACATACTTTTTGTTTAACAGGGCAAAGAGAGTTCTTAAGCTGAGTTAGTGTTTTGTAAAGGTAGGTAAAATCAGCAATCTCTTTGGGACACGAAAGCACTTACAGAAAGGACTAAAGAAATCACAAGTGGAAGAGGAGACATTATAACTGACACCCCAGAAATAAAAAGAAATAGAAGGGCCACTAGGAAAAGTTAGACATGAATGAACTGAACAGATTTGAAAATTTTAGTAAATTTCTCAAAGCATACAACCCACCAAGGCTAACTTGGGAATTAAAGTATCTGAATAGTTCTAGGACTGGAGATGAGTTTAAATTAAAAATTATATACTCTCAACTGAGGAAAATCCAGGAGAAGTTGGTTTTACTAACCAATTTTACATATTTCAACAAATTTAATGAAATTAATACCAATTCTCTTCTTCCTTCTCCTCAAAAAAATGAAGAAAAAGGAATAGTTTCAAATTTATTACATAAGACCAACATTATACCAACAATGATATCATCAGATATTTGCAATAAAGTACTGAAAACTGAATTAAATAATTTAATTATAGTGCAATAGGTAATTATATTTATTCTTGGAATACATGGATGGCCCAACATGTGAGACAGTAGTATATTAAGAAGTGTATGCATAAAATTATATGCTAATCCAGTGTGTGTAGAAAAGGCATTTGCCAAAATTTAGCATCCACTTATGGTTAAAAATTTTGAACAAACTAAGACTAGGAAGAGAGCACTCAGTTGCAACAAAGACCACAAGAAGGATCCAGAGCTGGCTGCACATTCAGAGGTGAGAAACAGTAAGACCAGAAAGGGAAAGGATGGTCACCATCACCATTTCTATCTCTTACACTACTAGGGGTTATCGCCATAGAAATTAGGCAAGAAAAAGAAACAAAAGATTCCAACAAAAACAAATACAAAATTCAGTAAAGTTGTAGTGTTATCCACTTTGGTTTTTTTGTTTGTTTGTTTGTTTGTTTTGGTTTTTGTTTTTTTGACACGAAGTCTCTCATTTGGTCTGAAACTTTACGATTAGGCTGGTCAGCAGTGAATCCTAGGGATTGATCCTCTCTCTTCATCTCCCCAGCACTGGGATTACATGCATACATCACCATGTGGGGCTTTCTTGTTTTGTTGTTCAGCATGGGTTCTAAGGATCAACCTCTGGTCCTTCTGTCTTCATAGTGAGTGCTTTACCATGACAGCTACCAACACAGTCTTGCAGTATTAACACAACACACAAACCAGCGACCATTTTAGATTTTAACAATGAGATAGCTGAAAAATAAGGGGGAAAGGTATCACTTAAAATATACCAAAAAGAAAAAAAATCATAGAAATTTACTAAGAGTGTGGAAAAACTCACATATTAAAAAATTGTAATATACTAGTCTAAGTAAATAGAGATATGCTTGCAAATGGAGAGGCATTTTGTGTTCAAAGACTGGAATATTTAATATTGCTAAATTGTTCATATTGCCTACAACAATCTATAAATCCAGTGCAACTCCTCTGTGTTGAAAATGTCATTGGCATTGTATATAAATAGAAGAAAGCATTGTAAAACTTATGAAATCACAAACAGCCATGAAGGAACGAATCAACCTTGAGAAAGACAATAAGGCTGGAAAGACCACTCCTCTTGTTATCAAAATGTACTGCATAATCATAGAACACACAACTGTGATGTTAGAATTCTCATGATCAACATAAGCAAATGAGACAAAATAGTGAGTGCGACAAAAACCCTCATGTATACACAATCAACTAGTATTTGACAAGGGCTCAATCTACAGAATGAGGAAAGGATTGGAGGTTAAACAAATGGTATTGGAAAATTGGGTATACACACGCAGAAAGTGTAATTGTACTGTTTGTTCACTTACACCACAAAAAAAGGAACTCAAATGGGCTGTAGATTAAAGGTCAGACTATAAGTCACAAAACGTCTAGAAAAACAGTAGTCTACCCAGTTTGTGTCTGTGTTTATGTATATGTGTGTGTGCATCCACACATGTATGGGGGAAACAGCTATGCATGAATGTGTGAAGCCAGAGGTCGGCACTGGTTGTCTTCCTCTATTGCTCTCCATCTCCTTTTTGAGAGCAAATTTCTCACTGAACCTGGATGGAGCTCCCAAGGTGGGTGGACGGTCAGCTCCCAAGGCTCTTCCATGCTCTGCCTGCCTGTACTGGAACTACAATGCACAGGTTACCATGCCTGGCTTTCTGTGTGGGTGCTGATGATCTAAGTTTAGTTTCTCATGCTTGGGCATCAAGTGCTCTTACCTGCTGACCCATGTACTCAGCTCTAATTGGACCTTTTTCTAATGCTAGTTTGGGTAATGCTTTTATAAGACAAACTCCAAAAAAAATCAATAAAATATAAATTTAAAAATCTAAATATCAAAATAAACATTCTACATTGTCAAAATAAAATTTCTACATGGCAAACAAGCAAACGAAAAAAGAAAGGCAAACCACAGAAGGAGAAATTATTTTCAAATGGTTTAGTCAATAAAAGGTTAAAAAATAAGCAACATAAGACACTTCTCCAACCTAAAAACAAGGAAAACAGTAACAATAGCAACGGCAAACTTCCACACTACAAAAGAAGATATAAAAGGCCAACACATAGATGGAAAATGCTCAGTATCATGAGCCATTATTAAAGTGCAAATCCAAACCACACTGAGATATTACTTCTTATAGGTCAGAATAACAATTCCAAAACAAATAAAAAGCAATGTATGTTCACAAGAACATAAAGAAGATCAATCCCTTATACACTGTTGACAGGAGTGTAACATAGTATACCACATTAGAAAGTAGTATGAAAGTTCTTCACAAACATAAAAACAGAACTGCCACACAACCAAAAGAAGTCATTCTTCAGGCACACCATTTAGGAATACTCCTGGGTATAAACCCAAAGAAACCAGAGTCAGCATATGCTAATGATGTTTATTGTGACACTACTCATAATATCCAAGTTATGGAATGAGTCTAGCTGTCTAACAAGAAATGAAAAGAACAGAGGAAATATGGTGTATGTATGCAATAAGCATTTCTCAGACATGAAAGAACAAAATCCAGTCATTTGCTAGAAAATGAGTGAAACTAGAGTTCATCATATTAAATGAAATATGTCAAACACAGAAAGACATTTCCCCCTCATATACAGGATATGTATCTTAGAAAAGACAGAAAGGAGAATGATGACTATTTGGGAAGAGGAAAGTGATAGAGAAAGGGGAATGAGGTGGAGGTGGAGTAGCTGGCATTGGCCACAGTGACATGCATGTGTTAAAGTGTCAGAAGGAAATCCATTATTTTGTGCAATAGCTATACATTAATTAAAAGGGGCAAAAATTAAAATCAGAATTAATATAAGCAAATCTAGTTCTAGATATATGTCCAAAGGATTGGAATTAAGAAACCAACATATCAATGTAGTGCTATTTATGACAGCCAGGAGGTAGAAACACCAATTAACAAATCTCTCTCTCTCTCTCTCTCTCTCTCTCTCTCTCTCTCTCTCTCTCTCTCTCACACACACACACACACACACACACACACACACTCTGCAACATTGATCTTTATGGTATATTAAATAAGCTAGTCAAAGTCAAATATGAGGTCTCCCAGACATCCACAGTCACTATCAGAGTCAAATGATGGTTTTGATGGACAGGGAAGGGTGGTAATAAGTAGTCACTTATCAACAGGCACATTCACAGTTAAAGAAGGCCAGTTCTAGAGATCTGCTGTGTAGTATTGTACCTCTGGTCACTGACACTATATTAACAGTTGATATTTTATTCAAGGTTGCTTTTCATCATTGTTGCAGCTCTCTATTCTCTCTTTTCCTAAATTGGATATATTTTATTTACATTTCAAATGTTATCCACTTTCCAGTTTCCCCTCCATAAACTCCCTATACTGTCCCCCTCCCCCTGCTTCTGTGAGGGTGTTCCCACCCACCCACCCTGTCCCACCTCCCTGCCCTGACATTCTCCTACACTGGGGCCTCGAGTCTTGGCAGGACCAAGGGCTTCTCCTCCCACTGAAGTCCAACAAGACCATTCTCAGTTACATGTGCAGCTGGAGCTATGGGTCGTTCATGTGTACTCTGTGGATAGTGGTTTAGTCCCTGGGAACTCTGGTTGGTTGGTATTGTTGTTCTTATGGGATTGCAAACCCCTTCTACTCCCTGAATTCTTTCTTCAACTCCTCCATTAAGGACCCTGTTCTCATTTCAGTTGTTGGCTGTAAGCATCCACCTCTGTATTTGTTATGATCTGGCAGAGCCTCTCAGGAGACAGCTATATCTCCTGTCAACATGTATTTCTTGGCATCAGCAATATTGTCTGGGTTTGGTGGCAGTATATGGGCTGGATTCCCAGGTGGGGCAGCCTTTAGATGGCCTTTGCTTCAGACTCTGCTCCAAACTTTCTCTCCATATTTCCTCCTGTGAATATTTCTGTTTCCCCTTCTAAAAAGGACTGAAGCATCTGCACATTGGTCTTCCTTCTTCTTGAGCTTGGTCTACAAATTGTAACTTGGGTAATCTGAGATTTTGGGCTAATAGCAATTTATCAGTGAGTGCATACCATGAGTGTTCTTTGGTGACTGGGTTTCCTTACTCAGGATGATAGCTTCTAGTTCCATCCATTTACCTAGGATTTTTCATGAAGTCATTGTTTTTAATAGCTGAGTAGTACTCCATTATGTAAATGTACCACATTTTCTGTACCCATTCCTCCACTGAAGGACATCTGGGTTCTTTCCAGCTTCTAGCTATTATAATAAGGCTGCTGTGAACATAGTGGAGCATGTGTCCTTGTTATGTGTTGGCGCTTCTTTGTGGTATATGCCCAGGAGTGGTATAGCTGTATCCTCAAGTAGGACTATGTCCAATTTTTTGAGGAACCACCAGACTTATTTCTAGAGTGGTTGTACCAGCTTACAATCCCACCAACCGTGGAGAAGTGTTCCTCTTTCTCCACATCCTTGCCAGCATCTGCTGTCACCTCAGGTTTTGATCTTAGCCATTCTGATTGGTGTGAGGTGGAATCTCAGGGTTGTTTTGATTTGCATTTCCCTGATGACTGAGGGTGTTGAACATTTCTTTAGGTGCTTCTCAGGCATTCAGTATTCCTCGGTTGAGAATTCTTTATTTAGCTCTGTCCTCCGTTTTTTAATAGGGTTATTTGATTCTCTGGAATCTAACTTCTTGAGTTTTTTTTTTTTTTTTTTTTTTTTTTTTTTTTTTGTATATATTTGATCTTAGCCTTCTATCAGATATACAATTGGCAAAGATCTTTTCCCAATCTGTTGGTTGACGTTTGTCCTTTGTCTTACAGACCAGCTATCCTGCGCTACCAAGACTTCCCCTACATGATGGACTTTAACCCTTGATCTGTGAATCAGAAGAAACTTCTTTTTGTCAGGCTATTTTTCACAGCAACAGGATAAGGAACTAAGATAACCCATCCTTGGCATCCAAGCTGGTACTGTAGAAGGCAACACCTTTGCAAACAGCAGAGAGATCTTATTGGCAACCTGTCTAGTGCTCTGTTTTACAGCTCGGATCTAGCAACTGAAGCCATGGAGGGACCTGTTAACACTATCTATTCCATTCCCTTCTACTCTGTCTAAACTGTAAATCGATGATGTATCTTCAGTACTGGTCAAAATTTTGTATCCCTTGAAGATTTCCTTTAAACGTCAAATTTGAATTATTTTTAAATTAATTGTCCTTGTGTGCTCATAACTTTAAAATTTTCTGCTTTTAATTTCATGGAGTTTCACAAATTGATAGTGTAGTCACCAGACTGTAGCAAAAGTTATATGTTCTGTTATTTAATATACATGAAAAGAAAGTACACTGTTGCATACAATATTTCGTTTGGCATACCTTAATTTTTGAAGAAATACAGTATAGATATTGTCATAATTTTCATTTGGATGTGAATAATCTAAAACCAGAGGTGAAAAAATATTCGCAAAATGTTGTGTGAATGATTGTTTTCTTTTAATTCCACGGGAAAATGTTTTGGAGTTAAGAACAAAGTCAGGGAAAAGAAAGATTTTTTTTTTTCCTTTTGGTTTCAAACTTTTGAGGGGGAGCTGCAGTACATGAAGTTCATAAAAACTAGGATGTGTGTGATGCTCGCATGACCCAGTCCCAACCTTGGATTTTAATCTCAGCAGTGAATATTGGATCTAGAGTTCTGCATGTGCTAGGCAAGTACTCCAATATAGCACCAGCCTAATCAATGGGCTTTGGTACGGATGACGAGCTGCACTGGTTTGGTTGGTCAGGAGCCTGCTTAGTGGCACGCTAGGAGGACTTTGATGACAGAGCTCAGCTTCCTATTCCAGGGCAGAGCGTTCATTCTTTCACTTGATCCACATGCTGGAATGTGAGAACCTTTCCTTCACATCACTTTGCAGGAGCCTGCTTTGGCTGTGCTTTGGTAATGACAGTTTCAAAGAGGAAGAACCATAATGTCTCCCAGACATACTACAAAGGAAATGTAAGGCATCAGATAGTAGGATCTGGATCTGGGCCAGGATAACTCGACTCTTCTTGCAGAAGGTGCTGTGGGATCTCTAGTGATGGCCGGTGATGGGAGAAGCGTCCTCTACTTTATGTCTTGTCTGAAAGATGATAACCATGATAATAAATTTAGTGCCACATTTTTTACAGTGCGTTCATCCGACTCCTAGAACAAAGCCATAAACTATAATGGAATCCATGATGCTTTTCATTATTTGACATTCATTTCTACTCTTCACTTTTTTTCTCTTCTGACAAAATTGGGCTTTGTGAATTATATTTTTGGCAGAGATGGGAGGAGGCAGGGTAAAAAAAAAAAAGGTACACGTTTTAGAAACAGAGGGAAATTGTGCCTATCAAAATTAAGCCTAGGATCTCTAATGGGGGAAAACCAAATGTTTTTACCACTGTGTATAAAGACATGTTGTATACCTATAAATTGTGTATTTTATATTGTATAGCTATAGATAAACAGACATATTGTAGCACAGAGTCCCAGGGATAGCCCAGATCCTTTCCAGAGTCATAGGCTATTGAATGGTGTTAACATCCTAATTAAAAAATTAACTTTTATAAGTTAGCTCTTAGGATATTGTTGCTTTAACTTTTTTTAAATAAGAAAGCAATTCACAAAATGTTGAGGCTGTCACACTGAACTCCAGAGAGAGGCTGAGCATTTTAAGTAAAGGGGAGAATAGAAGAGAGTTTTAAAGATAAATAGTTTATTGCCTTGAGTCTCAGCACTTCTAAGACTCAACTCCAGTTACTGGCTTGTTTTATTTTTAAGGTGAAAAGAGTTCTTTTCTTCCCTGTTGGTCTCTTCCTTTGTATTTTCTGATACATAAACACCTGAATGCCAGATTCCTACTGAATTCCCTCTTCACTGCATACTCATTATTCTAAAGGAACTGGACACAACTCAAATCAGAACCAAGGAGATATTGATGTAGATAAAATGGTACACATAAAAACCCACTTAATTCCGCCCTCACACGCAGAAACTGTAGCCCTGTATTGTTATTCTTTCTCCATACCACTTTCCCGTCTCTGAGATTTTTCACATAATTTATTGAAAATCTATTTCCATCTGTTTACACCTTACCTGAGACTGTTCATACCTGCCAAGGATGACAGACAGACTTTCATCAACAAACAAGGCACTCAGTAAATGACAATTAAGACTGTGGGAAAGAATCCTGTGTCTTGGAGAAGGTTAGCAGGCTAGGACCATGGCCACATCTTGGTCATTTCTCTGTGGTTGTCAAGAAGCCCTTTCCCTGAAACGTCAGGGGAAGGTGGGCATATCTGAGGAGGAGCAAGGTTGAGAGATAAGATGTGAAGAAAGACGATTTTTCTTCTTGTTCCAGAAGGTGCATATGAAAGGAAAGAAACCAAAATCGGTAGGAGGACATTGTAGTGAAAGGAAACATGTGCAAAAAACTGAGGGTAATTAAGCAATGGAGGGTTGTTAACAATCCACACCCTGCCATAGCTGGACTGTGTTTACTCACAGCCAAAGGCTTCGGGGAGCTTTGTGTGGTATCCTAAGCACAGGTCTGTTGCCAATAGTTTATTCTGTTTGGGGATGATGAAGAGTTGATAAGAGAACCATTGAGTACTTGGAAAATTCTAATGCTGGTACTTCATTGATTAGTCCACCAGGAATATCCTATGCTTGCACAGTTTGTTCATGGTAGAGTTGGATGTATATGCTAACTGAAGACACTCTGGTTTTCATACTCAGAAAGGCTTTGACAATGTTCTAATGCTTCCTCATGCCACACAGCAATTTGTAAGGGGATCATGAATTTGTACAGGTACGAGCACATTTCTATGCAAGGAGCACCATTTATCTTCCTTTTAAAAGTGATTGAATAATTTACAGTAAGACAAATCTGCTTTTCATAGCAAAAATGTAGGGAAAATGAATACAAGCTTTCACCTAAATATTCGGTGACTCAGTCACTGACTGTGACTTGGACATTAAAACTAATTCATACAGTACAACAAAATTGTTTTCTCTATTAGTAAGTTACCTACAAAAAAACCCAAAAATAAATAAATAAATAAAAATACTGCCTTGGGGACCTTGAGTCTAGAGAGGGTTGGATCACAGACTGACCAACATGGCGCAACCTTGAGCTCTTGAAGATCTCACAGATGAGAAATGAGGCTCTGGGGACAAAATTATCAGTACATTTTTATATGATTCCACGGAGTGTGTTTCTCTTTGAAAGCATGAGGAGTTTGACTGATTTCCCCCAATCTGCTTCCCTGAGAGTTGAAAAAGCCATGTACCCTAGACCCCCAGAATATGAGAGAGTGGATGAGTCCCGCTATTGGTAGGTAATGTGATCTGCCTTTTGTAGCAAGCCAGAAGCCAGATGTCCCCTCCCCTTTGATCTGAATAACACTTTAGGCTGCAGACAATAAGATTGGTTTTAAATTTATTGTCTCTTTGATTTCTGCATTCTAATGCTTTTTAAATTCTTTAAGCAAGACAAGGCTATATATAGGCAAGTGGGGTGGTTCAACGAAGGCCAAAAAACATGCCAGTAGCCTATAAGCGGGGCCAGGCAGAGCCTCATGCACTTTCTCTGTAAGGAAACAAAGCCGCTTTACTTGGGGCAAGAACTTTAATCTAGTCGTTTTTACCCTGAAACAAAGGTTCTGTCTTACAGACTCGGCCAGATGGATAGAAATGTTCCCCTCAGAGCATTTCTCTTAGTAGGGCAGTGAAGAAGAGCTTGGTTTAAGTGAAGGAACAAGCGGAACCCCCTCCTCTGCTACTATGCCACCGCCCCTCTGTGGAAACTTTCTTCTCACCTTGCTCTTCCCACTGTCAGCCACCAGCTGCGGCAGTTTAATTTCAGTGTAGCTCTGAAGCTGCAAATGTGAATTCTACCTCATCCAGGACCCAGCTATGAGGAGTTAAGGAGCCTTTGGGAACTTCCCTCGATGACTTTCACTGACAATATAAATTAGGCTCCCATTTGGATGGCTGAAGGCATTTGACCCAGCATCCACCCAAAAGAGTGTAACCAAAAATGACTGTCCCCAAGATGTCGGTCTGTTCTGGACAGAACACCTGGTGCTGGTGGAGAAAGGTTCAAGTCCCACCGCACTTTCATCAGTTTGGAACACTGGGGCACGGGGTGAGTCAACACTTTCCTCCATCTCCGCCTTCTCACCTGCAATAGTGGATAAGCTCACATCAGTAAACATTTAAAAGCCTTCCCACAGTCAAAACCTTACCCAATGAGACAGCTAGTGTAGTTCCAGCCTTCATATTTTAGGGTGATGCTGAATGAAAGATGTCCAGTGGTCAGACAAGCTTTTATCTTTAGTCTGAGGAAAAGGATGTTTCTAGACCTGCTTACTCCTTCCTGAGGGCTTGGCTTTGTTTATTTTCAAATTAAACCTTACCTTATCCACCTATGGTCCTACCCACATACAGTGATCACAAGAGGTCTTGCAAAAAAGCCTTTGCAAACAGATGTAGCAGTTAGAGCACAAACCCAGACCTTCTTGCCGGGAATGCCCCCCCCCCCCAGTTTCTTCCAGAAGACAAGCTTCTAAAGCAAAGAATGAGATGGCAGAGGAGAAAACAAACAACAAATGCGGGCCCCCAGCCCCATCCCCGCTTTCTGGTTTTCTAGGGGGTATGGCTGGCTTATCTTTGTAGTGTGGGAGCAGAGTTCAGCCTGGCCTGTTATGGCAACACATCTATCAGGTTTTCCAGACAGTTTTCAATCAATTCCTTGGATATCAGGTATTAGGCCATAAACCATTTCTTCCTACTTTATGGTTGTGAAATATGAACTAGAGGCAGAGCTGAAGCTTTTAAGTCTGATATTGATGGCTCCCAAGAGAAGCTCTTCGCCAATCTGAATGGCTTTCAGGAGAGGTGAGGACTCAGGAGGAGAGGAAGCCTTTTGTTCACCAAATCACACTCCCTGGACATTTTCCCCTCAGCATTCCCAAACTTGAAGTTTGGAAGAAAACATTGGGCTCTAGCTGTATAGGTGTTCCACTCAGGGCTGAGAAACTCTTTTGTTTTTAGCATTTTGCAGATATACATCTTTTCTCTATCCACTGCTGCCCACTACAAAGAAGCTTTTCACCTAGGTTAAGAGCAGTCTGGAGTATATGGGTAAAGCATAAATACTGAGAAGGCAATTTGACAGTGCGGCCATCTACTAAAATAACAAAAGCTAGTTCTACCCTGGGACCTGGAACCACCACAGTTTCAGACTTTTCACCAGGATTGTAGCACCAGACGTGAAACTGCCTCCGTTGCAACAGGCCTAAAGTCCAACCAGAAAGCCGTTAGTTCCTACCTAACAGTGTACCACCACTGCACCAGTGATGAGATCTTACCTAACAGTCTGATATTGCAACATGCGCAGTTCATCCCTGGGTAAGACCATGGATGACTCCCCCTGCCCCCCAGGAACCTGAATGTGGCTAGTGGGGAGGAAGTCTCCAGGTGGGTTTCAGATTGATTTCTCTGTGTCTCACAGCCAAAATGTCATCTACACTATTTCAAATCTGAATTTCCATTTCTGTAAGCTGCCACTGCACTTCCAGTGTTGTTTCTTTTGTGAAAAAACGTTTTAACTACATAATCCCATTTGTCAATTTTTGGTACTATTTTCTGTGCTACTGGATTTTTTTTCTTAGAAAATTCTTGCTTCTTCCTATACTTGGAAGAGTTTTTGCCAGTGTTTTCCCCGATCAGTAGATACATTATAATTAAAAAGTGGTATTTATTAGCTTTTTTTGAGGGTGGCTTGGAAGACTTTTAATGACTGTTTCTATTCCCTTAAGGGTTATGGGACTGTTCAGATAGTTTACCTGATCTTGATTTCACTTTAGTAAGTGGATTCTGTCTAGAAAAATCATCCGTTTTATTCAGGCTTTTGAAGTAAGACTTAATATTTTTTTAAATTTTCCTTAGTTTCTGCAGTTATGTCTCCCTTTTCGTTTCTGATTTTGTTAATTTGGACACTGTCTCTGTGTCTTTTAGTTTGGCTAAGGGTTTTTCTATCTTGTCGATTTTCTCAAAGAGCCAGCTCTTGGTTTTGTTGGTTCTTTTTTAATGTTTTCTTTGTTTATAACTGATTGATTTCAGCCCCGATTTTGATTATTTTCTGCCTTCTAACTCCTATTCAGTGTGTTTGTTTCTTTTCTTCTAGAGCTTTCAGGTATGCTTTAAAATCACTGGTATGAGAACTTTCTGGTTTCTTTATGGGGGCACTTAGTGCCATGGACTTTCCTGTCAGCACTGCTTTCATTGTATCCCACAGGTTTGGGTATGCTGTGTCTTCATTTTCATTGAATTCTAGAAAGCCTTTAATTTCTTTATTTTTTTTCCCTGACTATGTGATCAATAAGTAAAGAGTTGTTCAGTTTCCATGAGTATGTGGGCTTTCTGTTGTTGAACTCCAGCCTCAATCCAAGGTGATTTGATAAAATGCAAGTTGTTATTTCAGTCTTCTATCTGTTGATGCTTGCCTTTTGCCCATCTATATGGTCACCTTTGGAGAAGATTTTGTGAAGTGCTGAGAAGAAAGTATAGTATATTCTTTTGCTTAGGTATGAAAGGTTCTATAAATATCTGTTAAATCTATTTGGTTCATAACATGTTAATTTCATCATTTTTCTGTTTAGTTTCTGTTTTGATGTAGTTTGTATTTAGATGACCTGTCTATTAGTGAGAGTGGGGTGTTAAAGTCTCCTACTATTATTGTGTGGGGTTCAGTATGTGATTTGAACTTTAGTAAAAAAATTTTTTTATAAATGTAGGTGCCCTTGCATTTGAGGCATTGATGTTCAGAATTGAGATGTCAATTTGGTAGATTATTTTTCATTTGATAAGTATAAAGTGTCATGACCCACCTTTTTTGATTATTTTTGGTTGAAATACTATTTTGTTAGATATCAGAATGACTACTCCAGCTTTTTCTTGGGTCAGTTTGCTTGGAAACCTTTTTTTAAACAGCACTTTATTCTGAGGTAGTGTCTACCTTTGTTTCTGAGGTGTGTTTCTTGTATGCAGCAGAATGATGGATTCTGTTTATGTATCTAGTGTTAGCCTATTTCTTTTTATTGGTGCATTGAGTCCATTAAGGTTGAGCGCTATTAATGAACAATGATTGTTATTTCCTGTTATTTTAATGTTGGAGGTGGTATTGTGTGATTCTCTTCTTTTGGTTTTGCTCTGAGATTATTCATTTCTTGTGTTTTCTTGGGGGTACTTTCCTTTCTTGTGTTGCTTTCCTTCCAGTATTCTCTTTAGAGCCCTGAAGATTAGTAGTAAGATACTCTTTAAATTTGGTTTTGTCATGGAGTATCTTGGTTTCTCTATCTTGAATTGAGTTAGATAATTGAGAGTTTTTCTGGGTATAGTAATCTGCGCTGGCATCTGTGGTCCCTCAGGGTCTATATGTTACCTGTTCAAGATCTTCTGGCATTTACAGTTTCTATTGAGAAGTCAGGTGTAATTCTAATATGTCTGCTTTTATATGTTACTTGTTCTTCTTCCCTTGTGGATTTTAATATTCTTTCTTTGCTCTGTGAATTTAGTATTTTAATTATTATGTGGCAAGGGAATTTTCTTTTCTGGTCCAATCTGTTTGGTGTTCTGTAAGTCTCTTGTATGTTTATAGTCGCCTTTTTATATTAGGGAAGTTTTCTTCTGTGATTTTTTTTAAAGGTATTTTCTGGAACTAGGAATCTTCACCATCTTCTATTATTCTTAAGTTGTGTCTTTTCACAGTGTCCCAATTTTCTGGATGTTTTGCGTTAGAAATTTTTTTACATTTTTTTAAACTGATGTATCAATTTCTTCTATGGTATGCTCTATACCCGAGATTCTGTCTTCCATCTCTTGTATTCTGTTGCTGATGCATCTGTAGTTGCTGTACTCTTTCTTAGGTTTTTACATCTCCAGGGTTGTTTTTACTTGTGTTTTCTTTATTGCTTCTATAGCCATTTATAGGTCTTGAACAATTTTATTCATTTCCTTCACCTGTTTGATTGTATTTTCTTGTATTTCTTTAAGGGATTTCTTTTTGTTTTCTCTTGAGGGGCTTCTACCTGTTTGATTGTGTTTTCCTGTATTTATGGAATTTATTTATATTCACTTAAAGGCCCCTATAATATTCATGAGATGAGATTTAAGATCACAGTCTTGTTCATCACGTGTGGGATATTCAGAGCTTGCTATAGTAAAAAAGCTGGGATTTGATAGTGCTATATTCTAGTGACTTCAGTTGATTATGTTCTTGTATTTGCTTCTTGCTATCTGGTTCTTTCTGGTGTTGGCTGGCTTGGTAGTCTCTGGATGTCCCAGGTTGAATCAGTCCTCTTGGGAGGGAGGCAGAGCTATGGGGCTATTAGACATTTAAAAAGAACCAACTTTAGGTATCATGAACTTACTTTGAATTTTCAATTACCTTTTAATTGTACTTTCTTTGATTTTATTTGCTGGTATTATTCTTGTTTCCTGAGATGGATGTTAGCTAGTAATATTAAGCCTTCTTTGATAATTATAAATTTATCACGATAAAGTTCCTCTCCAATACTTCAGTGTTTCTGCCCACCTCCACAATCTTTTCCATAAAATATTGCCACCCAATATCAAAATACTTTCTTATCCTCATGATGATAAATTTACTCACTAGTTATTTTGAACTATATTTCTTAAATCTGTAGATATCTTGTGACCTAAATGATTATTTCTTTCCAGGTTAATTTCTTAGTTTTCAGTGCAATTGTCTGTATCTATAGCTGATTCTACTAAATTTGATGAGACTTACCTTAGAGCCCAGTTAGTTATTACAATTTATAAATGTTGTCTGTTTGTTTAGAAGGATGTTATTGCTGTGTTCTGGACACACTTTGGTTGGCTCATATTGCTTTCATCATCTCTAACCCAAGCCATAGAATTTTTTCACAGTGTTAATGGACTTTTTTAATATTATAGTTTGACATTTTTATTTTCTATGAATTGAAGCTATGTGACAAATGAAATAAAATTGTTTTATTTTCTCACCAAGCTGAGTCTTTTTTCAATGTGAACTTCTCTTTACAGTCTGTAGTGTTTCTTTGATTCTTGGGCTACTTTGGTGACAGTCATCCAGCTACTATATATAGTTTCATGGCGTGTGCTATTTTGAATTGTACCATCCTCAGCAGACAATCTAAGTTTTGCAAGCATAAAAAATATGTGTACATTTATTTTCTCCTTTTTGACTCCTTGATTGTCTTATCATTAGTAATGAAATTTTGGTCTCATTGTGTCCTTTATTCTCAAAACTTTTACATTTAAGTTTCAGTTTCTCAAAGCTACCAAGAGCATTTTGGACTTTGCAACTACCCTAACAATGAAGACTAGGTAAAGTGCTTAGATAATTTAGTAATTCTTTAAAAATTATTCTTAGGGCATGTCAGCCCCCCCCCCCCGTGTGTGTGTGTGTGTGTGTGTGTGTGTGTGTGTGTGTGTGTGCCTGTGTGTGTGTGTGTATATTGGTCAGAAAATGACTTTTGGAGTAAGCTTTCTCTTTCCTCCTTTATCTGGTTCCACAGACAAAATCCAGGTCCTCAGACTTGTACAGCATGTGCCTTTACCCCCGAATCTTCCTTCTTGATGTCTTGTAGAACTTGAAAGATGAAAGGACTTTAGTTTTTGGAAGCTTTTTTTCCCTTTTTTGATTTGCTGTTAATTCTGGCCAGCATAACAAAATTGAATATAAGCCAGCACGATGTCTCAGAGGGTAAAGATACTTGCAGCCAAACCAAAACGCCTGAGTTGTATTGGCAGGACCCCCATGGTGGAAAGAGAAAACTGATTCCTTTTGCACACATGCATTGGCATTAGCTCATCCCTCCTTCCCAGTGAGTGAATAAAATATAATGAAAATATTTTCAGAAATTGAATATAACAGTGCACTGTGGTTTCTTCACTAACAAACAAAAGTTTCCACAGAAAGTTTTGTTTTGTTTTTAGCAGAAAATATAAGCTTTGTGACCTTGAATAAAGTCAAACTGGGTGCCAATTTGGTCTCACATCACACAGTAGATATAGTCACAATGTTGATAGATGTCTCAGTTTTTGTTTACACATTATTCATCTGTTTTGGTGCATTTATGGTTTCACCTTGTTGGGTATATTTCCACACTGGTTCACTAAGTGGTACATCAGAATAACAACTCAAAGATAGGCAAGCATTAGTCTTGGACTATTCCTCCTCTGGCTCACAACAGCTCTTGATCACACATGTCTTTACTCTGTTCTATTTCACCAGTGACAGGAAGGAAGTTCTACAAGAAAGGAAGCTGTTTCTAGAGGAGTCATACACACAGCTGTATTGTCTTGGTTTAGACTTTTACAGAACTGCAGGTTTCACCAATATTTTTGGATTGGATATTTGGCAAAAAGCACACTATGACTTGATAAACTAATAATGTATGAAAAATGAGTAACTTGTTACAT
The DNA here is from genome assembly GCF_963924665.1 of Micromys minutus. Taxonomy (NCBI): domain Eukaryota; kingdom Metazoa; phylum Chordata; class Mammalia; order Rodentia; family Muridae; genus Micromys; species Micromys minutus. The sequence goes on along the minus strand of NC_137952.1, from coordinate 21,734,760 downwards.
GGCAAATTTTAGTATCTATGAAAAATTATTAAACTATGTTGAGGACTATATAATCATTATCTAGCAATCCTTTCTATCTCAAAAAACAGAAAATAGCATTTAATTGGTCTCAGAAGCACAGTGGTGGCTGGCATTGTTTCCTTGGAGCACTTGACTTCTGCTTTCCCACCCACTAATCTCATGGACAGTTGTTAATAACTCCATTTCCATTTTCTTCTGTAAAATGGGGATAGTGCAGTGGCAGAGTACATAAAGCCCTCCACAGAGTTGGTGTGTTTTTGCTAAGCCTTAGACACACACATCCCAACTCTGTCATATCCACCCAGAACAGTAGCAGCAGAGGGGGTAGAGTGAACTACGCCTGAGTTCTTAGAGGCAGTGTGGAATGCCAAGCTAGAGATCCCCGTAGTGCCAGATGGCCCCACAAGAGCCGGCAAAGCATGGGCTAAAAGGATAAGCATCTTCTTAAGATTTACTGTAACATAGTAATGCATGAAAAAGGCTTATAATCCTCAGAATATGGGGATGCTTTGAAAAATTATAACAGTATTTACTTGTGTGTGTGTGTGTCTGTGTGTGTGTGTGTATGTGTGTGTGTGTGTGTATGTGTGTGTATGCACATGGCATGGTTTGAGTAGAGTATCGATATCAGAGAATAAATTTGTGGAGTCAGTTCTCTCTTTCCATCATGTGGGTACCAGGTATTGAATTCAGGTAATTAGGCAAGGAGCCAACCAAAGTGTGTCCAGAACACAGCAATAACAACCTTCTAAACAAACAGAAAACACTAAAATTGTCACCACTAACTGGGCTCTAAGTCAAGTCTCATCAAATTTAGTAGAATCAGCTATAGATACAATCATACTGAAAACTAAGCAATTAACCTGGGAAGAAATAATCATTTAGATATCACAAAATATCTACAGTTGTGAAGATTTAAAAAATATAGTTCTCAATAACTACTGAGTAAAATAAATCATCTTGAGAATAAAATGTAAACATGAAAATAAAATCATAGAAAGTACAATTAAAAGGTAATTAAAAATTCAAAATAAGTTCATGATACCTAACGTTGGTTCTTTTTAACTGTGTAATTGCCCCACAGCTCTGCCTTCCTCCCAAGAGGTCTAGTCCAACTAAGTATGTTTACTGATGGAACCATCTTCTGAGCCCATATAGGAAGCTTTAATGCAGCATAAATGGTGTAACTTTTTATTGTAAGCTATATAAAAATCTTATCACTTTGACAATTTAAAATTTCTTTGGCATTAAACACATTCAGATGGTCTTCTCATTTTCTCAAACTTAAAGTATATGTGTTAAGCAATATAACAAGTTTATTTCTTCTTCCCCATATATCCACTTTTCTCCCACTGTGGAACTGCGACTGGCTTATTTCATTTAGTATCTTGTATTAAAGGTTCATCCATAATGTAGTAAAGACATTTCCTACCTTCTTGAAGCATAATAGCATTATATCATATAAACACATACATACGATGATCAAGGTCAGTGAAGTATTTATTCAAAGCTTTTGGGAAAGTTTCATTTGGTTAGAGAGGACTGCATCAAGTGGCCGCTGAAACAAAAATATCACCACACACCAGATGGACATGAAACCAAGATTTATTAAAATACCCTTAGCGTATTTACAGGTGGGAGCCATGAACGCAATTCTCTGGAAATTCAAAAAAATAGAGTTCTATCTCTTAAAACAAATCAAAAGAATATCAATAGATTAGGATAAATATAATCTATCACAGAGATAGAATTTGTTTCAATACACGATCTAAATTTTCTAACCAATATATATTATGTACAAAAATACACTTGATATAATGATCAAGTAGTGTCAAGAAGGAAAAATATATATACACACATATTTTCATTATGTACAGTTGATATTGGTTCCTCCACCTTTTCTTTTTAAAAATAAATACTTCATTTCGTTGCAAATTACATGTATAAATACAACCCACGAACATTTCTCAATGTTGACAAAATTAAATATGCAAATTAGAAATACATATTATTTTTAACTTAAAGGGAATATACTCAAATCCAGTTAGCTTGTTATGCTTAAAAATATCCAAGAGCATGTAACACAAGGTTTCACGTCTTTAAAGTGCCTTCTTCTTTCCAGTGCTGTCTTTATTTTATTGGTTAATTTTCCACCCACAGATTGGCCTAAGATTTGAACAGAAAGGCTGTGTTTTACCATGACAGAATAGTAAACTATTCAGGACAGGCTTACACTTCCTATGAGTGCTTCTAAGAGCATAACAGTTACTATTAATTTGAAAATAACCACAAAAGGTCAACATCCTAACTCAGATTGTGGTGGACGTTTGAGTCATGAGCAGTAGCAAGAATGGAGTGGCGATAAGAAGACTTACAATTCAAAAATGTTTGCGCAGAGGTCAATGTGTCCAGCAGCGCAGGAAGCTGAGAGTCCTAGACTGAGCCTTGTCTTGGCTGGTGACATGCTGCGATGGATCAAAAGTGTTCTCTAATTAGATAGTTTCAAAATCTACGAGAAACTGAGAACTAGAACACCCAACCTTTTTTTAATAAAGGAGAACAAAATGAAAAAGAAATGCGTTTTCCACCTCTTTTATGGATTTTCCCCTCTTTGCCTGAGTGATGAGGTGATGGTGACATTAACAAGAGACAGTCTCAGCAGTGTGTCTCACACAGGCTCCTTGGTGACAGTAGTGCTCTGTCCAAACACTGAATGCTGGAACACAGGGGACTATGGGACATTTGGTGTCTTTGCTGCAGAGGTAAAGGCTATCTGCATCTGGTAGGAGCTGCAGAGGGACTTTCTGGAGAGCAGGGCCGTGATATGTGAGGGAGGGGAGGCTGAAGACACAGTATGGATGGAGGAAAGCAAGATGACACCAGGTGCTGGGATGCTTAGAAGGAACAGTAAGGTCCTTGGGCAAGGGACACTTGTAACAGAATCTGAAGCTGGGAGTTATTCAGCTAACCATAGGCCAGTGTCATTAGAATACCTGCTTTTGAAGCACAGAGTCGGCCATAACAACATGTGGACACTCCTACTTTTGTAATACAAATGACTTAAATTTCTACTGAAACCTGTCCCTGGTACTACCCTAGCAAAAGTATAAACCATCACACTGGATTGGTTTACTCTTTCTTCTCTCTTGTCTCCTAGTTTCCCTCTCTCTCAGAAAGTGGACAGGAAACACTGCAAAGGTCTCATGAATGGAAGTAGCCCCTCGATCCCAGGTGGAGCTAAGAAAAAACAAAGTCAGCCAAACCATCAATGGCTTGAATGTGCCTTGCATTTCTGTAGCATCTGACTCGTATTAGGATGCTAACTGATTTCAGGGAGCTTCTAGACATGCAGGCCAATGATTATTTTCCAGGCCAAAACATGATCCCTAAATCAAAGTCCAAGGAGCCTGCTTCCCACACTAGTCTGGATGAATAATTCAAAGACAGGAAAACCCTGTGATAAATTGATGACATGCTTCCACTAAAGGTTCTTAAAAAATACCCAGTGTCTAATTTGTAAACTTTCTGCCTTTCAGAGAGTATCTTGCTGTTCCCTTAATGGGAAATCCTTTTTCTGAAAAGCACATATTCCTCAAAGGTCACACACCCGGTGGTCAGTAGGACAGGAGGGGTACAGTATTTGTGTCTCAGTAAGTTGTAAAATAGTGGAATTAGAAGAATCAATGACTTTTGGAAGAAACCCATGCCTTTAGGTTTCTTCCCCACAAATACTACTTGGATCACTGCAGATATAACCACTTTTAAGCTTCTTCTCCATTCATGTGTTTGTTTCCAAGAGAAGTGAATGCCTTCCAAACTCTGTGCTAAACCACTACAAACTGACAGTCAGACATGAGAAACTCAGGTTATATCTAGAGAGAGATGACAGGGAGAGGGGGGCTGGTGAAATGGTTCAGGGTTTAACCGTGCTTGTTGCTCTTGTAGAGGATCCAGGTTTGTTTCTAGCACTCACATGGTGGTTCACAACTGTTTGGAGCTCCAGGCCCATGAGATCTAACAGCCTCCTTCTGGCTTCTACAGACACTAAGCACACAGGTGGAGCACATACAGACAGATAGGCAGTCATACACATAAAATTTTAAAAAATGAGTATATCTGTTTTTAAAGGAGGGGGAAATAGTATTTGTAGTTCATAAAACATATCTACTATGTATGCTAAATTCCTTTCGGCCCTTCAGTGAAAAAGGAGTACAATTTGTACATGGTGACTGCACCTTTTCATATACCATAGACACAAACTACATTATAATCTATTCCATGGGTTCCCAGAGTTGCTCATTTTGAACATCTATTAGTGATGCTGCGGAGAGGCAGCATAATCTCCCTGGGTGCTCAGTGGTCTGTGGGGCTGTTACTTTGAGAAATATGGACTTGGAATCCCAATTAAGGTGAACAATTAAAAACACCCTGCGTTATAAGATAGAAGGAAAACCTTGGAAAGGAGCAGGGGAGGAGAGCAGGTGTGAGTGACTTTGGTAAACCTCTGCTGATATATACTTGATTTCTTCCTTGGCACAGATAACACATTGGGAACTCATACTATCTGTTAGATGAGTATTCACTCTAAGAGATTTGTACAGCCTTAGAGGTGGAGAGCAGAAGGCATTTTAAGGTAACACTCAGCCTAGGTCACATCCTTAATGTGTTAGGGCCTGTTTATTCCCTGCCAAATCCTTGGGATGTTCATTTCTGCCTGAGCATACTGACTCATTTGTGCTTTGGCAGCCCAGCGCTATCACGTTTCACATGAACCATGAAAAATACTGTGGAACCACAGAAACAGTTGGATCAGCCTCCAGGGGTTCCCTGTATACTTAAGACTAAAAAAAAAAAAAAATCACACAAGTATCTGAGGACAGATGGAGCTTGTATTATGAAGTGTATGGAGTGTGTAGGTTTGATCTGTTCCTTAAAGGCAAGCAAGCAAACAAACAAAACAAGCTGAGGTTAGCTCAGTCTCCTCTAGACCAAGAATTTGACGGCAAATCAATGGGATAAAGTGTGGGGTTGCTGTGGGATCCAGACTGAAGAAAGGAGAAGAGCAGAGAAATGAAAGGGCCTCCGTGGCGCTGATCAGACAGGCTGTTTGGACTTGGACTGAGACAGAGTAGGGGCTGGAGAGCAGTAAGTTCTGCTGAAGAGCAGGAGTGGGTTCTTTTGTTTTTCTAGTATTTTCACCTAGAAACCTGACAGGAACTTAAGAGACCCAGGGAGTGAGCTACCATGTTAATGTCTCCATGTTTCCAAGGGGGCTGTTAAGTATTCAAACTCCCCAAATGTGATATAAGGCACTGTCTTGAAACAAATAAGGCCACTGAACCGGCTTCTCATGAAATTCACCGCTTCCTGGCAAAGCATTATCTTGAGGGAGTTTGGTGGATTGCCCATCGTTGAGGAGGGAAGCGGAGAATGAGGAAACTAATAATGAGAGCTCCTAACAAGGTGTCAACACCTGACAGGAAAGCAGGGGTGACACAAAATGGTCACATACAGCCGTGTAACTGAGTCTGCTTGTGCCAGGATCCAATTGCCACCAGCATGGAGAACGCTTGGGGTTACGTCCGTAGGGGAAAAGATGCTGAGCTGAGTTTTTGGACGTGCTCCTCTTTAAGTGGATTCTGTACTGGTCCACAGCTTCTAAGCAGCTGGGTTGTCTCTTTCTATAGCTAGATGAAGATGTATCCAAGGTTATCTGTCTTCTGTGAGGGCTAGACATTAATCCGTTCTTTTATAGCCCTATCAGTTTGGAAACAGACTTGCCTCACCTGCATTGCGCATGTCCTTATGCAGATGAAGTAGCTGACCTGCCTGGAAGTTCATCGCTTTACCCTGCCCAACCTACTTAGCTGCAGCATCCGTTGAGCCAGCACAGCTCAGCTACGAACTGCTGTACTCGCGGTCTTCCGACAGTCTGCTCACTTAGCAACTCCCCTTAAGGAGATTTCGTAGGAAGAACAGACACACCCAACTCTAGAACGCATTCTCAAAGTGGCCTTTTCTAGACTGAGTTTCCCAAGGCGACCCCAGGCTCTTCAAAACCCATAGTAAAAGTGGCCTGGCATAAACTGCAGTTTCCGGCAGGGATAGCAGGCTTTGCCCCACCCACTGGCCATCACAACCTTCAATTTCACACATGTTTATTTAGCACTGCTACGACTTTGGATCTGATAATATGTCCTCGTTTTGTGATTCAATAATTAAACTTATTTTCATATTAACAAATCTATGGAAACTGAGGCTTTCTCATCATTTTCCCCCCCTTGATAAGTACAGGCAAGGAAAAATGAAAATTAAAAAAAAATCAAAGAAAATATATACTTCTTAGTAGTGATTTTTTAACACAATTTAAACTACTCTGTAAAATGAGATATTTGGGTCAATAGTATACTTTTAGGTTCTTTTTTTTTTTTTTTTTCTCATTTAACTTGCCGTCTCATGTCCCCACTTGTTTTTTTAAGATTTTTTTTTTTGTATTTTTAAATTGTGTGCATATGTGTATGACTGTGTGTGTTTGTGCATGTGAGTACAGGTGCTTAAGGACAGTGGAAGATGTCAGATTCCCCAAGACAGAGTTACAGAAGATTGTGAGCCACTCAGTATGGACACTGGAATCCAGACTCAGGCCATCTACAAGAACACTTTGTGCCCCTAACAGTTGAGCCACCTCTTGAGCATCCTTAATCCAACTGACTTTCTCTTTGACTTTTAAGGAGACAAGATAAGTACTACAAGAGAGAGTTAGGATGTTAGGAAACAAAGAGCCCCCTCAACACGCAATAGTATGTCTGCAGGATCCGCCATGGTCCTGAAGGACCAAAGAAGAGACAGTGCTGCCTGTGTTGGCTCATGAGCATCTTAGAGACCTGAGGTAGCATCAACACCATGGAAAACCCTCTGTTCCTACTCACCCCACCCACAGGATCTGTAAAGATCTAGGCTTATGCAGATCTCACGGGATGCTGAGATGCTCCCTGTGCTGAAGACAAAACTCCATTTCCCTTTGGTACTTCAGTACTAACCAGGGGATCGTGGAGTAAAGAATGTCTGCTGGTGGGATTTGCCTTGTTGGTTAGGACTCTTGCTCTTCTTCACAGTGAGAACCATGAGAAGCAACACTAAAAAGCCACAGGAAAAGAAGAGTGGCATGGAGCCATGCTAACCATGCTAAGTTCCAGATCTGATGGTCGCCTTTGTCCCATCCCTTTCTTTGGAGGAAAACAAACCATGTGACCGCACTCTTTTGAGCCACTGAAAGACAGCACCTGTATGGAATGGCATCAGTGACTTAGGAGATGCCAGATACTCTTGTTTTACAAGGTTCATACTCCGTTAGGCTACGGTGTGGGTTTCCTTAGCTTGTGTCTGTTAGCAGAGTGTCCCTGAGTGTAGGAGGGGTGTGGCTGATGACTGGTGGGCAGATTCTGAGAAGACACGTAAGGTATCTGGCAAGTTCAAAGATTCTTGAAAATTGCTGAGGCAAGAGGTGGGTCCCATATGGCAGCCAGAGGTATCCAGATCAGCAAAAGCTACAAGGTTCTTGAGCAATTCTAGACTGTCTCTGTCAAGAAAGCATGGTCTCTCGTTACTTTGAGGCTTAAAAACCAGTCTTCAATACAGTTCTCAGTTCACACCCAGCCCTCTTTTTTGTTCCCTTACCAGGAAAGTTCAAACAGTTGTGGCTTATGGGTAAAAAATGGAGGGACTTAGGGCAAGGTAGCTTTTTCTCTGTGATTTAAGGGCCAGAGTTAGAAAACACCACCTAGCCCTGACTGCCCATTCGCAGCGTTATATTAACATAAGTGTTCTGCTTTCGAGTTACTGTAAAATCTCTTTTCTGCTAATACTTCTTTTGGGGTTGGGGGACAGCAAATGCCCCCTGGCTACCTTCCTTCACATGCTCATGTGTCAAGGTCATGACAAAAGGGTACAGTGGCATTTGGTCCCCGGTCTAAAAACTGCTGGGAGTGGTAGGAGAGACCAGGATACAAGCTGTAGTAGAATGCAGTGTAGACCTCATCTGCATATCTGCATACTACCCATTTGCTGTCCACAATGGATTTGAACCACTGTGGTTCCTTACCCTAGAGGGTCCTCTTGATCCAAGTCTGTCCTCACCTTGTTTCTATTAGAAGCTGGTACAGAATTCCTGCTGGTCAGGAGGCCATATTAACTGAGTGTGCCTATGGAGATAGCTGATGTTCACTTTCTGCATCATAACTTCGTCTCCAGAGTAAGGTTATTATTCTCTCTCCACCCATGTGGAACTTTAATCCTTGCCTTTCATTATGTCATTGTCACCACCACCATCATCACCACCACCATCACCATCATCCTTCTCAAAACTCATTTCTCTAGTCTGGGAGATACACAGCATTAAACCTCTTCCAAAACAGTTCTGGTGAGTTTCAATATTTGGTGAAAATTCCATAGGATCTCGGTACAGCAGGATAAAAATTAAGATCAATACAAACAAAACAAAACAACAAAAAAACTGTAGTATGTGAGGAACAAGGCCTGAGTTCTCTCAGGAGCATTATCATAAAAGATGCACCTCTTTTCCCATGCACCTCCTTTCTAGTGTATAATCTAGGAAGATTATACACTAGAAAGCTTAAATTTCCACTTTAAATGTTTTAAAAAGTATATCTTCTGATCTTATTATAGGGTGGGCTTTGGACTTCTGTAAGAAACAATTATTAAATATTCCTGTAGTATTCTCATGCATAGCTTTGCATTGTTCCTATGGGTTGAGAAGAGAAGAAGGCATAGGGCACTTTTTGCACAGGACCTCAGAAGATGAGCAAACGTTCCTAACTGATCTTTCAGGAACTCCCTGTAGCACTTGTGTCTGCAGGAGCATTGAGGTGCCTCCCATGCTGTAACTCCTTCCATCTTCGTCTTAGTTGGTGGCAACGCTGGCTTCTTTCTGACGAAGTCTTTCTTTCTGTTGTTTAGGGGAAAAAGCAGATCCATTATCTTTGATGACTTTCTTAAATTCTCATCTGAAATGCCAAGGATAACTGTACTAAAAAAAAAAAAACCTAGAAATTAAAGTATTCCTACTGCACTTTCTTGTGGACTCCCCACTTGCCTGATTCTATCAACCTACCACACGGTGTAGAGAAAGATATCCCCACTGTCTCCCTGCTGCAGTTCCTCAGTATAGAGCCCAGACTTGCTGAAATTTAATCATGAAAGCAAGGACAGGAGCTGACATCTACTGAACTTCTTTTATGTAATTGGTACTTTACCTGCCTTTTTTTAAGTTTCTTCAAAATAAACTTAAATTTGGGGTGGTCGCATAATTGCCCTCTTTTCCTTGAAGAGAATAAAGCAAAGTAGCTTTACTAAGGTCCTAGAACAAAGCTGAGATTTAAACCTAGGTTGTCTCCTTCCTAATAATACTGGGTTCCTAATCATGTATCAATTCTGGCTAATGTTGATTTTCAACTGGACAAATCTGAAATCTCATGGGAGATAAGCCTACTTAAACTTCTGTGAGGGGTTACTTAACCTCTGGTCTCACACACATCTTGTTAGGATAACTACGGAAGGAAGACCTGCCCACCATGGGTGTCACCATTCCCTAGGGTGGGCTCCTGGACTGTGTAAGAGGGAGACTGCTCTCTGCTCCTTAACTGTAGGTGGAACATGATCAGATGCCCCCATGATCCTGCTTCTGTGACTTCACCACCATGACAGAATGCAACTTTGAACTGTGAGCCAAAATAAATCCTCTTTTTCTATAAGTTGCTTTTGCCAGGGTATTTTTTATCACAACAATAGGAAAGGTAACTAAGACAGTATGTGGAGAATCATTGTGACCTCTATTTTAACACTGGACCCTGGATGACAACGTTCTCAAACTTAAGAAGACATAAGGAGGCTGGCTGGCTTTCAGTGCAGGGAGGAAAGGTGAGGAGATCCCCACACCCACTGGATCAGGATTTTTGTCATCTGTTTGCCAGGTGACATTAGGCAGACTCTTTGCACCTCTTCTCTCTTAACAACTCCATGGGGACCATACTTTGCTCCTTCATGCCTAGTTTACTTATAAACCACATGGTGTTAGATTGGAGGAAGGACACCAATACCCCACTTCCTCCTGTATCCTTTAAGTTCAGAGACTCTTGGGAATGCATCCCAGCTATAATGAAAAATCTAGAGGCTATGGTGAAAAATGTGGCTTACCAGACTAGCAGTGGGATTGATTTTCTTCGTCTCCACTTTCTTCTCTGATGTCAGTTTGCTGACGGATGCCTGAGCCATTTTCAATCTGAAACAGAAATGGGGATGGGGTGGGGGGAGGACGAGAGAACAGGAAGAGGAGAAGAAGGAAAGGAAGGGGTCTGAGTTAGAAATCCTAACGCAAGGCTCCGTGGCCAGTATTCTGAATACACAGCCACGAAGAAGTGTGCTGTTAGGTAATCTTGTTACAGCTGTAAACCCCAATGGGAAAGCCCATGGCAACAGCTAAAATATAAACCTGTAGGGCATGGTATCATGCCAAATCCTGCATGCGACAGGTAAAGATTTGAATATCTGAACATAGCAAAACAAAGAAATGGCACATTGTAAGCGTTAACATACGGTTGCGTCCTCTCTATCCTTTTTATGTGGCCTGAATTGTAACAGTAGCCAGAGATTTTTTTCTGGCTTTCTGCTACAACACTCAGACTCTAGTTTATACCACGGCCCAGTTTTCACCGGCGAGTCCACTGAGATAACTAAGGGAGGCTTTTGTGAAGAACACAGAGGTTTGGGATGAAGAGAATTCTATGTGCATGGGGCACTATTCAGTGTGCTTGGGCCTATTATCTACACACGAGAGAATGCTGAGACAGTTTCAGAGAATTAAAACTTTAAGAAAGCATATGAACACTCTAAGAAGCAACTTCATAAATTCACTGCACTGAAGTGAAAAGTCAACATAAAAATGGAAAGAAAAGTTGTGAATCAATATATCTGATGTGGGGCTTCTGTCCAGAATATATTCATACACACATACACATACATACATGAATATTCATACCTCAAAAAAGATCAATTACGATGCTTGCCACAACTAATGAACGGAGTGTTTAATGGAGAATAACCATCAGGCGTTTTCCAACTTAGATGAAGAGATGAAAATAAACCCTCTTGTTGCTTGTTTGCTTTTCAGCTAGGATTCTATTCAAAGATCAAGTATCATCTATCCCAGGGTCCTTAACTTGAAGGGAACATTTTAGGCTAATCTTTTGCTTTAATTGCTCCTTTCTACCCGTCAGGTCTGGTCCCTGCTTTCAGAGTTGGCTTTCCACCTGGCTTCAGCTTAGCATCACCCTCCCACTTCCCGAGTCTCTCGGTGGTCCTTTACCAATCTTTGGGTCATTGGGACATCTCATAATTGGAGCCAGGGAAGTTGTTATGTAGGTTAATAAATCACGAGACTGGGAACTAACCCACAGTCCTGTCCCCACTGCAACTAGGGGGCAGTTATATAAGCAAACACTTAGAAGAATAGAGTATATTCTGTTTTCTCTTATGGCAACCGCTTTTAACGGCCGTGTATATTACTGTGCTGTGATCATTTTTAACTACTTCCCCATCACACCACCGTAGAGCTTTTCCAAAGTGGGGGGGCCACATCAGGTACACTAGGACCAACTCCGGTTGTGGCATGCCCCAGCATTTCCATCGCATCTTCCTCAGGAGGCCAGCAACAGACCAGTGTTCTCCACCAGCGTCCTTGCACTCTCTGGCTTCCTAGTACTTAAGTTTTGGCAAGGAGACTTAAAGAAAGACTGTGGAAGACAGGAAAAAGAAGGGATAATAGCCCAGACCACGGAAGCAGCTCCTTTCAAGCCCTCCTACAGATTAAGATGGCCCCAGTTTGTAACGCATGACTCTAAGAATATGGGTTCCTTCCTCTAACACTTTTAAATGATTCCCAGTCAGCCAGAGCGGTGGTCAGAAAATATTTCTTTGGGCATGTAGGCTGTGCTGCAGATGCTCAACTCTGTTACTGTAGCATAATGACACACAGGGAAGTAGGGGGTCAGGCAGTGCTATGTTCTAATAATCCTCTAATAATCCTCTTTCTTCAAAAATGTTGGGAGTGAATCAGATTTGGCTCATAGGCTACAATTTACTAAACTTTGAACTATAGTATATGATACAAAGTCTTTTCTTAGCAGTCTAATTGCTTCCCTCCATTCTAAATTTAATGTGCAGTGACTGTTTCAGATCTAGGCGGCTTTCTGTAAGAACATTACGCTAGTTCGGTTTAGATCAATGTCCTTGGATAAGTCACTAAACTCCTCTGGCCACCGTTGGCTCATCTGTCAAAAAGTGGGTATGACAGTACAACCAAATAACATTGTGGATGGGAAAACTAAAGAAAGGTTGACACACGGTGTCCTCCATCAGGTGGCTCCTTGTGCCAGCCAGTTCAAGCACCATGCTTGTCTGGCTCATTCCCATCCGTTCAAATGCCTTCCATTCTCGTACAACTTACTTGCTTAAGTGCAAAAGTTATGAACGCCTCCTTCATCTCTCGTGGCTGGGAATCATTTCTCTTTTCTCAATGGAAAAGGTACTTTGTGCCTCTCTCGAGGTACTTAAGGCTTTTTCATCTCAGCGTCTGGTGCTTCATTTCTCCCCAGCCACTAGACCCATGTGAGGAAATCAGCAGGCCTCCTGTGTAGCTGGGAAGCTCTGTATTTCAATACCTACCCGCTATCTGCACAAGCCGGTTCTTAGCACATGCCGGAGTGCTTGAACAGATGTCTATTTTAATTGGTTTAAAAGTTTAGTAAAGACTTATTAATAGATTTACTTTCTACATTGACTTGGGGGCGGGAATCCAAACATTTAGAAGTCCAGTATTAGCTACTGATTAGCCCTATGAGTTCTAAATATACAATAGAAAAGTTACTGCAGGGTGCCTAACACGTGGTAAGTATGTATACATGCCAACTTACATATGCATGCCAGGATCCCTGAAGGTATACATAGTATTTAGCCACAAGGATCAATGTTGGAGGAGTTAGATAGATAACTTTGTTTCAGGTCAGGAATTTTTTTTTTTTTTTTTACATTTAACTAGAAATAGGCTGGCCAGACAATTCCTAGGTATACAGATGTTCCATCTCCTTGATTCAACTGTGTAGGAACTTGTTTTTGTTTCTGGCTGAGATGTGGGTTCTGTTTTTGTTTCTGGTCTAAACATTTACTTTAGAATATCACACATAGTTGCTCATGATTGCTGGTAATTGAAAGAACCTAGATTTCACATTAAGGGTTCTATGCCGAGCCCTCCAAATGTAATTTTAGATACAGGGGAAAGCATTCTAATGTGAGTATGTTTGAGCAAGAAAAAGCTGTAACTTCAGCACATAAATGCTTTAGCAAAACGTCTGGAAACCCTCCTATCCTTTCTTCTTCCTCTCTGTAATTCACATGCTCCCTCAGGAGTCGCTGCAGGCTCCGACAAACCGAAATAGCTGCCAGTGTGTGCTGAGGAAAAGCATGCACACACGAAAGGATGTGTGTCTGATGCTCCTGCCCAGGGAAACGTCCACAACCTTGTTTTCACACTGGAGCCACCCGGGTGACGAGCGAGAATGGAGGCACTGTCCGTGATCGCTATGGTGACACGTTAGACGAAGAAGACCAGAGACAGCATTCTGATGGCATCTTTGATATTTATCTTTAGGAGTCTCTGAAGCAAAGATGGAATTGCCATTATGTCAAGAAAGATGAAATGTTTCAGTGGGCTTTGAGGATGTTACAGTTGTCCCTCTTGGTCCTGCATCCATCTTCCACTAGGCTAGATTTAGACAGTTCTCTGTTCGCTCAGCCCCATGGCACTGGTTCAAGTCTTAAGACATCTCTCAGGTATCCACAAAGTACTCTCCCCAGTTTGCTGAATCAAGTTGTTTCTTCATGGTTGGAGGAAACTGAGGTAGTGTCTAGGAGCAGTTCTCAATGAGTGACCTTCGAGGGCTGCAGGAACAGCCACCATTTTACCTTTCTTGACAGAATTCACTCACTCGGCATTTCTGAATTCTGAATGGTAGAACCACACAGAGCCCGTGATTAATCGTTAGGAGAGTCAAGGAAATAACTAAAGTCACTCTGCACATAAAGGAGAAGAAAGACTCGATGCATCCTCAGTGGGAAAGGAAACTTCTTCCTTGCAGCAGCTGATGAGGACATGTCTGATTAGTCTCTGTGTTACTTACAGAAGTCACGGAGGAGAATATGAAACAATGTATGATCTCAACCCATTTGTCGCTGGCGGGTCAGTGGAGCCACACTAAGACACACACATACTCTTTTAGCTCCATTTTTTTCTTGCAGTCTGAGCCTCGTCCCTGACCACTTCCTTCCTCCCTCTACTCTCATGGCCCTTCTCAGTACCCTTCACAAGACAGAGTAGCAGGAACAAAACATGGACTCCCGGCTTCGGTGTCCTGACTACTTACATATCAGGATTTCTCCCTTAAAGGTTATTCCATGATGAATTAACCTCTGATTTCTACTTCCTGAAGTGTGACATTTCCCCTATTCTGTGCCTAAGTAAGAGATCTGCTTACAACCCAAGATGTCGTCACACGTCCTGGATTTCAACAGCTACACAAATCAGCCACTTCGTAGCTCTCGAGGGTTATCGCTTATAGTACTCAAACACACTTTGACTTGGAGTGATTAATTGCAGAACAAAGGCCGCTTCCGTTGGCAGAGCTTCTTGTCCAGGCCACAGGGGAGTGGAAGTGGCATGGGGCTAGACGTGCCTTGGAATGCACCATCAGTTAAAGCTCATCACTCTGCACTTGGTAGACATAACACCCTGGTCGACCCAGAGATGTAGGTGCGGAGTGAAAGGCACCAGCACCGTATTTCCTCTCCTGGGAGAGGCACAGGGAGGTGGCTTGGAAAAGAGGGAGGCTGTGTCAAGTCTACAGATCACATGGAAAAGGGGCAGGCAGCCTCTGGAAGACAATCCCGATTCTGATACTCAACACAGGCATGTGTTTGCAGATACTGACGACCCCACCTTTCGGTTTTGAAACGTCTACCACCTACTGAGTCTCACCAAGGACTAGAGTTGACACAGACTGTCTGTGCACTGGCTGAAACAATTATAATTTTAAAAAGGTGATGAGATTTTTTTTAGAGCCGAGAGCCTCCCTGGCGCCCCTCAAATCATACTACCTGGGGAGCACACTATTGAATACCTGGAGTTGTCAGAGGCCCATACATCAGTACTTTAGAAACATTCTGGCTAAATGAAGACTTACTTTGGGTTTCCATCAGTCTCTGCCAAGCTAGAGAGACAGAGTGTAGACAGACTTGTTTTGAGCAACAAAGGAGTTTGAGATTTGGAACAGCAGTGGATCCCAAGGGTTTTCACTGCCTTCTTTTATTATTTTTTTAAGTAGGAAAAAAAAATAAAAGTGATACACTTAAAGGATAGAATTGGGGATGACTTGACCCCAGCAGTTGGTCTTTCTTGTCCTGGTCATGTCTGTTCCCTTCGACACATTTAGTAAGATTGTATATCTTTGGACAAAAATAATGTACATGGGACTCATTTGAAATATTCTACCAAGAAAATAACTAATATGTCTCACTTATCAGCCATAGATGGAAAATCTTGTAATCAGTTTTGGCATGGCCAAATAAACAGAGCAACCGTGTGTGTGTGTGTGTGTGTGTGTGTGTGTGTGTGTGTGTTTGGCATTAATTGAGCATCTGCTGTATGTAAGAAAGTAAAACATGCTACAGAGAAAATAAAAATCATATCGGCTCTGCATTTAAATTAGTGGGCACAGAATTGATTTAAGAAATAGAACCATTAGTTCCAAAGTGAATGAAAAATGGATCACTAAGCGCTCACACTGACGGCAATAGTGAAACCTGCAGAATTTTGCAGGAAAAACAGCTCAACAGAGGCTGGGGAGAACTTCATGAAGAGAGCGGTCTTAGGTCACTACAGGACATTTTTTTAGCACAGTTTCTTTCCTGTTTATCACCTGAGACATAATGGTTATTTGAGCATGTGTTTAGAAACTATTTGTTTATGTACTCAAACTTAAAGGAGAATATGAAAGTGCACATGAAGATGGGGTGTGGCTGAGCAAATGAAGAAGGCAGTAATCGGCCTGATCCCAGGGCCAGACTACATAATTCTTCTAAACTGTGTGCTGACCACACACCTTTGCAGTGTGACCCCTTCACATGTTCTCACTTCCTCCTTGTTAAGGAACAGAATTCACCTGTCAACGTGTAGTTCTTTACCACACATTTCAGGAAGTCGGGGTTTGAGGAGAGCTTCAAGATAACCCAAGACTTGTCATTTCCAAACTTAGTTAAACAACTTCTGGGGAGGTGTTCCCAAAGGTTCACATTTCATATTTAAGGTAAGAAGAGTCAAGGCATTTACTAAGGCTTACTCAAGCACAGAGCATTATCTGGCTCTGTTCCTAAGACCACAGGCTTCAGGCACCTATCCCATTGGATCCGGATTCAGTAAATGGGCTCTCATTTCTACAATGCTTTTTGTGATCCCAAGGGTCTCCGTAATTGGGAGCCACTGATCTCAAATATCCCCCACTGGCTTCTGTGCCCCCTTCAAATGGTGCTTCTGATAGATTAATGACACCCCCAAAGCGAAAGTCTTCTCTATTTTCACATTTTCCTGAGATCATTTTCTTCTCTGTAATCACAAGGAATCTTTAATGCCCATTTAATAACATTTGACTGTACTACGAGGCCCTTTCCACGCAGATAAATATATATTGGGCTCTATGCCAGGTAATTTGCCACCACAGGCACAATAGAGAACGGGGGTGGGGTGGGGTTAATCAACTAAACTATTAAGGTAATACGAATTAAATACTAAAAGAAGGTGTGATGAATAATTTTGGTTGTCCACTTGACCGGGATTAACTAAAACCCAGGTGTACACCCGAATCATAAGAGGTGGGGAGACCACCCTAAATATGGATCTTTTGTAGCAGGAAGATCCACCGTAGCTCTGGGCCACACCTCCTGGTGGCAGCCTATATAACATACATGGAAGAGGAAGCTCTTGTTCTGCCTGCTTATCCTCATTCGCCAGCATTAGAGCCCACCTCTTCGGAATCCCATCTTATATTAAAGGTCCTCTGAAGCAAGCAGACTCATGGGCTAAACAATATCAGACTTTGGGATTTTCCATCTAGAGACAGCCACCGTTGAAATAGTAGGGCCATAACCTGAAAGCCACTTTAGAAAATTCCACTTGTATGTATGTATGTATGTATGTATGTATGTATGTATGTATGTATGTATGCATGTATTCTATCAGTTCTGTTTCTCTAAAGAACCCTAATACAGATGTTCACTACAACAATAACAGCAACAGCAACAACAACAAAACATGAGGTTACAGACCAGAGGGGACAAAGCAATTCTACTTAGGAAAGTTACCAAAGAGTTTTTTAAAAAGCTGGTTTTGAAGGATAACTATGTTTTGGTCAGCAGGAAGTAGCTGAAAACCATGAAGAGTAAGGCAAGAAAGTCCAAGTGTGAGAAACGCAGGGATCACCACGGTAAGTGCGGAGAAAGGTGTACAGAGAAGAGACTGAAAAGTGAGTATAGAGTACGATCTAGGTTTCGATGGGGATGAGACTTTATTTGTAAAACATAAAAAGTAATACTGGTAAAGAAATGAATAGTGAACTCTCAAAATTAGAAAGGAAAGGGGAAGAAATGAACACAGTATCCAGGAGAAAGAGAGCCAGAAGATC
This sequence comes from Micromys minutus, assembly GCF_963924665.1. NCBI lineage: Eukaryota > Metazoa > Chordata > Mammalia > Rodentia > Muridae > Micromys > Micromys minutus. The sequence continues at coordinate 21,716,938 of NC_137952.1, read as the reverse complement.
TCACTGGAAAGAAAAAATCAGTGATAGGGACTGGAGAGATGACTTGGCAGTTAGGAGTACTTGCCTCTCTTCCTGAGGTCAGAGGCTTAGTTCAAACTTGCCACAGGGGATGCTCGGATCCCCTGTAACAGCAGCTCCTAGAGATTCAGTGCTGTCTTCTGGCTCCATGGATACTGCATGCGGATACATATGTGCATTTGCACACATGCACACATGCTTAAAGACTCTTATATTTTACAATTCTCACTGTGTTTCAGTGTTTCCTGTATGCATGGCAAACTCATCTGTTTAGATGTGAGCCTCATCCTTGCATGGAGCCATCTATCTAACCCATGGGATATACTTAAAATAAAATTTTAATTTAATTTAAAGGATTACATTTATTGCAATGATTTTCTTTTCTTTTCTGGCTTATGAGAATCCTGTGTTTCAATTAGGTTCAGGAGAACAATTACTGTGTGTGTACTTTCACAGAACCGTTTTCAACTATGACCGGGAAATTCAAAGTAGAGGTTTGATTATTTGTATTTACAAACGTTTTTTTCTTCAAATGCTAAAGCATTTTCCTGGCCAGGTGTAAACAACCCTGCATAACGGAAGGCTAGGGGGAAGGAAGCTGACTTCTTACAAGTAACTGGAATGATTACGTACATATGTCAGTAAGAGAGCAAAAAATTAAACAGAAATTCTGGTTAGCTCAACTTCTTCCAGGAAAAATGTTACCATGTAAAAATATGGATTTTTGCGGTACTATGCAACAGCCAGTGGGAAGTGGGTGGAGGGGTGACCTTGTTCGGTCCTTTGTGCTACAGCAACATGACCAGTAGGGATCTCTGGGAACAACAGCCTTTGGGATCACGGAACCCAGCCTGGATCTATCTGTTGTCAAGGCTGTGGCAGTTGCATAACTAACCATAATAGCTTCAAGGGATACACTCAAAACAAAACGCTGTTGGTCTTCAGCTGGAGCTAAGAAAACAGGGTAAGTAGCTTTTCCTTCTCCCATGGTGTGAACTCTCGCCGTGCATAGAATGAAATATCTTATTTGCATTTGCCCATAACATTTATGAAACTTCTTGTTCGCTCCTCACTGGCCCATTATGGGCTTTTTAAGTGGTACTTTTCAAGTTTGCCTTGGCTCCGGGGGGAAGCATGTGCAGGGACATTATTCCTGGAGTCCTGGCTCCCCTGGGTCATATTCACCTTCTGCTAATTCATCGCTCACTGTGTGGTTTGTGTGCATGGGTGGGCATATATGGGGGAAGTCTGAAGAGGTCCTTACTGGTGAAATGTTTTAGAAGCAAGGGTCCATGGAAGAGACAAAAATTAAAAACTGGCAGAAAAATTTAGAATACCTTCTTGCAGTTGTTACGAATGTGATTGGACGCTGTTTGGATTTAATAGGTGGAAAAAGCATGTACTAAAAATCCACGAAGTGTTTGAACATTAAGAGATTTAGATGCAAATAAGTATATGAAGATGTAAAAACAATGCTAAGTTCTCACTGAGTGTGAAATGTGGTCTTGGTGTAAATGTAACATTCCACTAAACCTAATGCTGTAAAAACATCAGCACAGATAACACTTTTGGGTGTGCATCCTTGATTTAAAAAATGCACCCTTCAGGATGAATACTAGAATTTTGTAAATAACCACAAAGCTGGGAGTTTTATGTTCTACTGTGTATGTCAGTCACAGCCTGGAGAGAACTCCGATTGCTCCAACTCTTGTTCAGTCATGTATCAGATATTTGGTTTGAAACAATTTCCAGTGTTATCCTTCATAAGCAAAAGTGGGGACGTTCTCTTAAAATTGCACTGGTTTTAGAATACCAGAAAAGTCATTTCCAGAATCATAATGTGTTCAAGCTACGAGAGATCAGAGTTAACCCCTACCTAGTTTCTTGCTTCTCCCCAATTCTCACATTTTATTAGTTCCCTATGCAGTGAGCATCTGGCCTAAAGTTCCATAGCAAATTAATGGCAAAGTGAATGGGGAGACATTTTGAGATCTGACCTTCTGGAGGTCCCTTTCATACTACTGAGCCCTGGTTGTACTCTGAAGGGATAGGAGAAGGAACCACAAGGCTTCACTGGGAGAATCAGTGTTACTACACAATGACAGATAAGGAACCTTCTGGATTTGTGCTTAGACATGGAAACATGCTCTTTTGCCTAATACTGGCTTAAATGTTGAAGAAAACATAAAGCCATTAATATACTACTATGTAGCAAATTGCTTTTCCAATGGCACAGTTAATATGAGGATAAACCATGTCCCCAGGAAATTCTCCCCCTCCTCTTACCCACAGGGTTTAGTTTACTCATTTAATGGCACAGCATCATTGAACATTTTAATACATTTTGAGAGTACTCTGGCATTATGGGGGGAGTTGCTATTGTGGTATGGAGGAACATGGGTCTAAATGTTATACAAGCCTAATGCATATGCATGAAACATGCACTAAGCAAAAAAAAAAAAAAAAAAAGATAAGTAAATATTCTCTGTTGCCTAAAAGTAACCTCAAGTGGCTTAAAGTGATCCAATGCTTTCATTTCATTTGAAAGTGGGGTTTAAATAAACAGCTTTAAATAACTGTGGGTCTTTCTCTTTGAAAACACTATTGTTGATTCTTTTTTTTTTTTTCTAGTAACTTCTTGGGATTCAATTGGCCTTCAAACACATTTAAAAATTATGTGGTCTTAATTTCTTGTGATGAGATATCAAGACACATCCCCCCCCCCCCAACAGTTACATGATATCAACCTTTTCATTCGGCTACGGGTTTTGTTTGTTAGAATGCTTTTGAAGAATTCTGCTGGCTGACTTTATATTGCATCCCAGCATTTAGTGTTACAGGGATTTAATGTTTCTGGAAAAATTGTAACTAAAAATATAAATATCAAATATCATTAAATAAGTGTCAAAGCAAAGCAATTATATCATTTATAATTTCATTATAACAAGTCACCTTAAGTTAGTTTGTTTATTTTACACTAATGAATAATGCCACTTAAGAGCCAAAAAGCAAAACTCCATATCATAAAGAAAACTTAAAAAAAACCTGCATAGGAAGATCTAGGATAATCAATTTAATTGGTTGGATGAACATGCTAAAAATGTCTTTAATGGTAGGATTTTCTAAGCACGCTGCTTCCAAAAATCTTTCCCAAACTGAAAGTTCCTAGATGTTTTGGGCTGACACTTCCCTGGTGATCCATCTCCTCGGAGCTGCAAATGAAGAGACCCCGGAAACTGCTCAATGACCAGTGAAGACTTTTGGGAAGTCACGACCCTGGGGAGGTGCCGGTTTACAGAGTGTGAAGCAAGCAATTCCCCAGCTGGACCCAGGAAGCGATGCTGGGAATGCACGCGCTGGGAATCAGGGGAAAGGCCATTTTGGAAGATTGGACACCACCTCTGCAGACCCTTAGATAGTTTGGTCTGACTTCCGTGAGTGTGGGGGCAGGGTGTCATACAGTTTGGAATGCAGTTCGAGATGATTCTACGGATTTAAAACAAAACGAAACGAAAATGAAAGGAAAAGCAATTAATTATCCTCTCTCCTTTTGTTTCTTCTGGACCATTGTTAGGGCTTCAGAGATAACTCATTAAGAACTACCCTCGAAATCGGAGAAAATCCCCAAACAAAGGGTGTATGTAGGTTCAGATCTCCCTGCCGCCCTGCAGCCCAGCAGCCTGGTGAGGGTATGGAGATGGGCTGCCCGGCACTGAACCAGAAATCACCATTAGATCAAGAAGGGGAGCTTCGCTCTTCTAGCATCATAAAGACTCTTATTCTATGGAAGTTAATTTAGATCACATCACGGAGGGTGAAAATGCAGACTTAGGTTCATTTTTCAGGACCTTTTTTTCCCCATATGTTCAATACGGTATGTTCTCAATGTCTGTTACTTTTAAATTCTTACCACCTAGTAGTTTATATTTATTGTGAGACTTCTTTGCGCACTCTATATACATGTGACATAATGATCCGGTTGGACTAACTGTCCAGGGCAACACTTCAAAGGCGTGTGTCCTTGTGTAACCAGTAGAGTCCTCTCTGCTCAATGCGACATACACTGACGTGTCAACCATGGTCACCTTGCTGTGTTGAATATCTGTCTCTGCTTCACTTTATCTGCATCATGAGTTCTCAACTTTTAAACATTTAAATTTTCTTTCCTTATCAGATGGAGTCTCAATGCAGACTCAGGCTGCCCTAAAAACCCATCCTCTTGCCTCAGCCCCCCCCCCCACTGGATTTATAGGCATGGACCTCCACACATTGCTTGAATACACTGTCTTAATTCTCTTGCTCCCGAAGAGGTAATGCTGTGATGATGTACAGATAAATAGCCCCCCTCCCCCATTTTAAAGTCAGGGTCTCATGGTGTACCCCAGGCTTGCCTGGAACTCACTTTGTATTCTAGGCTACCATTGAATTCACGGCCATTTCCTTCTCTAGACTCCTAGGTACTAGAACTGTAGATATGGTCATTCACACCCAGCCCCAGAAGAAAAAGAAGTTTTACCTTACTTTAGGAAAAAAGAATAGGGGTTCTTTCTTTAAAAAAAAAAAATCCTTGAGAAAATATTTAGCAGTTTAATAATACTGAATCAAAAATCTCTAAATTTTCATCTTGATAAGAGCCATGTAAAGCATATGTTAGTGTATACCGTCTTCACATATAAATCCCTCAAATATAGCAGGTTTTGCAAATTAGAGAACAAGTATACTAATTGTGGAGTTCTGTGTCTCAGTGTTCATGGCAGTGGACAGTCTCTTTGGCTTTGTAGAACCTTCTGTTTCTTTATCTAACCCCTTGAATAACAACACCCGTATACCTGTTCTTCAGGAGTTAGAGATAAGACCTGTTTAAAGTTTCAGTCCTTGACACCCTTTATGGATTCATGGCAGCCTTAAATGCCACAGTTAATCAGAAATGTTTTCTTTCTGAAAAACAGGGCTAAAGTCTCTCTCTCTCTCTCTCTCTTATACACACACACACACACACACACACACACACACACACACACACACACACACAGTGCCTATGTTCATAGCTGACTCTTTTTTCTTTTACCCCCCAACTAATAAAATCAAGAGGCTGCAGGGCGGCCCGAGCGGCACAGTTTGATGTCCTCAGCAGGATCCAGGGAGTCAGAAGTGACGCTGTAAATCCAGCGTGGGGCTTCAACACCGTGTGAAGTGTGGCCTGAGCTGGGGAGATTTCCCTTTGATGCAAATGCAGTATATTAATGGGAAAAAGCATTCACTTTTATTTGTCTGTACTGTCTGCCACAGCAAGGCTGCCTCATTTAGCTTGGGCTGGCATGAAAATACACAGACAAGCAATCTGTTGCAAATTAGCACAACTCGCCTTTCATTTACTAGCTAGTAATTGGAAGGGGTTAAGAGAATGGAGCTTTATCGGATCATGTGAGTGGATCTTGCCCACGGGGGCAGCGAGTTTTCCCTGAATTTCTCTGGGAACTCTTGAGACAAGAATCCTTTCTGGATGTTGAGTTGATGCAAACAGAAAGAATGACAGAGGTGAGCCAGGCACATGTCGTGGGCCTCACAGAGCTACTCAGGAGGCATCCATGCCTCATCCGGCCTTACCTTTCTTTAGATATGTTCTTACTCTCCCGCTTCCAAATGGTCTTGAAGTCGCTGCAGAACTCAAACCACACCATAAACACATAGCTGGGGGTGACCTCCTTCTCTCCAGCCTTTGGCTTCATTCCAAAATATCCCACTGTTGTTTCAAAGCTGCAGAAGGGGGCACACAGAGAGAATAAGTGACTGTCAACACTAAAAGCCACGAGGGTGCTGAGAAGGGACACCGTGGGCAACTTCCCACATGTCTATTCGCCAACACAGGAGTCAGGGCTCACAGTCACTGGAGAGTACTCAAGACCTCGGGAAGCCAAAATACAGCTGCCAATAGATTCATCAGGATTAGGAAAACTACTGGGCACATCTTATCTGTGTGAACTGAAGAACAGCACGATTGTTATGTAACTTAAGCTCAAGTTTGTTCTCAATATTAAGTGCAAGTCCATTTTTCTGATTTTTGCTCTGTATTCAATGATTACATGTCAGACTCCGGGACATATTGACTGTCCCAGTAGGAGTAGCCAGATAGGTGGCCAATTGGGAACACAAAAAGTTGGGGCGCTTTTGTCCTTTCTGCATCTGGCATGTTCTAGTTGTTGGCTCCATCGTTTTGCATCTTATTCTCATTGTTTCAAGAGCAAAATAAGAAGTTTTCACTACATGGCCTTTAACTTGACCATGATGGGAGAATATAAACCACCAACATACAATAAACAAATAAATAAATAAACAGATAAATAAACAAGTAAAAAAAATAATAAAAAACAGACATCCTTTCGAGCCTACTAAAAGCTTGAAAAGCAATCTCCAATCAGGCTAGAGAGAAGCTCTGGTTTTCCTAAGGTAGACTCTTACTTAGTGCCGTGACCTGCCCCGTGAAGGCACACTGCCCACTAGCCTGCCTGGGCCTCCCAAGCAGCCCTTCGTGGAGGCACTAGCTTGGCAGCGATTTATAGCTCTAAGTGGAGTCTCTCCCCCACCCCCCCCCCACCCACCCCAAGCTTCACAGACTCATTTGCCAAGAGCAAGAACTCTTAAACAGCCCCCTTTCAAGGGTGTTGGAAACTAATCAAAGCAGGAACGGCCAGCCAGGTTTATTACTCAATGCTCTATCATCTGCTCGGGCATGGTGTTTATTTATTTATTTATTTATTTATTTTTTTGTGGCCATCCTGAATACTGAGTTTCTAATGGCACTCTATTCGGTGGTGATTGTAAAAACCCCGAAGCCCTGTGACTATTATGGACCATACTTTCATCTCCTCCTCAGTTATTAGGCAATATGTATCTCATAAGGTTTTATCACATTTCACAGATGAACTGTTAATTGATTCCATGGCTACGATTAGGTGCGATCCAAGCTGGAGCTGCTGCTCCAAGTCTCATAAATTCTGTGTGCTTCTGTAAATAACAAATCTGTTTTTAATGCAAATTAAAACTACTGGCCAGGGAATTTGGCCCCTAGTTATTAAAAGACTACAAGTGTTTAAGTGGAGAAAGGCAATGGTGGCAGTAATCTCTGGAGGACTTTCTAATAATTCCAAATGCACATATTTTGAAGCAAAACCAGTAATGAGAGAAAGTAGTGGTCTAGTCTCTCCCTACAGCTACAGCTGTCAAAATACTGACAAAAGTAAATGAGTTTCCCACATCATATACCCTTGCTTCATTCACCATGGGATTTATGTTCACTGTAATACCAGGATATACAGATACTTATGCAACCAACAGAGGCAGGCTCTGGATTTCTTACTGGGTTACTGGGTTTGGAACTAGAGTGGCCAGGCAGGTTAACGTTTCCAGCATTCTCATCCTCTTCAGCAGATGAGACAATGGAATCCTGGGAAGACTGAATGACCTCATCCACTATCAGAGCTGGGTTTCCATCCAGGTCTCCAACTCCCTGTGAGATACAATGTCCTGCTTGCCCCCTCGGTTGCTTACGGGCACTGGCACAGGCAACTCCCATACAGAACACTCACTTCCTCCCACCCTCCTTCAGACTCAAGTGTCACACATGAGCATGGGTCACCTGAGGAGGGCACACCACCATTTCTCCTCTTCTTTCCTTCTGTACACTTTCCACAGAGACATGGTGCTTGTGTGCACACCGACACAGGAGAGAAAATATTTCACTTTGTATCCAGAGGACTCACTGCCTTCCTATCTATAGCAGGGTGTAGTGTTGAGCACATACAACTAGTTGCCAGGGTTTACTCAACACCCTGACACTTCTGCATGGAAGCATCTCTGCACCACTACCTGGAACCCACATTTGGACACACTAGACAAACTGGTGCTGAGCCAGAAGCTACAGTGCTGCTGACATTTATCAGAAGTATGTCAGTAGCCTGGGAGTTTCTCTTTCCAAAACTGTCCCCCCAGCCTCTTGCTCTGTGTCTGTGTGTGTGAGAGAGAGAAGAGAGAGAGAGAGTGTGTGTGTGTGAAAGTGAGTGTGTGAGTGTGTGTGTGTGTGAAAGTGAGTGTATGAGTGTGTGTGTGTTAGTGTATGTGTGTGAATGTATGTGTGTGAGAGTGTGTGTGTGTGTGTCTGTGAGTGAGTGTATGTGAGGGTGTGTGTGAGTGTGTGTGAATGTGTGTGTGAGTGTGTGTGTGTGTGTGTGTGTGTGTGTGTGTTCGATGGGGTGGATCTGGGAGGCCTTGCTCACCTCTGTTGGAGGGGTAGAAAATCAAAGACACACTGGATTTTAGCATGTTTCCCCTAAGTGTTTTGGGAACCCGGACAGCAAGTGACTCTGTTCAGAAGAAGCAAGTAGAGTCCAGGAACTCCACAGCGACGCTGACAGACACAGCCACTCTGAGGAGGCACCTGCCTCATTAGAACCCTTTCTACTGAAGAGAAAGCTTAGTGCTATACTGTGAACCCACCACTGTCTGATAATGTCCAGATTACTGCTCTCTCCAGCCAAAGTGTTCTTCACAAAAACTCAGTTTTGGTTCACAGAACAGTGCACTGAAAACTTGAAATTTGGACGAGAAGAATCACTAATATTTAATTGCCAAGGGGAATCTTCTCCAGCAGACAGCAGACAAAGGATGCTGTCTGCTTCTTGAAATGGCCAACTTTTAGAACATGGCTCCCAAATAGCATTCAATTAAAAAAAATTAATTTCTAATCACATGTTTCGATTTATAGCAACTTATATAATCTCACTTTAAAGATCTCTTTCACCCCTACTCCATTACATTTCCTCATCTGATCTGTATCTTTTTAACTTGGCCAAACTTTTTTTGTTTTTTTTTTTTTGTTTTTTAAGACAGACTACTAAGACAGAGCCAAAAAGCAAAGTGTTCTACACTTGGTGTGGAGATGCCAGAGCGGAACACTTCCCCTTACTGTTTTCTCATGTGTGCCTTCAGAAACTGCTTAGGGAAAGCAAATAGCCCTTAGCCTCAGAGTAAATTGTTTGTCTTGAGAATCAAACATAGGAATTTACTAAGTCTCACACAAATATTGCAACACTGACCACAACCTCCTTAAAGACTGCAAGCAAACAACCGTGGTTTCTACATTAAAGATGAGATCTGACATATTTCAAGTATGACCTGAAAGCTAGACTACCTTCACCACAGACCACGGAAAATGCTGACAACCCAAAGTTATGACTCCCTTAGCATGTCTAATGCGCAGCAGCAGCCTGGGCCTGGCCAAAGTGAGCCCCTTGCCCTTCAGCAAAAGTCTTGAAAAGGGATTAGAAGCTTGACGTGCATCCCGGAAGCCTAACTGCCGCTTGGCGGGATACCAGCCTGCCCTTGTTGATGGGCTCTGCTCCGGGTGCTGAGTGTCTCTGACACTAACTTTACACACCAAGGAAAGAAAGCATAATGTAGGGATAAGTCCAACTGAGGGGAGCCAAAATCTGAAAGCACAGCCGTGTACCTGTCTGAGTTTTCGACTGTTATCATGCTAGGATGATGCTCACGATTGGGGAACATGTCTGCACTTAGGAAACTACGGGACTGGCCCTTCATCTTGCTTTCATCGGCATCTTAATTTTGTTGGCAGATTAGGGCAGGAAGCAGGACTAAGCGTTGACACCTGTCTCTGGGCTGTTAGAACTCTTCAGAACCCTTGCTAAAGTGAAGGAAAATGGTGCATTCCTCATTCGGGGCCATCTTACTTACATTCATCATGTCAAAATTCTTATCTATTCTGTAAAGCCTAGTTTTCCCTGTGGATGCTATTTCCTAGCCCAATGCCCTTATTTAATTACCTGGAACTACATTACCATCACATATATCTAAATCTTCTCTTCTGAAGAACAATGGCCCCTTACACTCTCTTCTAGACACCCAAGGGACTAGCACAGTGAACTAAGAGAACCTCCCCACACTCCAGGGATTCAAACAGATGGGATTCTGGGTTCTACCAGGTGAGGTCATGGGTCTACTCTGGTGTCTACTGTGAGAAGCCAGGGCCAGGAAGAGGGACTAGGCTCAAAGGAAGAACTCTAGGGTCTCCTCTGACTTCTGGTTGGAGTGCCTGTATACAAAAGGTAGACTTTTCTTCTTCTGTCCCTTGTCTATAAAAGCCTCTAGGATCTGAGTGAGGAAACTGAAGTAATCCTAGCTGTTAATGCAACTGGCCTAACCTAGTCACAATGCTGAAAGTAAGCAGCTTCCTTCCTAACTTGGTTCAGGAGCAGAGTTGGGAGGAGGCAAGTGGATGAGACAGGATCCTAGCATGGATGATGGCATGGGGGTCTCATCACGCTCACTGTTCACAGAGGTCTCAGCCTACAGGACCAAAGCACTGGCTGCTCAAACACAGTGCAAGTGTAGTCACAAAAGTTCAAATGCTACAAGGCTCCACAGGAGGTAGGAAGTGCAGCATGGCTGCCTAGGCCTTATCCCTTGACAAGGAAAAGGGGACAGGAGAGGACCTGGTGGGGGGCTGGAGGGGGGCTGTGATCGGGAGGTAAAGTGAATAAATGTATAAATGGGGGGGGACTCTGAGTCTGCCACTTACTCCTGTGTGCGTGACTATGCAGTTTCAGAAAGAGTTCTAGAGATCGATGGTTGTATAGTGATGGAATACTCCCAAGGATCATAAAGAGAGGCTGTCTAGTCTGAGGAAGAACAGAGACTGAGTCACAGCTGCTTACCTTTGCTGTGCATTCTCCAAGTGACTTTCTTCCATCTTGTGCTCTTTTTTGGCTGTGAAAGAGAAATTGATTTAAGCCATTTTTTTTTCCAAACATAACATCCCTTATATAACATAATCATATAGCTCCGATCACACCCGCTCCTCAAGACAGGAATTCAATAGTTCATTCCATATCACATCCATCTCCATCCTTGTCACTGCCTTCTACAATATGGCTATAGCTAGCTGTCACCAAATAAATGATCCTGTTTTGTCTGGGACACTCCTGAGAGGGAAAGGGAATGAGAACAATTATACCTGGGAAAATGTATAAATCGGGAAAGTCCTGATCAATGTGCTTCCCACGATCTTACCATGTGCCCGGTGTATTCTCTCTTACCCACAAACATAATATAGCAGTGTCTACAGCAGCTCTGCTGGGATTCAAGACCAAGAACAAGGATCCTAGCCTCCCTCCCATTCACAAGGCCAGTGTCAGGGCCGGGTAAACCCACTGAAGTTTTTCTCAGGTCAACATTTTGTAAATGCATTGGGAAAGAAATCACGTAAGATCACTGTGGAAATTAATGACACCTAGGTACAATTGTGGATTTACAGATGAAGAGCCTGGGCCCTGGGATTATTTAATAAGAAGGTTTTGTTCTGAGTATTTTACAACATTTCCCAATTTGAATATGGTATCATTATGTATAAAAACAACACCCAGAAAAAAAAAAGTGGGCTACCCATGGGAGATCTACAACACTTTGAATGAAAACAAAGTCAATCCTACCCATCACTTTTGAGAAGCTCCACGAAGGGTATTAAAGGATATATAATATTGGCATTGATAAAACCTGGATCAGCCTTGGGGGCTCCCAGAGACTCAAACACCAACAAAAGAGCATACATGGGCTGAACCTACCCCTGACCCCTGACTCCCGACACATGTGGCAGATGTGAAGCTTGGTCTTCATGCAGGTCCCCTGATAACTGGAGTGGGGGGCTGTCCCTGATTCTGTTGCCTGCTTTTGAATCTGGTTCCCCAAACTGGGCTACCTTGTCTGGCTTCAGTGGAAGAGGATGTGCCTAGTTTTGCAGTGACTTGGTGTGACAGGGTGGGTTGGTACCCAGGAAGGGCTTCCATCTTCTTAGAGGAGAAGGTGGAGGGAGAGGGGCTGAGGGAGAGGTGACTTGAGGATGGGGTTGTGCTCAGGATGTAAAGTGAATGAATAAAGAAATAACTGAATGGAAAAAAGGGCCTGTTACTTACTACCTGCGTTTTCAGCTATGGACAAGTTACTTGTGATCAAATGCTTAACAGCTGCCTCATCTGTCCTCTAAGAATAGCCACAGTAGTTACTGTCAAGCTTCCATGAGCCAATGCAGGCACAGGCTTTACCACACAGTGCACATGCTCTCCACGATCTGACGGCCACTATCACCACCTTATCCTCATCGTCTTCATCGCTTGTTTCAAAGTGTAAATTCAAATTTCCTCCCATATGTCACACTTGACATAACTTCGAAAGTAGTCATAACATTCTAGGAGGCTCTGGCTCCTTGGAAATGTCTCCCTTTCTTTTCCATGCCTATTGTCTGTCTGTCTGTCTGTCTGTCTGTCTGTCTGTCTGTCTCTCTCTCTCTCTCTCTCTCTCTCTCTCTCTCTCTGTGTGTGTGTGGCCAGATGAGGTTTGAGCACACTGAGTGTGTGCATCTGAGACCCTGCTCCTGCAGTTTCTCCTTGCTGGATGGAGTACCACCCTGCCCAGCCTCAGTACTGGTGACTCTCTCACTGCATTCAGGCTTCAGCCCATAGGCTACCTTCTCTGCCTGGTCTGAAAAAGGACAAGAACATCTATTGTCACCTGTCATCCTCAAGTCCTTCTCGAGGTCTCTGCCTTCTTGGCTCACTTTCCCACTTTCTGCCTCTCTCCACCCAACAGTCTAGACTGTTCCTTTACTCGTCTGCCTGTGATACCACAGTACAATTAAGCTCCATGAGAATAGTGACTTAGTAGGTCTAAATGTGGAATTCTGTTTATATACATCTACATCTGTCACAAAGTACTCAATCAGAGAGATACTGTCTTTCCTAAGCAAACAGCTGGTTATTCAGAGTATAAACATAAGCTAAGTATTGTGGGATAATATTATATACAATGTTCCATGTAATAAGACTGCACCAATATTAAATGATTCTGCTTTGGTAAGTGCATCATTTCAGGGAGACTGAGGACTACTGTGGCTCTCCCTTGCTTTTTGATTCCCCAGATAGTCCCAAGAGAATTTTCTGTGTCTTACTCTGATTCTCTGATAATCAGATGCTAAGAACTAACCTGAAACTCTCAGGCTTCAAGTCTCCTTCAAGTGTGAAACACACTAATGATTTCTTTATGCCTAGTGATTTTAAACTATGTGCATGGCTAAATAGAAGAAAAATTTTCCCCTGAGCATGAACAATCTTCCTGGAGCACTATGCTGTCCTCTATCACTGGATGGTTCCCACCTGGCCACATCCATGATGAGGCAAGTCACTGAAATCAGTGACAAGAAATAGAATATATAAAGTGAATAAAGCAGTAGGTAAGACCTTAAATATTGCTATGCATAGGGTGACTTAAAAAGAAACAACATCTGCAAATGCAAAGGTAGGTATTATTGAGAGGTAATGAGCTGTAAAGAATTTCTGAGAGTCTGAGAGAAAGGGTTTTAAGGAAAGTGATAGTAACCAGAAGCTTGCATTTCCAATGCTAAGGGCATCTACGGACAGAGAAGAATATGCTATGAAGGTGACACTCCACTAGCCTTACATATGTCACCACATCGATGAGTGCCATTTCTGGCTGTGCCACTGACAACATTTTAAATTATCAAATGCTCCATTTAAGCCCATGTCAAATATGTTATTTAGGAAGAAAACATTTAAAGACTGCATTCACGAACTCAGAAACTCAAATTCTAACATCATTAACAATGAAAGCATTTTTGAGCCAAGTGTAGAATCCCAGTGTTTTCAAATTCCATCTCTCCTTTCTCGGTCCTGGACCTAAAGTCCTTGTGTGGGTGAATGGGAAGTGAAAAGGAAATAGGAAGGCTCTACTCCATTCAAGAGATGGGCTGTGCTGGCCTTATCCTTACATCTTCCATATTTTAGAGGGAGAGAGAGAAGAAAAAAAAAAAAGTCAATGTTCAGCAATGCTCCATACAGCCAAGAGAATATTCCTCATGGACATAGCTTCCTTGGCAACCAGTGACCCGGACATAGTTTCCTTGGCAACTAGTGACACCAGCCCGAAGCAGCTCTCAGCATCATGAATAAGGTTGAGTTTGCTCTTATATTCCAAGTGCCAGAGCCCATTCTAGGTGCTTGGGATCTACTAGAAAGTAGAGCTGCATCTCTACCGAACTTTGAATTTAGCCCGGGAAGAAATGTGTTAGACCTGAGGGGACAGGACTCACTTGTCAGCAATTTTTGGTTAAGTGGTAGCAGAAGATTTCGGAGCACAGACAATGCCCACAAAGGTTGTTTTTTCTAAGTCACTGAATTGGTATAGTGGTCAAAGTTGGAACACTGATACGCTGGAAACTATGTCCAAAACATAGAACACAATAGCTCTTACATTTGTAGGCAAAAAGTCCGACCTCCTCTCATTGTCCATCACAAATAGAGATCCTGGCTCACCAGATGTGTTGCCCGTGAGCAGTGGCATTTTCAGAGGGATCTTGCCATCCCCACCCCCACCCCCAACTCCCGCTTTTCCTTCTGAGAAGTTTCAACAGTGGGCTTAGAATATCCAGTAAAGCATGCTGTAAACAGATGTGCTGTCAGCTAAGCTTTCTTGTTCCATTTGTGGAGCTCAAGCAGAGAAGAGTTAGTATCCTTCAGGGTCTTTGGATGTTCAGAGTAGAGAAACAGAAAAGTCAGCATCTGCAACAGTCCCTGGTGAGTCCGTCTGTGCCTGATTTCGACTCTGTATTGTAGCTACATAAGTCCTACAGGACACTGTCTTCCCGATAGGGAGTCTTTTCATCTACACTGGCCATCTGTTCCAGCCGCTAAAGATCAGTGACCCAAAGCTAGAACTGTGTGTACGCTGCAGCTTGGATAACAGTATTTGCTAGTTTAGTTTCTATGCTCGCATCATTTCTTCTGTAACACTTCCCTCAGCATTCAAAGAAAGAGAGATGTAAAAGATCTTCTCCCTAGATCATTAATATTTGTATGTTCACTGAGTAGCACGTTCAAACCCTCTGGGCCTTTTCCTTAGCATTGGCTGATTGGCTAATTATTTGGTGCACAAAACCCAGCTTTCTGCCTCTCTTGTGCTTGCTTTAAGATGCCTTCCTCAGCAGACTGGACCATTCCCAGGTTTAGATTTGAAGCGGGGAACTCTTCATTTCCCCTGATCACCCAGCCGGCCTGTGTCGGGAGGAGCAGTGAGGACTGAAGAGACAGAGATTTGGACAGTGCTAGTTGATGAAGCAGACACAGGTCCAATATTTACGGAGTAGGCTTTCAGTCTTGGATAGACAGAGTTGATGGGATCTAAAAAAACTGCACTGGTAACACCAACCATCTGTGATGGTGCAGGAGAGATGGCTCAGCAGTGCAGAGCATGTCCTACTCACAGAGCATCCGAGTTCAGTTCCCAGAATCCAAGTCCAGTGCACGGGCATCTATAACTCCAACTCTAGGGGATATGGTACTGTCTTCCATCCTCTGTGAACACTCACAGAAACACACACTCACACACAACACATGATCACTGGTCACAGATAACCATAACAGATGAAAAATATAAAACATTGCAAAAATTATCAAAATGTGACCGAAAACGACAAGTGAGCAGATGAAGTTGAGAAAACGGCAGGTGGTGTCACCTAAGACAGAGTCTCCCAGACATTTCATTTGTTTCGATGTAGCATGTGACACGCCTGATGAGTCCAGGTGCAGTGAGGTGAGCTTTTTCTGTCCCACACCTCCTTGATTTGGGAACAGCTAGTACGACACTTTAGCATATAGTATCCATTAAGGGCTGAGGTGAGAACTTTGTGATGATTTAAGGGTAGATCAACCGCGTTCTATAGGAAATGTCAGGTTTCCCATTGAACAGTGGAGTCTGCAGCCTGTTCATCACGTTTACACTCTGACATCCCATTTTGTTCTTATCTACTCTTCAAGGGAAGAAGGAGTGACTTCATATTTGACAAATACCTGGGGTCACAACAGAAGCGAGACAAGATGTGCTTAGGGTGAATCTAAATATTTTTTTTCCATTTAATGACAACTGAGTTCTATTTAGCTTGATCAACACATCATGTTTATTATACCACACAGAAGGTATGCAGGAGTCTGGTTTTTTAAAATCTAAGTGTCCTAGAGTAAAAAGTTTTCTTTGACTTCTAGAACTGCCATCTTAAAGGAAAAGTATGCTGCCATTTTTCTTGAAGATCTCTCTGCCTCCCTCGGCAGCCCACCCCATGACTCCAGCACAGGATGAACACTTTCTCCTTGTACAGTAAGCCCTTATGACCAGGTTCTTTACCTCAACTCTTGCCCACTGGTTTCTGTCACACGGATTTCAACATTATCTAGGGTTTCTCTCATGTTTTTATTTGTGGGGGACAAGTGACTGCCTCTCATTTCAAATGCCTCTTTATCCCTTCTCTTCCCCATCCAATGCCCACTGCCAAAGTATTTTCTTCCCCCTCAGAAATCAACCTTAACATTGTCCTGCTTGAGGAAGCCCTGTAGACCTCCTCTAGACCTCCTCCCATGGTGCAGAACTGGTCTTTGGTGATCTCCCAGAGAACCATGTCCATGGCGTGGTGACCAGTGCACTGTGAACCGTCAGCTGGCACTTGACCTCTCCTACTCCGTTTTGCTTCTTGAGAGCAGCAATAAATGTTGTTTCTCCTTATGTGAAAGATGGGTACATGGATGGCAGAATTACTTACACAAACACGGTAGTGTCCCCGGGGTCTCTTCCTGAGTATACGAGGGTCTATTTCTTGGCAGTGTAACTCAAATCTCTCTCTTTCTTCCCCCCTTTCCTCTCTTTTAAAAGACAGGCTCTCTTTCTCTAGTCCTTGAACTTGCGATGTAGACTGGGTTGGCCACAAACTCACAGAGATCTACCTGTCTCTGTCGCTAGAGTGCTAGGATTGAAGTTCTGAGCCATTAAGTCTGACTCAAATCTCTTTTGTTTGTTTACGATAAAGCAATATGAGTGAGCGAGTATCCAAACGCTGAGTATGTATTTCTCCCTCAGTATGTGCTGCCTCCGTCTGGACTATTTTTACATGGACAAGTGACAAGAAGCTTTGAGTTCTAAAAATACACGAATTATTTCTCTAGGATTAAAAGGGAAGGCTTTACAAATAAGACTGGACATTCAGAAAATATCCACACGAAACCAGACAACATTTAAATGTACCTAAGTCTTTGAACTTTTAATCTCAAGCGTCCATTGGAACTAGGCAAAGAAGACTGTGCAGAGAGATTGAGGACTTTATTCCAAACACAATAAAGCCATATTTATGAATACTCATAGGGAAGTAGTAAAATGTGAAGGGAGAGACGTTGGAAGATCTTCCGAGAATTCTTTACACAGTCTATTACACTTTAATATACCACGGTTTATGGACCTGGTGTGGTTGGCATAAGCCCACAGGACGCACAGTAAAGAAGCTGAGTTTATTATAACTCTGCAGTTGGAGCAGTTGCTAATGTTAATGAGGAAGCAAATGGGGGCATGCTGTGGTTCACGGGGCCTCCATCTGATATGAACATGCCTGTCATTTTTCATTTCTGAGGAAATCACCTGTTCGTGCGTTTGTCCAGGAGAAAGCAGTGCTTTCAGGCAAGCCAGGCAGCAACACACCGATGCTGAAGAGAAGTGTGCTGCCTTCAACACTTGGTTATGTGGAATGGCTGAGTTATTGGGAGGGGGGCTCTTATATCTTACTTTCCCCCTTCTTTAAAAACTTTTAGAAGATGCCTGGTTCTCATGGCATGTTTACCCATGAAATATTTTCTCTTGCCTTCCTGTCTCCTTAGCTTTCCCAGCTGTGGTTAAACTACAGTGGCTGTTTCTAGTTTGCCATGGGGCTTTCCTTTGGCAGTACCTAGATGCATAGGAAAGGTGACTGGAGTTTTCTGTGTGACGTGCAATGGCATGTGGAGGATGCAGTTTGATGTCCCTGTCCCCTTTTACTAGAAAGCCAAGGCTTGCGGCAAAATGTACTGTAATGAAGCCTTTAAAGAGGACCCTAGCGTCATAAAGCAAAATAATATGGATAAAAGGACATTTTAGAAATCATTGTAACTTCCTTTTTTTTTTTTTGAAGTAAAGAACAAATTTTGTGCATAGGTGCCACATTTCCTGTATGCATTTCTCATTCCTTAGACACCTAAGCTGGGATCTAGGGTTTGACTCCATGTAGTACATTATCCAACGTTTCTACCATTTCCCAAGGAGCTTTGTTTCCCCCCAGAATTCTCACATCATATGGTGGCATCTTCGGATCTTCATCGAACCACACATTTTCCATTGGAGAATATGCACGAGAGAGAAAGTTCTGAGCAGGAATTTCAGCTTTCATTCGGAATTTCCTGACTCTTGATGCTTTAACACAGACCATGGGGGTAAACGTTCCGAATGATCCGGTGAGAGAGGCTCATTAGCACTAATGGGAGGCAGGTGGTGCGTTCTTAAACAGCCCTTGAATCTCTGTGTGTTATGCGTCCTTGGTTCAAACCAAGACACACTTTTACTCATGAGCATCAGTTAAGTGATGTATCTTTTGTAAAAAAAAAATTCTCATATATTTTACAGATAGCTCTCGATAACTATATTTATAAAATATGCTTTCTTACCTAGGGAATAATTTACATGAATTTATTTATTTATTTTTTTGTACTGCCTACCCTATCCTCCAGCCATCCCATTTCTAACAGGAAGAATCAGACTCTCTGGAATGCTTTTAGGTGTCCTGTGGGAGATTGAAGTCTATGGCCACATCGTTTAGGGAGAAATTCAATTTTTGAGAGAACTGTTCTAATCTTGTTGGATCAAAAACCTCCAAACGTTCTCTTAGTGTTGGGCTTAGTGTTGGGAAGCTCTCAGTAAGTACGGATAAGCTGTAGGTATGGCAGGAGAATTTTCTCTTCTTCAGACAACTTTGTCCTGTCCAGGTGATAGTATCCATCTAAATGTGGCTCGCTTCCAGAAGACGCAGCCTGCGGAGATTTTGTTTGTCTGTGTGTTTTGCTTTCAACCTCTTGCTGAGGTGCTCGAGTAGAACTTGAGAGTGCAAGTGCGGGGCTTAGTGAGCAGCTCCTGGTTACTCTGCCCTTGGTTAGAATGACCACAGGGCCTGGATAGATGGAATCTCTGCAGTGAGAACCTGGGAGCAGGCTACGATCCCTTTTCCCTCTGATCCAATGCAGCCCCTCCCTTCACAAGTCAGTATCACTTCTGTCTGTCTTTCCATCTCACACCATTGCAGTTGAACTCGGTACCGACAGCCCGTAAGCAAATTGGGAAAAGAAAACCAAAAATTCTTATTTGGATTCTTTCCGTATCTCATGACCATTATAAAGACTACCACTTGAGTCCTCATACCTTTTTTTAAATGTGTAAATCTCTTAAAATATGTCTGTATGTGTTTGTACATTGTGTGTCTCTGTGTGGTCAGAGGACAACCTTAAGTGTAGGTCCTCATTTCCCATACAGAACCAGGGTCTCTTTGTTCTTTCCTGCTGCAGAGACAGCAGCATGCATGAGCAAGCTGCCCTTCTCGCTACAGAAGGGCTTCGACGTATAGGTGTGCCCTACCTCACTTCCCATGGGCCCTGGGGATTGGAACTCAAGTCCTCGCCCCGCCCACTGATCTGTCTCCTCGGTTCTGATTCTTTATGTCTTCATTTCCCCACTTATCCTCTAGATAAAATAAAAGCTTTCATTTAAGAACCGTGGAGCTACATGAATCCTAAGAAATTACCTAGTGTCAACCCTCATGCAGTGGTTTAAAAGTTAATTAAGTTAAACAATAGGAAACGGAAGAATATTTATTGAATGTCACAAAACTCATTTTGAACAACAACATCAAAAAGCTGTTCTTTGCCTCTAGCTTAGCTTTCGCTATATAACATTGTTATTCTTCTAGGTCTTGGCTAGAAAAACCATAAAACTGACATATCTTTAGAGAATTGAACAGAAAAATAAGTAATCACTGTGAATTTGCAGAAGTTAACTTTAAGTGGGTAGTTACCCACATTGAACCCTCTTATTTATATTACAGATACCCATGGACATAAGTTTCTACTGTCTCTATGAAACAATCAATCTACATCTTTTTGTGAATTGTCCAGACATGTGTCCACTATAGAGATGCTTTCTAGCACAGGTCACTGGTAGAGAACTTGTCTAGCATGCAAGAGACCTTTGGGGCGTTATCTTCCTTCCCATTCCCCGAAACGGCTTTCATCACATTATAAAGAGCAAACTATGTTTTTAAAAAGGTGTTGTACACCACAAGAAGTTTTAATGACTTAAGACAGATCATTACTAATTAAGAAAAAGCCAAGAAAGGAAAATCTAGCAGGGCATCTACTCTTTTCCAGGGGCAATTTCATTTTCATTTAGAGTCATTAACACGAAGTCTCTGCTTTGTTGCTTAAAGTATTTTAACTGATGGGTGCCACCCTTCTAGGATTGAATTGTTTAGATGTTCACTCACAACAGCTAGTGTTCTACCCAAATCCCTGCAAGTAATCACAGAGACCCACTGCAGCCCTAATCATGCTTTCAGCAGAGCCCTGCTGAATTCAAGGAGCCACAGAGACTGTTTATGAAACAGTCCAACTTTCCTGGCGGCTTCAAGATCAAATGATCCCCTAACCTATTTTAATTTGATCAAGGGTTTGCTGTGTTAGGGATTGAAATGGGTCCACCTGCAGTGATACTCTCTTTGCTTTCTTACTTGTGATGCCTCTCGTATCTAAGAGGGTTGGAGCTGCATAGGGGTTATTCAGACGGTATTTCCAGTAGGGGTTGTTCAGACAGTATTTCCAGTGAGAGAAAGTACCAGAGACACTGAGATTCATTCCCCAAGTACTACGGAGAGGCGCTTTGCACACTGGATTTGCTCGGCCAGCAGAAGATACACAGATGGCTTGTTAGCACAGCCGATCATAACTGTAGTCAGTAAAAGGGAACAAAGAAACGGGGCTTGGTGTAAACAGAGACTGTACGATTTATAGGTGCGGCTGGGAAAGCACCTAGTGTGAGCTTAATCCAGAGGCACCATTAACTGCCATCCACTCTCAGAGAGGGTTTTGACAGGAAAAACCTGCACAGCTATGGATAAAAACTGGGCTATGGTAATGATTTGATAATGGATCCAATAAGGATGAAAGCTGAAGTGGTATGTTTTTAAGGCAATCTTTATGTTTTCCTTTCAGATTTTATAATAAGAAATCCTCATTATAGAACATTTAGAAGTTTGAGGGGGGGGGGGAAATACCAAGGAAACAGAAATAGCACACAAGATTTCCTTGAAACAGTAGCTGCTAATAATGTTAATCCAGTTTTATGATTATAATTATCTGTAAGTTCATGTTGGTGATTGTTCATATGTAAGAAATCATATTGATTCCATAGCGCTTTCTCCTAATATGCTAAGGTTAACTTTTAAATGAATAGAATTTAACTAATTCGTATTTAAATATAACACCATTGAAAATAATTAGGGAAAATTTCCCTCTTATTCAAAGTGGCTATGGGAACCTATTAAGACAAGCAATGTTCTAGAAACTCATGAGATACCACATCAAAACAATTCTCTTGCAGTATTTCTTAAACAAGACCTTTTGAGAGAAATGTTTATGTAGGATTATTAAAACATTATCAACTATAAGCAGAATGCAGACTGATGGGTTTTGATTGAGTTTGGAAATAAATCCATCCCTTGGCCCTAACATTTCTGTTGCTTAGTGGACAAAATGCTCTGGATGTCTATACATGGCTTAATGCCACAAATAAGCTATTTTTCCTCTTATGTTTGAACATTTGATATCTGGAAATGTTG
The DNA here is from genome assembly GCF_963924665.1 of Micromys minutus. Classification (NCBI taxonomy): domain Eukaryota; kingdom Metazoa; phylum Chordata; class Mammalia; order Rodentia; family Muridae; genus Micromys; species Micromys minutus. Next base: position 21,695,112 of record NC_137952.1, on the reverse strand, counting down.
AGCAAAGACAGAAATTTTTAGTGGAAAAAGGGGAGATGAAGTTCCTTAAATAAAGGGATGGAAGGAGAGAGGTGTGGGGGGGGGGGGTCAGGGGTAGTTCGTTAAATTAGAAGTGGAGACTAGGACAATCCCCCTGCCCCACCTTTTAGACAGGGGTTGCTCTCAAAATTGGAGGCCTGAAAAATGTTGCAATATTAGGTATACTGGAGAAGCTTTGGCTACTTTCTTTAGGGCAGGAGCCTGGAGCTAATTGAGCAACCTCCTTGATGGTAACTGTGTGTGTGTGTGTGTGTGTGTGTGTGTGTGTGTGTGTGTGTGTAGTTTGGGAATAGCTTGTGAAATTGGAGCCTGAAATGTTTTCCTGGAGAAAACCTATAGCATTGCCTCCTTCTGCGGGATGCATGATCAGGGTAATTTATGAAGCTGAAGTCATTCTGTGATTGCACTTCGGGGAGATTGGTTTCACGTGATGCGCTGAGCCAGGCTGGGCTGGCTGAAGGGGAACCCCACATGTTCAACCCAGGCTGAGGCCCACCTCTTCAAGGGATTCCAGGGCTGGGGGAGGGGGGAAGGAGAAGCCGCTGACTTTGGATCTGGCAGCCCCTCCCCCGCAAGGCTCATTAGGGGGACACACTGCTTTCCTTATTTTCTCTCTCCTTTTAAAACAACCTCATTGTAAATGCGCAGCAGGATAGTAGCAAAGCCCAGATTAATTCCCCATGGATTTATATGGCTCGTTCTCACCCACGATGACTTGTATGGTTTCAAAGGTGCCTATGCTGCTGTTTTTACGGCGGGTCACTAACTTCATTCTGGCATATGGTAGTTGGCGCCATGACACGGAGTGAACATTTTATACCTGAATTAAAGTGGATATTTGACAGTTTCTGTCAGAAAGTTCAGAGCAAAGAATTTGTGGGACAAGATTTATTGCATATTTTATGTGGGACACATCTGTTTCTTTGCTAGCTTTGTTCCTTCCCTTAAATTTTTTTTTTTTAAAAATAAGTTTCTTAAAGAAACATAATGACAGATTGAAAAAAAAAAAGTCCAAAGGAAGTTGGGGGAGGCAAAAGGAGAGAATTTAGATCTAACTTTAAAAGAAAAAAGAAAAGAACCACCCCCCCCCACCTGCTTATCTTGAGGAGGCGAAATGATGCCTCCCAGGCATGCATAGCTGCTCCATGAAACAATGATGTTATTACTGGCAATTACTTTGTGGCTTGTTTAACTCCATTCATATAATGTAGTTAGAAAACCTCATTGCCCACCATTTTTTTACTGTTCTGAAGCAGGCTGGGGAAGGTAGTCTGCTTGTGATGTTCTTAATATTTGACACTTTAAATGCTGGGCTAATCAGTAAGTCCAACCACAGTTACTCAGCATTTCAGATGACACAGTACAAGATCTGTCCTTGTTCGTTGGCACAAAAAGACAATTAGAAGGTGGAACGAGGTTCTAACATTTAAATGTTTATTTCCACTCAACATATTGCCCTACCTCCCCCTTTTCCATTGTCCAAAGCATGATTTCAGGGGTGTTTTTAAGTTAATGGAAGTAATGTGGGGGTTCTGGCACTCTATTGGTTGCTGTATGTTGGTGGCCCTTTGTGCCCTGAATATATGCACACAAGCGTAAAAGTTAAAAGCTAGAGTGTGAGAAGTAGTCTGACTCCTCTTCCCTTCTTCATTTGTTTGGCTTTTCTCTCCCCCCTTTTCTTCTTACATGTATTCCCGTGAATAAATCCTTGCTGAGTTAAAAACAATTACAAGACATTTAAACATTTAAAATTGATATACCCACAGATGAACGCAGACAACTTCCAACCGAAATCCATCAAGTGCATGTGAAGTGACTATGTAAACTTCATCTCATCTAAAACGCTCTCTATTATAACCACTGGACAGTCCCTGAGGCTCCTGACGGTATAAACACTGGACTCAACCTGGAGCCTCCTATCAACAAATAGGAGACATTTCATTTAATTACAAAGAGTGAACTTTAATTGTGAAGTCTATAAAACAAAACTAAAACATAATCTCTTAAAACACATTTAAAATTACGTGTGTGTGTGTGTGTGTGTGTGTGTGTGTGTGTGTGTGTGTGGGCATGCTCATGTAAATGTCTGAGCTTGACATTGCTTGTCTTTCTCGGTTGCTTTTCAGCTTGTTCTTGAGGCCGGGTCTCTCAGTGAACCCAGAGTTCACCCATTTGTGTAGACTGGATGCCTCTGCACCCCAGTCCTGGCATTATTACAGGCAAACACTTCAATTGTGTGCTAGGGTTTGAACTCGGGCTTCTGTATATGTGCAGCAGGCATTTTGACTTAATGACTCTCGGTAATATAACACTTGTTATGTTATAACTCCCGTTATAAAAATATAACTAGTAAGATATGAACTGTCTTTTGATTGGCCTATGCACCACATCCTTCACTAACTAAATACATTTAAAAAGACTCAGCTATTGTGAACAGTGGGTGAAACTCCTCCTGAACTTCCAAGTGTCCCTGGTGCTAAGCTGCAAGTTCCCTTGGACTAGAGAGGACTTGTTTGCTTTTCATGTATACACAGTTTAAGTCTATTCAGGACTGTCACGAGTCCTTTGTGATGACAGAAACATTTTATGCTCCTAAGGTCCAATAATTTATGGAATGTTTTAGATTTTCAAGTCATATAGATATTGGCACAACTCTTGATTATCTAGGTTGCATATAATTCTTTTTAAGCTTTTCTTATCTTCCGGATTTTTTGATAATGTTGATTATATATATGGAATTATACATATTTAGTCTTAAGAGAATTAATTAAAGACCACCTATCTTTTGACTTTTAAACCGCTTTGAAGTGACATAAATAGATTATCAAGATGATCCAAATTTTCTCATACTACTTGTATCTTAATTGGTTTCCCTTATATTTTCACACTTAGATAATTAATCATTCACAACCAAGTGAGTCAGCACCCACCTCCCCTTTTGAAATACAAATGAGTGAAGTTAATATATCACAGACATACCCAAGGGCATCACAATGGCGCACAGCCAATAAACTTATGTTTACACAGCAGCCATATCTGCCTGCAATGTGCCTACATAAGACCTAACAGTAGTCAACCATAGATTGAGAGGAAGCTCCCTGGGCCCTACTACTTCTTACTAAACTATTGGCAGTTGATTGATTCTGGGGGAGAGCCAGCCACTATCTTGAGTTGTATGCCCACTGAAGAGTCCACTAGGCCCTTGAGGGAAGTTAAAATTCACACTTTCACAGAAAATCCAGGCTAAGCTCAGTGTGTCTCAAAAGAAAACAACCACAGAATGTCATGAGTTACAAGAAGACAACTTTTAGAGACGAAGGTGTACATTACACACATACAGAATTGTTGAAGAACAATAAAAGTTCAAAAAAGGACCAACAGTGGTCCTTCTGACTCGGCCTCTCTCCTGCACCCATGTGTCATTTCTCTCATTTCGGTTAGAGCTTTCTGCTGCCCAGGCTAAGCTGACCCACTCATGTTTATTTTGACTTATGTGTATTTTGCTTTATCTTAGCCCAATTTATTTCCCAGTTACATTTACCAAGCTTTCTAACTCTTCCCTTTCCTGCTGACTTCTGTTGAACTCATCCAATTGTCTTTGCTTATTTTTTTTTCCTTTAATGGTTTCAACAAGATAAATGCTATCTTCTGGCTCACAAACTTTAAATTCTTAACAGGTATAATAACTGTCATCTTCGAAGGATCTAGAGTAATTAAATATCAAGACACTCATTTGAACAATGAAGACTGGCCAGGTTTTCTACTGTATCTTCTACAAAAGTCAGGTCATTCCACACCCCAGTTGTTATCATCTGTAATTTTGCTTAGAGGTTATCTAAAAGAATGCTCCAGCATTAATACTTACTAATACCAACAACACTATTTTATTAATGTATTTGCCCAATGTATCATTTGTCCATTGACTTCTTCCTGGAATCATTTTTCTTTTGAAGAAACAAAAACCCAAGAGAAGATGTCTGAAGAATGATGAAAACTGTGTGCTTCTAAGGAGAATGTACGTTTCTCACTCATTTTAACAACAGTTTGGTGGGTGAAGAACTCTTGAGTTTAATTTTTTTTTCTATCAGAATTTCTGTGTGTTTATCTTTCATTTGTCATGATGGACCGGCTCTGTAAGAATGCAATACCTTCCTTCATTGTTTAGTCTTTCTCTCTTTTGACTCGTGCTGACTAATTTAATGTCAACTTGACACAAGCTACAGTCATTTGGGAAGAGGGAAAATCAAGTCAGGATTGTAGGCAAGCCGGTGGTGCATTTGACTGTCTGGTGGCTGATGTGGAAGGGTCCCACCTACTGTGGGCAGTGCAGCATCTGGGTAGGTGGTTCTGAGTGACTTAAGAAAGCAAGCTGAACAAGCCATGAGGTGGAATCCAGGCTGCATGCAGCCTTCACGCACCATCTCTACTTCATTTCCTGCCTTCGGGTTCCTGTTTTGAGTTACTGTCCTGACACCTGTTCATGAGGGACTTAGAACAGGGTACTAAGCTGAAACAATATCTTTCCTCCTCATGCTGTCTTTGGTTCTATGACAGAGGCACCATTATAAAACGCTGTTGTTTCTAAGACAACAACGCTCTAAGACAACTTGTATTCATTGGTCCTATGGTTAAATAGACTACAATTTTGAACCTGTTTTTTAAGTATCAGTCCTTCTCCACAGTTTTCATCAATTTTTCTGTTTATGTTCTATACTAGGATTTATGGACTCAATCTTCTAGCTGACTAGTTTGTGGTGATGGTGATGATGATGATGATGATGATGATGTCCAATTTACTATTCAGTGTACATAAAAAAAAATCCATCAACCAAAATTTCATTTCTATTATCTTCACTGGGCTCTTTTTGGTTTTGTTTGTTTTTGTCAGGGAGATAACTGCCTCTTGTAATTTTCCAGGATTACAAGATGTTTTATGTTCTGATGTGTTCTTTCTCCAAGTGTTGTAGTGGGTCGAAGTTCTGTTTGCTGTATTTGCTGGTATTCCCACTTGTTGGTTCTATGTAGTGAACCATCTTTTGTGGGCAAGCGTCACCAGTGAGTACTGCGATAGGACATTAGGATGCAGTTCACATGCTGATTGCTTCAGAGAATCGAGTGGGGACAGGTGCTTCACTGCCAGGTCCCTTCCCGCACTGACATCATTGCTACTCATGACCCTGCTCTATCTCTTCCGCGCAAGACTCCTTTCTGTGGACCTGTCTGGAGAGAGAAGAGAAACCCTCTGCTGCTGTCTTCTACTCCAGGGTATGTCCAATGGGGGTTGCTCCGTAGAATGAGAAAATGTCTCCAAGTGTCATTCTAAACAACTTCCTATATTTTAAAATGCAAATGTTTTACATTTCTTTCCTGATAGGTTCTCTGATAACATGTTACTGCATGCATGCTTTGAGATCTTTGCTTTAGGTCTTAAATGTGACTAAAAAGCAAATGTCTAATTGTCATCAATAATGATACAGCAATGGAGTTGTAACTAAGCATGAAAAACACCTGTTCAAAAGGCATTGATATTGAAATAAAGTTGCTAAACTCTCAGTGGTAGTTAGAAAGATGATAAGGATGCTTTATGGATAACTTTACTTCAGTGTGTTCCTCACAGACCTCGTTTCTCACAATGGCAACGACAAAGGTGATAGGGCTGTCTTATCTTATATATCTCTATATAAGATATATATCTTTCTCTTATAAATATATAAGATATTTATAATATATATTTATAAGAGAAAGATATATATCTTATCTTTAAGATAAGCCAACATCTTATCTTAAAAGCACTGGAAACCACAATGGAATAAAACCTTCTGCCAGACTCCACCCACTCCCTTTTTATGGTTCTATTAAATATCATCTGTGGAAAAATAGGACTTAAGTTCTAAAAACCACATAGAGCTTGCAAAGGATTTGGGGATAGGAGCACATCGCCATTTCTGTCCCCACATCTGCGCAGGGATGATTTCTGGTTCTTCCTTTGCTTTCCACTCTCACATTTAAGTCCGGTTTCATGGCTCTTGTCCTTCAGTAGGAGATCTTAATTCAACTCTTCCTCTCTCTCAATCCCTACCACTTACACTGCACACAGTCAACTTTCAGTTTCTTCAGTGACATCCATCTCACACACCTGCTTTGTTTTGTCAGTTTTCAACAATGCAATCAGAATAATCTTTGAAAACAAACAAAAGCATAGCAATTTTTCTGCAGTCTCTCAGGGGATATTGGATTAATATCATTTCCTTCTCATGACCCTTAGGACCCTGCGATGGATAGCTTGCCCTATATCTGTTTATTTGTCCGAGTTCAACATCTGAACATCAAGTTCTTAGACATTTCAAGGGTGCTACTTAAGACATTCCCTCTGCTTGGGGTGTTTCCCACTCTTTTTGTAATGGGTAATGCCTTGAACGTAAGTAAAGAGACATTTCTTATAATCATGGCCCTTATTAAACCTGAACTTTGCAGAGTGCAATTATATAATAGGTCACTTGATTGTTTTTTGTTACTTTCTATTGCTAATTAGATGAGTTTACATATTTTGTAGATTAGAGCCAAGCGATAGGAACTCTATTCTGCATGCCCTTCATGTTCTCATAGCTGTTTCTGAACTCAAGTGACTTCCACAAAGTCAGTCACTTTCCAAACATATCTCCTTCACATACCACAATGCAAGCAAGTTCATAACACATGGACATTTGCCTACAACTCCTACATTTATTTCATCCTAAAGTTAGTTAAATCACGAATTACGGAGGTTGTAGAGACAGTTGCTGTGTCTCCATTAGGTTTTAAGTATATATTTTTTTTTTGTATAGCTCTTGTTCACAAATATATGATGTGAAATTGAGGTCTGATTTTTAAGGTTAATTTTACTTAGTGTCTTACGCCAATCTTTTACAGAAAAAAAAAAGATGGCAAAATGGAGTCCATCTAGGGGCCAAGTAGACCTCTGGACCTTCATGGGTTTCCAACATAAGCCATCACTTAGGAGCAGCAACATGGCCATCACTGTACCCTACAGAGTTTTCCTGGCTGACGTTTGTGCCACTAAGAGGATCACACTAATTATGAGCTCATTGCCTTTACATGCAGATTATCACTCTTGTATCATTTAGATAGAAAAGAAAGGTGCTTGAAGTATCTTGTACTTCCAGACAGAATGCATCACACAGGAAAGGAACATCCCTTTCAGTAACAATACTCTTCCTAGCAGAACATTCATTTCATAGGCATTTCATGGTTTTCTAACATCCTGGTGAGCATGGGTCTAGGGTGGCGTTCCAGAACAAGGTGATTATTTTAAGAACAAAAAGTGGAAGATGTTTGGATAGATACCTAGTTTGTTCATACAGTACAATAATCTATGGTAGATAAAATTTGATCCATGTGCATCAGAATACACAAATATTAACTATAAGAATATAAAATGGTAAACTGAGCATGCCTCATCATTTCTTTATACTTTTTCTGTCTTTTATATTTTACACAGGATTTCATCTTGATTTGGTAAACTCTGTCAAAAGGAAAATTCAAACTTGAACTGAATGAATCTACTTTAAGTGATCTTTTTTCTTATATACAGAGAGTCATACTCTTACTTATGGGGGAGGAAAACTGATCTCTGAGAAATGCAGAATAGAACAGTGGTTATCAGTGATTGAGAAGGGTATTGGAGAGGAGATGGAGAGAGGCAGTTAGGAGCAATACTTTCTAATGTGTACACACACACACACACACACAGACACACAGACACACACACACACACACACACACACACACACACACTAGTGAGGGACCAAGCACATGACAGACTACTAAAAATAGACCTAAGTAAAGAAAAGTAAATGTCTTAATTTGTCATTTGTTATTTTTCTTTCCTTTCTTAAAGTTTACAACAGTGAACAGAGATAATTTGGCTGTAAGGTACAGGCAAATTTAGTTCTGTAGAAGGACCGTTCACAGCACAGGCTTGTCATCTCTTCTGAGAACAAAAGATGGATACTTGTGCTTAAGCCTTTGTTGTAGGCAAAAGAAGACACATCTTCCATAGGCTTGGGGGTGCTCTCTCCTCACTAAGCATAGCTCCTGGCTACATCACAGGAATAAGAAAGCATGTTCTAATGACTGGAAATACTGATCCAAATCAAAGAACATTTTAGTGCTTTCAAAGTCTTTTATATAAGGATGCTAGGAGTCTTGTGACTGATATTTTCTGGCATTCTCACAAAAAATACATACTAGTGCCTTCTACATGTGCTGTACATCAAATATTTTTGTCCTTTTGACAAGCATCCTAGTGTTTTCTTTCTTACAGCAGTACGTAGGCATTAGATCATAAACTTGAAATGTGATATGTAAGGGTACAGGAGCAAGACAGCAAAACTCCAGTGAAACTGAAGGGAAATGCCCTCCTCTGCACCCCCAGGTCTACTTTAATTTAATCCTGATATAACTAGTCACAGGTCCAGCAACAAAAATTTATTGTGCAATATCTACTTGAGACTGTGCAATGATTCACAAGAGGAATCTAATCTTTCTAGTCAGTTGAAAACAGACACTCCAGCAGAAGTTTTAGCAACCTTCTGGTTCTGCAGAAGTGTGCACCCAGTGGGACTGGGCCACTCTCTCACCATTGAATCCTGTATGTATAGCGCAGACCCAGTGTTACAACAGTGGGGAAGAGGTTTCCCAAAACACACACTCCCATTCTTATTAAAGACACATCTATGTAGCTGCTTGAGGAGACAAGGGTCCCGCTGACTTTCTTCCGAGGCCATGTTGCTTGGACTTCTTCCTAAAACCCTTATTGTAGGAGCTGAGATCATACATATGTGACTCTAAACACATGTAATGCATACATATGTATTCTAAGACACTTTATCTACAGTCGTCATGGACTAGGTGTACTCTGATGGCTTAGGAACACAATGAGGGTTCTGAGACCCCTTGTAAATCCTCCTTTCAGAGGGGTGACCTCAAATGTTTGAAGGATGAGTTTTATTGAGTGATTAAAGCAGTCACATCCATGGTTGCTGGTATGTATGCATGCATGTATGTATGTATGTATATATGTATATATGTGTGTGTGTGTGTATTCTAGATCTGTATATCAGTAATGTAAAAAAAGGTGAAGTTTTGACAAATATGCACTCAGAAATGAGACAGGATTTGGGGTAAGGAATTCAAATTCTACTCTTACATTGAGACCAAAAGGGAGACCTAAATAAGGACTAGGTCCTATCAGTGACCTCTTTAAGTTTGAAGCAGTGGGTGAGTGAAGACTGTTATACTTTCTCTGGGTTATAATGGAGAATTGTACATCAGGGATGCCCAAAGTTGTGGTGACTGATTAGTGCAGAAGACGGAAAACTAAATATTACAGACTAAAAATAGAGACACAGAAATAAAGTTATTATACTACAGAGTCCAGCACAAATGACAAGGCACTGGAGTCACAGCTCAGTGGTAGAGCACGTGCCTAGAATTTAGGAGGATCTGTAGTGTTCAAACACTCCTGACATATAAATATTGTAATCCTGGTTTCTGGTGAGCTGTTTTAAAATATGGCTTAAGTTTGTTTTTACCTACTTACTTCCCACTCACTGTTCTCATCCTGGTCACTCCCTCCCACAGTCTTTCCCACTGCCCCCTCCCCTTCTCCGCTGAGCAGGTGGGAGTCCCCTGGGTATCTCTCCACCCTGGCACATCAAGTCTGCCATGCAATTTGCTTCCTCTCCCACTGAGGTCACACAAGGCAGCCCAGCAGGAAGAACATATCCCATGTGCAGGCAACAGCTTTTGGGATAGCCCGCTCCAGTTTTTCAGGACCCCCATGAAGACCAAGCTGCTCCGATTGGGCCAGATCTCATCTTAGGAGCTCTTAACCATCACAGGTCTTCTAAAAAATTACCCCAGCTAAGCTGTCACTGCAAAAGGGTCGTCACTCTTGATTCAGTTCCTCTCATTGTTTACTAGTTTGTTGATTTGATCAAGATTGTGTGCCCTTCCATTTTCGTTAAGATAGAGGTTAGAAAGAGTTTGATTTTACTGTTTCTGTTTAAATTTCATGTTTTTCTCCATTTAGGAATTTCATTCCATTTAGCATCTCAAGGAAGTGGGGCCTCTTCAAATTCTTTCTCTGTTAAGAAAGCTTCCTCCAATATTGGCTGAGCACCTACTGCCCATGAAGTAGGAGATATATAAAGTGATTAAAGCATTTCCACTATTAGTAGCTAGGCAATTTCTCAAATATTTAAAAATACATACAAGTGCCACAGAGTCAGAAAGAGACAGGAAAGTTTATGTTAATAATAACAAAGAGACAGGCTTTCACAGGAGTAGGTCTAAGAAAAGCCTGTCTCTCTTTGGAGGTATACACAGATGTTGAGGAAGGAGGACTTCAAGTCAAAGAAGAGCAGTGAAGCCTCCCAACTGTCCTAGGAATAGGACGCAAAGTTAGCATATGATGGTGGCCTCAAGTGGAACCTTGCAAATCTGAAGGGTAACATGCGGCCTGTCACCAAGTCTGTGGATTGTACCATTTAAGCAGACATAATCTAGATCAGCCTCTACTCAGTCATTCAATCTCAATCTTCCAGAATCCTGCACCAAATTGCCTTCATTTGTTTCCTCCTATATCAAATAGATCAAATAGAGTACAATTATCTCTTAAAGAGTTTTAAAAGTGAGACTCGAAAAAAAGAGCACTTACCAGCACTGCTGGTATATGCCTGTAATCCTAGGACCTAGAAGGCTGAGGCAAGAGGGTCAAAGTTTGAGAGGAGCCTGGCTTACATAGTGAGTTCAAGGCTAGCCTGAATAGTATTACAAAAACCTTGCGAGAGCTAGCTAGCTAGCCAGAGGCAGAGAAAGAAATAGGCCAAGAGTACTGAATAAATGTTTAATATTATTTTTAATTTTATTTGGTAAAGAACCACAAATACAATAGAATCTTAGGAAATTTTTATAGATAGATATAAGACTTGACCGAAGTTGTAAAGAGCATGTACTTCTTGGGGAAAAGAGTGGCAGGTGAGTGGAGTGTGTGTGTGTGTGCACACTTGAGTGCACATGTGTGAGTGACTACGTCAATGTGTGTGCGCCTGTGAGTGTGTGACTTTGTGTGAGTGTGTGAATGTGTGTGTGTGTGTGTGTGTGTGTGTCCACTCACACTAAGGAGGTGTTTACGTAAGTCACAGTAAAGAGACCCATAAGACTGAAGAAAAATCTTTGTAGGAACTGTATACTTGGAGAAGTAGGACAGAAAAAGCCTCCACGGATGCAAAATGTCCGGAAAAACTCAGTGTTCTTTCTACTAACATCTAATTCCTGTGGGGGGGGGGCAAGTGAGAGTGGGGAAGGAAGGCTCCTTACTGCTGTTAATAAACACAACTTCCAGCAGGGAAGCACTCTGGATATTTGCAAGAGTTCTAAACTGGGCAGAGGTCACCTAGCATTGGGAACCCTCACCTACCTGCCTAGTATTAGGGTTTCAATCCACAGCCAAGTTACCTTTTTGTATATCTGTTAAACGTCATTCCTGAGGGGGTTCAGGCTCTATAGAAAAAGAACGAGTCCATGGGTCAGCACAAGCCTAAAAATGCCGAATCTCTGTAACCACTTATGCTTTGAAACATACTCAGGCTGTGCATGTTTTTAAAACATCCCTATAACTGTGGGTTGTTTAAAAATAGCTATACCCCAAAGAATTTATTTCCAGCATCTGACAGGATTGATTGCATTTTGTAGCGATTTGTTATGTAAATAGTGGTAGCAGAGGAGAAACAGAAAAAAGAAAGCATTGGCCTTTCTCAAAGCCCGGCGGAATTAATGCTGTTCTTAAGTTGGAGGGCTGTCTGTAGGAAGCAAGATCCGCTCTGCATGCTCAGTGTTTCCTCTGATGCATCTGCAGTGTGTAAAGAAACTGAAGTTGCTCCATGGGCCCCGCTGGCTTTGCTTCCCAGACGGCAGTGGTGATTCACTGCGATGAGGGTTGTTATGGCTGAGCTGATGCTGTGAGGGGGTTGAAGGCAGAGGGAACAGTGCTTTGGGGTGGTCACTCAAAGACTGTCAGCAACCCTCGATGAACGGAAGCCATTTGCTGGGGCTTTGGATTTGTTCAGCTCTGTCTGCTGACAAATCTCACTTCTGACCCAGTTTTCCTGACTAGGCTATGCTTCATAGCTCAGAGTTTGAAAAGGGGTTGGAGGCAGGCAAACAGCATCAATAGATGTGCAAACATGAGCGAAGCAACGGACTTTTCACCTAAACTCATTCTCTTCTTCACAACCCTTCCCCATTTCTTCTCCCGGGTTTCCTACCCCCTCCCCCATCCGGCTGCTTATTTAATGGTCCTGTTTCTAGGATTCTGGTGCTGTCCTTGCCATCCCAGTCTGTGGTAGAAGATAAACAGGGGAAGTATGAAAGAAGGCATGGTTTTGGTCTTTAATTGGCACAGCTGATGGGAAGGAAAGGACTTGGGTTACAGAGACAGGAATGTCTCCCCCCCCCAGCCCCTCAGGATGTTTTCATATGCAGGTTCTCCCTTGGTTGTTCAGCACTTTATTTCTGAGATAAGGTCTCTCACTGAACCCGAAGCTCACTGATTGGGGTAGACTGGCTGGCTGGCAGGCCCCAGGGACCACAGTGTCTCAGCCTCCACAGCACTGAGATCATGAATGAGCACCACTGTGCTCAGTTTCTGTGGGTTCTGGGGATTTATGCTGGCTTCTCGTGCTTCTATAGCAAACACATCAGCAGTGGAGCCATCTTCTCAAGGCCCAGGAATATTTTCTGAGACAACAACTGTTTGCTGTTTTGAAGAATCTTGACTGAGGTAGTGTGATCCACCTGACACTGGCGAGGGAGGACTATGGAAAGCAGACTAGCAATAGTCCAGTCCCCACCCTGGGGTCAAGGAGGGTGAACCTCCTCATGTGGTTCATCCAGGAGCCATGGAGAAGAGACGGAGCAGTGTCCCAGAATGGCTTGCCATCCACAATACTAACCTAAAGGTACAATAGCCGTATATTTTATTTATAAGGAGAAGTAAGTTAAAAGACTAAGTCTGGACACTTCTATAAAACATCACAAGGAATCTGAGCATGTTTTTTGTTTGTTTGTTTGTTGTTTTTGTTTTGCTTTGTTTTTTTTTTTGATAGGTCTCCAAAGGCTTTCTTTAGGGAAGTTAGTAGCAAGCACTGTTTTCCTGCTTCTCTGAGTATACTGTGATCAACTATATGCAAATATATATATATATATATCTATATATCTATATATATATACATACATACATATATATGTTTGTTTTTGAGTATATATGTTATTAAATATATTTTAAAAACAGATAAGTAGCCCCTCCCCCAAACAAAACAAAAAGCCTCAACCTTCTTGGCAAATAATCCAAGGTCTTAAATATATTAGAGGCCCCAAGTTCAACCTGTGCTGTACACAGTGAAAAGGAATGTGGGCATCTTTACTTGAATGCCAATTTTCCTTCTCTCTTCTTGGCTTCTTCAATTACCTCATTAGCCCAGTTTTATACACTCAAAGCCCATTCTGTCCACGCAGGACTCTGAGAACAGCAGCCTTCAGCAAGCACCATCATAAAGGGTCCTTCCCATTTTATTCTGGTTCTCAGTACTTCCTGGCATGTGCCTCCTACCTAGTTAGTTTGCTCTCACCAGCACCGTGAGTTGAGCCCAGGCCCAAGCACGCCTGTTGTATCATGTTATGATGAGAAAAAAGTGAACCCTTCAAGAGTGGGACGGACCCCCTCCTTCTAAAGTTCTTTACTCAGAAAAGAGTTGTATTTATAGTGTATCAGTCATGACCTTAAGTGAAGATCAAGATAATGAGGAAGCTCGTGAACCTGCCTCACTCTCTTTCATTAATCTCTTCTGCATGGCTTCTGGGCAGAACCTGGTGTCCCCCTGGGTTCTGGCAGCAGCAAATGTGAAGTTATACTTTAATCACATAAAGACATGTCAGCTTTGATCCTTTGCCCTTTCTTTTCAAGCTGCATGTAGGTGGTGGTAGGTAAAGAAGGAAGGTGAGAAAAGAAAGAAGAGATGGAGGAGAAGGCTATGAAGGAGGGATGAAGGGAAATGAAGGGGGGAGAACAAAGAGGGCCAGGGAAGGAGGAAGGGAAGAGAAAGATATAGATACAGATAGGTAGATGATAGATGATTGATAAATAGATAGATAGATGTGTGCAAGCAAGCGCACACGAGAAGGGGCGGGGGGAGTCACAAGTCCAGGCTATAATAATTCTGCATCAAAGGAAACCTAAGTGACACTGCCCAAGTGCATCCATCGGATTCCTCTTCCCAACCTTTATATGTGTGAGACTCACCTCTCTCCCAGCTCTCTCCATATCTATCTTACTATGTTCAGCTGCATTGTTTTTTAATTCCCCATGGAAAAGCATCACTGTCAAGAATGAATTGAACAGGTGATGGGCTGGGAAGATAGCCGAGTCAGTCCTCAGCCAACAAGAATAAGGACCTGAATACTAATCTCCAGTGCACACAAAAGCTGAGCATGCTAGCATATATCTGCAACCCAGCAGTCAGCCTTGTGTCTCTGTGTATGTGGGGGTGGGAGGGGGCAGAAGTAGGAGGCTCCCTGCAGCTTGGTGGATGGACTCCCATCCAGCGAGCTCCAGGTTCAGTAAGAAACTTTGTCTTGAAGTTCTGTAGAGAGCAATTGTGGAAGACATCCAACACCAGCTTCTGGTTTCCACATGAACACATACACACAAAACGTGTACACAATATACCATACAAATATGTGCACATATGCACACACACACACACACACACACAACATAGGGAGCTGCCTTCTTTGAACAAAGGTATTTTCTTTTTTCCACTAATGGTGAAAATGTAAACAACACAACACAAAACAAAACCACTGTTTGAAGGTGGGGGTATTAGTCACTACTTTTGTGTGGGTAGATTTTGAAATAGATGTTTCATAGTCATGGCACAGATAAGTCAGAGGCTTAACCTTCAAGCTTAATTCTGAGCTACTGAAGAGTTTTATGGAGGTATCACAGCTTTTGATCACTATCTTAGTTTATTTGCTGTTGCTATGAAAAAATAACCCGACAAAAGCAACTTAGCAAAGAAAGAGTTGATTTTTAGCTCACAATTCCAGGTTATGGTCTGTCACGGCGGGAAAGTAAAGGAGGCAGAACTTCACTCAGCCAGTCATATGCACAGTCAAGAGCAGAGAGCAAATGTGGTGCATGTCTGCTAGTTATGTTTGTTCTCTCCACTCCTAAGACAGTCCAGCACCAAAGCCCAGGGAATGGTGCTGCCCACTGTGGGCAGGGTTTCCCACCTCAACTAGCATAATGAATGCAATACCCCATACATATGTCCACAAGCTGACTTAATCTACACAGTACTTCACTGGGCCACTCTTCCCAGGTGATTCTAGATTATCTGAACTGATAATCAATACAAAGAACCATAGAATCCCTTAGAAGGGGACATCATCATTTGTATTAGTTTGTGAGTTTAAATTGGGGAAAATCCAGAAGCAAAGAAGCATCAAGGAATTTCATTCCCTTCTTAAAAACACAGTGCTACTAGAAAGCCCCTAGGAGGGGCTGCCATTGAGTGTAGATACGCATCAGCTGGGCCTACTCATAGTGGGTCAGGGCAAACAAGGACAACACAGGTGTTCATGCATGGAGAGCTCCTTGCTCCAACCAAATAGATTGCCTTTTTAATAAAAGGTGCCTCTCATTTTTGTCCATTATTTTTTCTACATCATAGTCTTAAAAACAAACTTAGAATTATTTTCTTCTTCCAAATTCAAATATCACTTTCCTGGCTCAGACTTCAGACACCAGACTTCTGCCAGTGATCAGGTCCTCGATTCCAGTTTCCAACCAAAGACATTTGAAAATGCAGACACTGTGTGTGTGTGTGTGTGTGTGTGTGTGTGTGTGTGTGTGTGTGTTTAAAAAGGATGTTGTGTGTAATTCTGTGGGAATCCTATTTCAAGATGCCCAAATTGATAGCGCTTTGGAAGAGCTTGAGGCACAGACCAGGAGCACTCCTGGTGGTCAGTGTCTGGTGCAGAGCAGGAAGGAAGAGATACAGCTTGTGAACTTGAGGAAATCAGATCTCTTCACGCACTGAGCTTCATGCTGCTCATTCAGGAGACCCGCCCTTTTCTCCTGTTTGACTGGCCATAGGTGCAACGTATCATAGCAACAATCCATATTCCAACGTTAGCTTTATAATTTTGTCCTTTATTCTACAACTTTAGTAACTGAAGCTCAGGGTGCCATCTTCACCCTATTCTACCATACCAGTGCCTACCGCTCTCAATCCAACAAGCATTCAGCTCCAGAATACTATGCGATTGGAACTGGGATCAATTAGGGCCACCAGACAAGCTACTTTATGAAAATATTAGGTAGTGTGCTGTACTTTATATAAGTATTATATAGGGTGTTGTAATGTTCCAAATTCCTTTACTCTATCAAAATGTGAATAATCACCATAATGTCTGATGTGATATGATGGGGTAGACTTGTGATGATATTCAACCCTCATGGGTGACTTAGGGCCTTTACTTGTCTTCCTTCACCACATAAGAACCTCATAAGGAGGCACAGCCTCTGAGGAAGGATGCCCTCAGGACATTAGTGACACCTTGTCTAGGAATCACAAGAAATACATTTTAGAAATAAGTTTTAGTTGTTTATAAGTTACTCAGACTAAGGTCTTCTCTAAGCAAACCAAACTGATTAAGATACCCAGCCATCTCTGACCTATTTATGAAAAGATTGGAATGTAGTTGAGGAAGAAGTCCTATGGATGTCTGGGGAAAGGTCTCTCTGGACAGAAGAGGACCCAATATGAGGTCCTATAGCAGACCAGGGAGCATGGGGTGGGGGTGAAAGCTGAAGACAGCCGAGCTGAGGGCAGGGCTTGCAGGTTTTACTGGACACTGGATCTTCGGATTGAAAAGATGAGTTGCCAGAGGACGCTAGAAACTGAGTAACAATCTGAGTAATGAGTTTTTTAGGATGAGCAGGATGACTACAAGGGTGCATGTGAGAAAGGATGGTGCTTGAGCCAGTGTGATAACAGAAACATAACGGGCTGGCTGTGTTGGGGAGCGGAAAGGGTAAGACTTCCCAAGATGTTAGCGCTCCAAGGAAGGGCACTTCCATTGCTGAGCAGATGACAGGTAGTGGCCCAAAGGGTGAAGTGAGGAAATCAGAGTTTGGTCTGGGATACCAAGTCTGAGGTATTTAACTGGCAGCTGGATATACAAATCTGGGCTTCCTAGAGAGGTATGTGCGAGAGATATAAATTTGATAGTCACTGAAATAAAGGCCATGAACGGATGTTCTAGAGGGTGAGCCAAGCTAGACAAAACTCTGGGAGAAAGCCCAGAAGCTCAGCTGTGTTTACAGAGCAAAAGGACAGACAGCCAGAGGACAAGGAAGTGCGGTGTTAGCCTTCAGCTGAGAGAAAGAGTAATCTAAGGTCTGAGGGGGTCACTGATAGCAAACACCGCTAACAAGATGGGTAAGTCCCTGAGACTAGAATTTGCATTATTTTTCCTTTAGGCCTTAAAGAGACAATCTAAATGCTGAATGAACAAATCCAAAATTATAGTTGCCAGTCACAGAGAACAGGATGTACTCGCTGTTGCTTGCCCATGAGCAGATGCTTTCATCAGGATCACCATGCCTTCTACTCTTGCCTCATAAAAGTGACACCATCCAAGAGACACTCCCAGGCTGAAACACTTCAGGGGTTTTAGGAATCTAAGGTGAAGGGTTGGGGAAGTAAATGAAAATGAAAAGAAAAGCAATGGGGGTCAGGGAGGGGAGAGGAGGAGAGGAAGGAGAAGGAGGAGGAGGCGTTTGAACACACCAGAGTGTCCAGGGTGACAGAAATCCTATTTGAAAAAAATATGAAGAGCAATGCAAAACAAAGTTGGCTGCAGAGAGAGAGAGAGAGAGAGAGAGAGAGAGAGAGAGAGAGAGAGAGAGAGAGAGAAGAGAGGACCCAGTGAGAGGAGACAGAGATGATTGAGTAACTAAAGCAATGAAGAAAAGAATTACAGGCAGACAAGAAAAAAGGAACCCAAGGGAGCCTGATTCAGGTGCCTAGAGGGGGATCAAGGGCAGAACAGCAGGGCAGCTTGCACTGACAACAGCCAGGGGCTGTAGAAAGCTGGTCTGAGTTTTAAGGTGATGGGAACAGTTAGGGAGAACCCTCCACAAAGCCTGGGGGAGGGGGTATTGTAAGAACAGTGGCCACACTGAAATGCTCAGGTGACAAGAATGACAGCAGCCCTGGGGTGACAACTCTCTATTCCTGCTCTTTTCCTCCTTCTCAGACCACCGGTCAGCCACTGAAATATCCAAGACCCTTAAAGTGAGAAACAAAACAAGCCACTTTTAGCTAGATGTCCAGGTTTATTAATGTTTGGATAATTAAGAAAAGATATCATTTATGTATTTTCAAAAAAAAAAATCCTTCTGTGGGGAGCAGTCTATTTCCTGCTTGCTAAGACTTGGTGTAACAAGGGAAAGGAATCAAGACAACAGAATCTGAATTGTTATTTTCCCGAATGACTGGAGTGGCCTTGGCTGTTGCTGCCAAAACTGCGTCGAACAATAGGAGTTTGACATGGAGTGAAGTCTAAACAGCATGAAGAAATCTCGAAAGCCGAGAAGTCCCCATTATCTCATGCCTGTGCGACTACAGCCCAAAAAATGAGTGATGAGTCTCCATTTGTGCAAGCAGAACAGCAGTCCAAGGCCAGCGGAGGATGCTGACTGCCCATCTGCTTGTTTATACAGCCCAGAGACGGTGACTGGACAAACAGCTCATTTCCCTTGAAACTGGACCAAACTGGGGTGTGTATAGTGGGTGAGGGGTGTCGTCATATGTGAGGAAAGGGAAGATCTCTCATGGGAAAGGGCCTTGAGATCAAAGCCTCAGACCAGAAAGCCAAGCACAAATTGGTGCAAGCAGCTGTCCTCCCACAAAGGCTTTATTTCCACAGCTTTCTGCATCCTAGCCTCCCCCCCCACACACACACCCACCCTGCCGCTCAGGCACAGAGCTGGAAGTCACCTCCCCTCAAAGTCAGGCCATTTTCAGATACTCAGATGCATGAACACCGAGCCAGCCTCCCATTTTTGGCAACTAGATTGATTCTGTTTCAGTCAGTTTTTGGACTGTTTTAGACTTTGCTACACTGTACAACCGTTTACAGGAGCAGGACTTGAAGCTCTTCCAACTCCACTTCAGAGACCTTTACAAGCCAAGGGCCACCATCCCATGCTCACAGATACTGATCAGTAACTCTTTAGACTGCTTCTGTTCTACTGTCCAACATAAGGAAGTTCCTTTCTCCTTCACCATCTGCAGAAGCCAGTGATGACTGGCACCTACCAGAGTCCCTGAAACAGGGCTGTGAGGATTTGTTCAAGACTCTAGTCCTCTAGTGAGCAGCGACATTATCTGTAAGACCAGGAGGATCATAAATTTAAGGCTGGTTTGGGCTACATAGTAAGACGTTATGTTTGCCACAAACAAGCCTTGATCTCCAAAGGGAAGGAAAACACATCTATTTCTACTCAGAATAGTTGTGCTTGGCAATACTCATCTCTCGCTGCCACAGATGACAGGCTTACACACAGCTTCTAACCATTCAGAACACATTACAAGCATACGATGGACTAGCTACTTGATGGCAGGAAGAGCCAGATGTTTATCTCTAGGCATCTAAGGATGTAAGGAGAAGTGTAATAAGTTGCATTGAAGAAAGCTTAGCATTGGTTAGTGTTAACCAGCCCCCCAGCATGGAAGATGATAGCCCTGAAATGTGGAATTGGATGAGTGGGAGTCTGAGGTCTGCAACTCAGCAGCCCCAGACTTCCCAACCTGTCACCTATACCTACTGTGCTCTAGCCTCTAGCCAGCAGCATGCGTATTGTGGCTCAGACTCTGCTAGTGGAAGAGCTGGCCGAGCTGGCTGTGAGAGGGAAAGAGGAAAGGTAAGGGAGTGCTATCTGTTCTTACCAGATCACTGTGAGAACAGTGTGGTTATCTGGCATGAGAAACTTAGTGACAGTACATTCATGGTAGTAACAGCATGGTAGGTATGCCTAATTCCTGCACATTCCGGCAGCACACTTCTGGCTCAATCCATTGCCTACAGACAGGGAAGTGTGCACGGCATTTTCGAATTGAGTGTACAAAGGTACCCTCTTGGGAAAGTGCCATGACACTTATCACTGCTTGGTGGGGGAGGGGAGCTGGGAGGCTTGGGGAGACACTTGAGAGGACAAGCATCCTTAGGCCACCTATATGAGGGATGTACAAAACCTGTACAGACTCCCAGTCGTCCAGCCACAGGGAGGTAAGAGCAACTGCACACTGAGGAATTCTGGACAAAAGAAAGGAATACCGAAAGAAGGAGCCCACAGTTCCTCAAGCCCAAACAGCATGTAAGATAGATCTCCAAAGAAGGAAATAGGTCCTGGCACTGCTGTCTCTAGCCGTTGGAAGGTAGATTCAAAAAGGAGAGTCACTCAATGTAGAAGTTTCCCATTATACAAAACTGTGGCTTGAAGAGGGATTTACACACAGGAACAAACTCTTAATACAAACAGACAGTAGCCATGTATGCACCCATTGACTTTCTTCAGGTCCTTTAGATCAGTGGTTCTCAACCTCTGGGTCGGGACCCCTTGATGCTCAGCTATCAGCTATCAGCTATCAGATATCCTGAATACCAGTTTATATTATAACTCATAACAGTAGCAAAATTACAGTTATGAAAAAAGCAGCAAAAATTATTTTATGGTTTCGGGTCACCATAACATGAGATGTATCAAAGGCTCACCACTGATTTAGGAAGGTTGGGGACCACTTTTCCAGAGATGGTTTGTTGGTCCCGCCCCATCTCCTGGCAATTTTCTGACCTTTGCTTTATACTGTCACAGACTGGAGCCAGCAAGAGCCACATTTTCTAGCTCATTCATACTTAGGCGTCTCTTGGATGCTGTCCATTCAATACTTTTGAGAAATAAATGTAACACAGAGATATATGGTATTTTAATATCAGAGTATATGTGGTGTGATCCTGGAGGAGAGGTTCCCACAAGGGGATAAATTCATCATTTTAAATTAAGACAGGTGCTGTGTCAAACTCACACACCTGGAACATGTAATCAGAATCCATGAACTTTAATATAAGTTCCACATCCTGGTTACTTATCTATATTTTCAGGAACAGTAAATTGGCATATAAAGTAAAAACTGAGAATTTTTCCAACATGGATTTGGAAGTGGCCCGTAACTCTCTCTACACATTCTACTGGCCCTGCTCCAATCAGAGAGAACTTTTGAGAGCTTGTGTGCAACAGTGCAATTGGTTAGGATTATTTTCTGATATCTCACAGCTTACAAAAAATATTATCTATAAGACTCACAGAGAGAACAAATTTAAGAACAAAGGACACATTCAGATTCCCCCATGATCATAATTTCCTGCTATGTCTACAAAAACTATTCATAAGTATGTGTCTAAATACCCTTTGCACTTCTGGGGGAAAACTGCTCAATTCTATGGATTCATATTTCAGTTCAACCATGCCAATTTCTGATGATTTCTGCCTTTTTAGGATGGAATGAAGTCTTGGTCCTCAGCTGTCAGGGTGGTCATCAATAATTGGACATACAGAGACCACAGAGGTCACAATTCTCCCAACAAAAGGAACTTTGATCAAAGGAAGAGTATAGGAAACAGCTAATAAACTTCTCATTTTGTTTCCCAAAGCTTAGTAATATCCTAGATAGTATCTTCTCAATTTTAAATACATTATCATTGAAAAATATCAAAATATTTAAATTCAGAACTTAATTTGAGAACTGTTTGTCATGAGTGCGTAGATTAAACTTGTTCATTTAGTCTCTCATGTCTCTACTTGGAAAGATGACTCTGGGCTTTTTTTTCTTCCTTCTTTCCTTCTCACCAATCATCCCTTCCCATCTTCCAGACCTTGAGTTATATTAAAATAAGAGTTTTTGCACAGTTGTAGAAAAGGGCCTACAAGAGTAGTTTAAGACCATTTGTCCCTGGGAAAGGAAGGGAAGGAGTTTATTACATCAGGTGCAGAAGTACAGGCGTCTCAGAGGACTTATTTCCTAGGATTCCAACTGCAAAGACAGTGTCTCAGAAGTGTGATAGAAACTCTGGCATATGGGACTTAATGTCCCGGGAAATATATTCTGGATGACGATGATGGTTCTTATGTGTAAAAATAGTCACAAACATGTGAGTCACTTTGTAGCACTGGGTGTGTGAAGCTAAGATTTATGAACTGTGGGTTTACCCCATGTAGAAACGCAGAGAAACAAATAGTTTCCTTCAGATTGAGGAGAAAGATAAAGTACCACTCCCTGGAAACAGCATTTTTTCTAAAGAAGTTCTAAGGACCAGAAGAACACACATCTGATTATTTATTGATCACCAAAGGCACTATCCCCTTTCCCAAGGCAATTACAGATGGTATCCTTTGTAAGCCTAGCTGGACAAAGTGCAGGTCAGAACCTCCACGTTATCAGCCCCACTCTGAAGAGATGGTGCTCTAAGGACTGGCCATGGTGACAGCTTACCTCCATGATGACCATCTCCTCTGCATGCCCCCTGATCTCTTAAGAGAGACCATGTATGCTCTTGTTTCAGGATGTTGAGAATGGGTTGGCTTACATTATGCATTTTTTCAAAAGTACATAATGTCTTGTTTTTATTATTTAAAAAACATTGGCCATTTTTGTTTTCTACCGCAAGTGAAAGCTATTTGCTTTGGAAAAAGTAAGCTACCTAGAGACCACTGTACTGGGAAAGAAAGCCCAAAGTGACATGCAATGGTTACTCAGAGTATCAGAGATGCCCTCTAACTTCAAACATGCCATCCAACCCATGGCAGATACACATATGTGTATGGAAAAGCTACTTTTGGAATATTCAAATTCCAACTACCACAGAACTCCAAATTCACAGGAGACCTGCTGCAATGAACAGCCAACAGTCTTGTCAACCCGAAGAACAACCCAAGAGAGTGCAGTGTTCTTTTGAGCTATTAGGTTCTGAAGCAGTAGGAAACACAGCAAGGAATAACTGAAGCACATGCCATGGACTGAGACAAAACCAGCCCATGCTTGTGCAGTGCCCAGAACTCAGTAAGAACTACACTGGTACTTAACTAGCAGTTTGAACAATTCCTTCTGTTTAATAAGACAAAGGAAAGACTCGTGGTCAGTATAATTTCATAGATGAAATGAAATTCTGACTTTGTCTAAGCAATGCAAGTAAATCTCAAAGGAACACAAAGGCAGAGAGAGAAAGATAGAGGGGGGGTTGTGTGTGTGTCTGTGTATGTGTGTGTAGGATTCTGTCACACCCTGTATCAGAGGGTTGAGACATTTCAGCTGACTTCACAGTTGCAATGTCCTTATATATAAGGTTGGTATTATCTCTATCCTTGGGATGAAGGATGTCAGCCTGTTTTCCAAGTCAGAAAGTTGGCAAGAGATTTGAACTCAGGTTTGTATAATTCTAAAGTCAATCTTCTTTGCCTTACACTATCATATTGTTCCCATTATAGTATCATACTGTTTATACAACAGACAATGACTTGACAGCTAGCACCCACTGAGTCTTTTCCAGGGCTGTCTCCCTTATTTGCTGTCCAGATGCTAAAACCTACTTTACCACTGGCCCTCGGGCAAATTGCAATCATTGCTTCGGTCGTGAGTTCAAAACCAGGAACCAATGCCAGAGGAAGCTGAAGACCAAGACAGCAGATCACCACGCATGCATTCTGTGCTGGCCACCAGACTCACATCTAGAATTGTGATATTCAAGGGATGATGCTGAGGGAGAATAGAGCCCCTCTGGGAAGAACAGTCATTTCAAATAGCTATTTCGTGGCTTTTCACATGACGCACTTGAACACATTAAAGCCTTCTCGAATTATTACAGCACAATTGCTCAGTCCAAATTCCATTATTTTTGTCGAGGAAAAGGGATGCTGTGATGAGCTCATTAGGCCGCTAGTTGATTATTTCAATAATTTGAGTGCCAACGACTTGGTGGATGCTGAGGTAGGAGGGGGAGTTGTATGGAAAAATGGACACCAAAGGCCCTGGTGTCTGTTTTTCAGGTGGAGAAAGGGTGAGCTACCAAAGAGTCTGGGCACTCTTGTGTGGCTAAAGCTGTGAAGGGACATGCCGTGCTTACTCCCTACGGTGAGACAACTGTTTATCTCTGTTGAAAATAGTTCTGGTCTATTCTATGCATTTTTATTTTTCAGAAGCAAATAAAAATGTCTGCACAAAGCTACCACTCAGATGGATTTGTTCTTAACTCAAATGGCTAACATAAAGATAAAGAATGGAATGGCCATGTTGTTCAGGCTTTGGTTACAATCTTTTAGGGTAAGTTTTAAAAAAGAAAGAAAAGAGAAAACAAAGACAAAGTAAATCCTCATCGTTCTCCAATGTGCTAGGAAGCAGAGCTTGAGTGCCGGGGATGTCAGTACGTATCAAGGAAAACTAACTAACGTTGGTCATTCTCCTTGTGTTTACTGTCATGGTCTCTCACTTTAGCATGGAGAGGAGATATTCACACAAAGGAGCTCAAGAATCAAGTGCTTGCAGTTCAGCTTAGGGTCCACTAGGTGGTGACGTTGTGGATTTTGGCAGCCATAGTGTGTGCTCCATAAAGCATGGTGTCTTTGATGGAATTATGTGTATCTCCTCTGTCGTTGAGAAGTAATCACAGAAATTCCTGACACCTTTTCTTTTTAGTGCATGCTCACTTACCTGATTTATACTATATTTATATATAAATATACACGTTTATATATTTATATTTATGACAAGGTACACATTTTAACAAAGAGGAAGCTTTGTATCCTAGATAAATGCAGATCACACAGATTACTTTTGTCCTAAACTTTAGGAGAGGCCAATAGATAAACATGACTTCTTCCCAGTAGTGAAGACAGTCTTCTAATGACCTTTAGAAACTGGTGCTATCACCCAACACACCACTGGGTCAATAAACCTGTCATTGACTTTCTGAGCCTCAGTCTGAGCATCTTTCAGACTCTGAGAAATGACTGAGAATGTAAGAGCAGACTGGCTCATATGCATGGAACCAGGCTCTGGACTAAAGGCTTCTGTCAGTCCTGGGCTCTGACTAGTGCTACCATGATCTTTTTCAAACAAAATGAACTCAGAGAAGAAACAATCTGAGAGAATAAAGTGAGAACTTCAGGACTGTACTTTACCTACAAAAGTCATGTATGTTATGATATTTATTCTCAACATAGTCTTCCATCATAAGAATGACAATAACTAAGTACAAGGGGACCCGTGTGATAATTGCTTGAAATCAACCATTAAACCCACCCTATAAGGGAACTAGACAATAGTACACTGAAAAGACAAATGACACTTGTTCTCTCTCATTTGTGGTTCTTAGTCCCAAATCTTCAGATGTGACAAAGAGTATATACATCCTGGAGTGACCACAGAAACTGAGAAAGTCAAAGGGGGCCATGGGAGAGGCCTAGAGAGCGAAGTAGCAGTATACACATCCCACATGTGATGTGAGAAAAGGAGAGAGGAGTTTCAACTAGGGAAGTGAAAGGAAGGTCACTACAGTAAGAGAGGGGAAAGAAATACAAATAACAGTAAAGACTCATGTTATTATATTTACCTACGTGTGTGTGTGTGTGTGTGTGTGTGTGTGTGTGTGTGTGTGTGTGTGAGAGAGAGAGAGAGAGAGAGAGAGAGAGAGAGAGAGAGAGAGAGAGAGAGAGAGAGAGAAATCAACTTATTCTGCTTGGGTTAACAATGCTCCCTACAACAGCCAGAGAGTAACAAAGAATCCAGTATCTGGTCTGAGAAACCTCCATTCAAGTCATTTATTGGTCAGGGTAATCCAAGTGAGCACTGTATGCTAATGGCTGTTACCCTTGGTTACCTCTCAGAGACTGAAAACTTTCGACATAGGACTTTGGAGATCCAACCTGGATCTAATCTGTAAGCCTCTTCCCTGAGAGCTAGCAGAGGAGCTCTTCAAGCTGCCAAGGAAGAACCATCAAACGTTTTACCCATTGGTGATGCCTACAGAGTCTAACGGTGACCATCATGGCAAGATATCCCCAAAGATGCAGCTGTGGCACTCATAGCTTGGAGGTAACCAACAGCTCTCTAATTAAAGTCAGTTCAGTTAGGAAATCATTTCCTGGTACTAGAAACCTGGCCAACCTAGGGCTAGTGAGGTCATCATCATAACCCTAACTGAATTGCAACACTTACCTCTATACTCATCGATAAGTGTAGCTCTCACTCCACATCAAAGAAACTTCTCTTTGAAGACACTGAATACCACTGAAAACCACAACTGGTCACAATACAGACATCAACTGCCCAGCTCCAATGGACAGATCTGTATGTAACACAACTCCTCAGGTTCGGAAACATGGTGGAAGAGAGGTTGTAAAGACCCTAAGAGCCGGAGGACCAGGAAGTTTGCAGTGAGATGGTTGTCTCCTAGAAATGACTGGGAAGCTACGAACGTGGTAGCTCACCCATATGACTGCCTAAACAAGATCTGACTAATAATAATACCAAGAGACACACTAATGCAGAAGGTGGGAACTTCAGAGCGGCCTCCATCCTTAGACAAGGAACTATAACATGAATGACTGCTGAGAAAGAGGGGGAATTGGCTCTCAGGGATGGGCTCCCTAAGTGGTTATCCCATACAAGCTGTCAGCCCTGCAACCGCATACATACAAGCCATATCAAACAGGCTCAGCAGGCTGATTCACATTTTAAGCTCAAGTACACACATACACACATGTATGACAATAATAATTTAAAAAAAGAGGCCGTCAACTTGAGAGGGAGTAGAGGGTGTATCCGTCCCATATATACCCATATATAGACAGTTGGAGGGGAGAGAGGGAGGGGGGAAAGGTGATACAGTTGTACTGTAATTTAATTTTTTTTTAAATTGTGAATAAAAAAAATCTTGAAATGAAAAACAAAGAAACAAAACAAAAGGAAAACCTCCTCGCAGTTGGTGAGAATCCAAAGGGGAAGTGGTGGCTGGGCCAACGATTACTTGGTGTAATTTATCAGAAAAACAACTATTATGCAAGATGCAGAACCGATTACTAATTCCACAACATAAGTAGATGTTTATCACCCTCTACCCCGTTTAGAATCACCATTGATATGTGTTTGCTACTGTTAGGAAGATAATTTCCTTTAATTTAATTGGGATTTCCAGAAAGGGATTACCCTAGGTTATATAGCAAGTCTCCGATTCTTTGCTATGTCATTGGGTGAGGTGTAGAATGTCTCTTTTACCCACAATAGTCTTGGCACAGAGGGAAAATGAGTTATTGGTATGGCACAGAATAACCCAGGGGATGAGGTCATACTGATGCAAAGCAAGTTACCAATCCCCTCAGACTCAGTTTCCTTGTCTGGAACATGAGAGATGATAAAAGCAGGCTCAACAGATGGCTGCAGGCTGCAGTGTTGCAGTGACGAAATACACTTCAGCCGTTGAACACACCTCCACTACCACTCCTCACCAAAGCCTAAACCCTCCCAACGAGGCTGCCAGTGGGAGCCAGTGATGTTCTAACCTAACCTTTGCCTCATCCAGGTATTAGGGTTTATATGGTGATTTCATGTGTGTGTGTGCTACCCCAGTTTGTTCTTCCTGGTGACACTTTAGTAATGCGAAACCTGCATTTTCAGAGGTGTTTATAACTCTGAACAGAGACTTGGGGACAGGAAGTGATAAGGTCAGTGCTCAGTACAAGGTCTTCTAACTTGAAGTACAGCGATTCCTCCACTTCATTCAAAACACACACACACACACACACACACACACACACACACACACACACACACACTCACACACTCACAGGCACACTTTATAGTGTCTGCAGTTAACCATAGTATACTGTAAGCCTAGGTTTCAGTGCCTTTCACTTAATAATCTCAAACTGAGGTATATGAGCATGAAGATGCATTATTTTTTAAAAGAAATAACTGCATTAAAAATTTAACTTAAAAGTGCATATAAGGTTATGACAGGAAAAGTAAATTAGGAGATTGTAGCTGAATGTAATGATTACAACTTCATGGGGCAATAAAACTCAGTCTCAGGGAAATACAACTTAATGCATTTATAGTTTTCCCTAAAGAACGCGGTGACATGTGGAAAGGGAGTACCCACAGTGTATATGAAGGTGGACACACAGAAAGAAAGGCCCACTCACTTCTCCCCACCTTCTACTTCATCTGAATAAAAGCAATGGTAATCATAGGACCTTGAATTTTCCCATGAGGAAAAGAAATGAAGAGACACTCAAAACTTCCACCGTGAGCTGGATCTTAGCAATTCATTAATGCTTACATGACTCAAGGGCTGGCTCAAGCCTGTAACAAATTTATGCTTTCGTCTTTGTTCCAACAAAGCATTGAAAGCATCTGTTCTCACACACTTGGAGGGCTGGGGACATGGGTGCATGTGACCCTGTGTGTCTAAGTTTCTGTGGCTTCACAGGAGATCTTAGAACAGTTAACAGGATTTACTTGATGTCTGTCCAAACTGCATCGTCAACCGCTATCTCTCATTGGTGGGGAGTTCTAAGAAAATGCTTAAAGTCAGAGGCAAAGGACTGTCTTTCAATAATTGGAGTCAAAGAGCCAATACCTAATACAGAGGTAGAAGCAGGAGGGTCAGGAGTTCAAGGTGATTCTTGGCTACATGGTCAGTTTGAGGCTAACCTGTGCTACAATGAAACCCTGTTTTATTAAAAAAGAAAAAAAAAAACAACTCAGAATTATAGATTTTTTTGTTCTTTTTCTTTCCCTCTTTCTTTTCTTTGTCTCCTTTTTAAGGTAGAATTTCATTATGCAACCCTAGTTGTTCTGAAACTTATTATGTAGACCAGGCTAGCCTCATACCCAAGGATTTGTCTACTTCTGCCTCCTGAGTGCTGGAATTAAAGACTGCTCCTCCATGCTCGGCAAATTAGATTTTTTTTTTTAAGGTTTGAAATGCAAACACCTACTTAATAGATCAGATTCTAACTTATTTATATTTATTATATTTATTTCTATTTGTCAGTTGTATTTATATTCTTTATAGTCTTTAGACATAAAAATGATATTTGGTCTTCCTTTGTGGTTAGGCATGGAAAATACTGTGTGTTAGGGTAACTTAGGATACAGATCCCTTGTCTTGCCCTGGAATCAGTGTATTGATTCCAATGCAGTCCTGTAACAGAAAGTAAAGGAGGTAGCTAGAAATAGAGACCCAGACTTTGGTAACCGGGAAGAAAAGGTAAGAGGTAAAATACTCTGCTGATTAATATTGACTGTCGCCTTGTGACTACAGGGTCTGAAATCATTGAATGAACCTCTGTGGGTGCATCTGTAAGGGATTACACTATTAGGTTAAGGGAGGTAGGAAGACCCACGGTAATATGGATAGCATCATTCCCACGTCAGCATGACATACCTTCCTTCGAGAAGCACAAACTAGACTTTAGCGGAGGCTGCCATTTGATAAACTGAACTCCAAACGGACTGTAACAAAGCAATGTCTCAGAATGACATCTCACTACAAAGCCAAGATATTCTGCCTTCAAACTTTTGTAATTTTGCTAATCTAATGAATGGAAAATGAGATTTCAGTGTAATATACTTTGCATGTCTTCTATCTTAAGAGTGGAATTTTTTCCTATGTTTAATGAGAAGTTTATACAATTGCCATAATTATGTGTTCTTTCAATGTTCAATGCTGGGGAACTCTTTTATTGTAGTTAAGTTAGAATTTTGTCTGTGGTAAAGGGTACAGATTTGGGGCTACTACAATTTTTTTTTATTATAACAAGGAAGTGCACATTACTTAATGCTTTGTTAAGCATTTTAAATGAAGAATGCATAGTGTATTTTGTAATATACAGTGCAATTTACCACCAAATCCTAAGCAGTCATCATGTGACTGTTCCTCTTGGATCTGTTGATAGTGAACGAAACTGTAATTTGATGTCCAGGTGTCTAACTATCTTCACATTCTGGGAATTATTTCTATTTGGTCATGGACTAGTAGCTTATATAGAATTTTATAACTGGTGAAATTTGTCTATGGACTTCTTTACTTTTTTTCCCAAAGGCATCTAAGATTTAGAAATTTTTCTTTTGACAGCTGAATATGAATAAAAAAAAAGAACTAGAGCTACTGAAAGCCAAGTGGATGCCTGGATTTTACACAGACAGTGAATTAAAGATGGCAGGGTGGAGAGAAGGTGGTATAAGGTGTGGGGGGGGGGGAGAGGAGATAGGGAGTAGGAAGACAAGAAAGAAAAATAATTTTTTTCAGGGGATATATATATATATATATATATATATATATATATATATATAAACTCTCTGAATAATTTAAGTACATACACACACAGGTATATGAGAGAGATAGAGAGAGCACACCTGTGTGTGAAAAGTCACTTTACCTGCTGAGCGATCTAATTGGTTCAAATCGTACATTAGTGAATGAAAAGATACAAACTCAGCTCTTCAGATGAAAGCCCGATGAAAAAGCATTTGAGTGGCTTTTTCTACTTTCCAAACACTCATGACATGTGACAGTCTTGCTGCATGATAACACCTGACCCAGCCTTCTTCAATTGTACTGAGACTCAGCAGTACATACCCTAGCTCTGGAGTCACATACATTGGTCCAGTCCCTCTCCCTTCCTCCATGTGCTGAGGGAAGCTTCCTTCCTTTCAGAGGCCACACACCAGGTCACAACCCCTGAAAACTGTGACACAGCTTTACTTCCATGGTCTTGAAGTCGAAACGACGAGGCTAACTGTAGTTTGCTGTGTTCTGCTTTCAGGTTCAGTTATCGCCCTTGTCAATGTGATTTGACTTAAAGACTTTACGAAATAACTTATTAGATGTATATATCAACAAAGGTATTTTTATAGGGAAGAGATTAGGTCTGGTTAGCCAGCACTGTGAATTATAGGCTGAAAATATCTCTTGCCAGATCCCATCAGGATTCTCTGATTCTGAAAGGGTTTAAACAAGAAAGCCACAGAGGTGAAAATACACACCCTCTAGAGACTTCACCCAGTTCAGGGTGTTTGTTCACAGACAGTGATAACTATGTGTCATAGGTCAGGCTGAGGCTGCGTTACAGGCTCAGAGAAAGTAAAAAGCAAATAGGGTCCAACAGCCAGAGTCTCTGCTAGTGTGGAATATTTATCCACTTGTATATTGGAACTGCGTGCCTTCAGTGTGGCCAATCAGACTTACTTTTACTTGGTAAAATTTTGTTTAACTTGGTAAAATCATTGGGGTTTTTTGTATTATTTAGTAATAGTAGCAGTAGTAGTAGTAGTAGTAAGTAGTAGTATCTTATCTGTCCAAATAACCACACAGGAAGCAGAACTAGTTATTCATTCAGAGTCAGGTTGAAATTTATCACCATCCATGGGTAACAGAATGTGAGAGAAGACCAAGTGTGGGAGGGTGCTGGAATTAGGGCCAGTTTTAGTTACAGCCTTCCCTGCCGAAGCCATAAATACAAACGGCCAATTTAACAGCAAGGAAAGACCACCTATAAGATCTAGACTTAGGATCAAATCAGTTGCTTTGTGGTTTCTTTCAATTATAGGATCCCTGCTATGTTTATGGGGACTTTTAATGTGAGCATCATGGTTCTGAAGGCCATATCATTATTGGCCATGTTTGATCTGAGGGTGGGAAAGTGCAAGCTCCAGCAAGACAAACAAATGGCTGCACAAGATTGCTCAGACCTGCACTGTAAATTGGCATCCACAAGAGCCTACTGTGGAAGAGGAGGGGAAAAGGTTTAGACGCCACAGGGATCGAAACCCAGAAAGGTGCCATTAAAAGTTCTTTCTGTTTAGCTCAGGAAATGAAAATCAGTTGACAATAAGTACCATGGCTTTGTCAATGTTATTTAGGAGTGTTCTGAGAAAGGAAGGATGATCAAGGCACACACATCATCTCGCTGGAGTGTGGTAACAGGATGTGACTTACAAATGGAAAATTACAAGAGCTGAACTGCTGCTCATATACAAATAACTCTGTTCATGAATCAACCGAGTCACAAGACATGTGACTTCTCAGGCACAAAAGAAAACCCCAAACACTCAAACCCTAATTGCTCAATATTTTCTGAGCGAGAAGACCCCTAACAGAAAACTAACTCTCTTGCTACACACTCCAAGCAGGCTCTTGTCACAGCGTTCGTTCTTTCTCAATTACGCTTCTAATAGGACCCTACACTCAGCTGCTCTGATACTCAGTGGGATCTTTTCATTCTACATCTTGCCTTCACACCCACTCGTTTGTCATTAACTGCTACCTTCTTGAACCGCTTGCAGCCACAGGCAGCTAAGGATGGCCGTGAGTGTGGTCCAACATAAACTTGTAAACTTCTTGAAACATATATATATATATATATATATATATATATATATACATTTAATTTTCTTCGTAACTCAGTCACAGATTTCTTGAGCTCTAGACGGTAGCATCATGTTTCGGTATCAGGCAGCGTTCTCCCAGAAACACAGCACCTCTACCCGTGTGCCACACATGCATGGCGAAGGTATTGTGTCCAAGGTTTATTTCAC
Organism: Micromys minutus; assembly: GCF_963924665.1. Lineage (NCBI taxonomy): Eukaryota > Metazoa > Chordata > Mammalia > Rodentia > Muridae > Micromys > Micromys minutus. The sequence goes on along the minus strand of NC_137952.1, from coordinate 21,662,290 downwards.
TGTCTTCCTCTTAAGGATCTAGCCAGTTGTCCAGGCCAAAATAGAAAAAGAAAAAAAAAAAAAAAAAAAAAAAGGAGGGGGCTTTGTCCTCATGTTTTGCTCTATCCTTGCAATGCTCCTAACACAACTCCTAGAGTCCTTCCTGCCTGCCTGTCCTCCCCTCCCCTCCCTCCCCTCCCCCCTTCTTCCTTGCTTCCACCACTACTGTTTTGACTCAAGTTCTTTTTGGGTCTTTTGCTCCTCCAGTTAACTTCATATCACTGATAATTATAACGTGTTTCTGCATTTGCCATTCCTGTACACAGTAATTCTTCACCATTGTCTGCTGTCTATAACATGAAGCAGGTTTCTCATCAGGTCCTGTGGTGGTCTCCTTCTCCTTACAGGTCTTGCATTCTTCACATAAAGCCTATGATTTGGTCACTCCTAGTCTTATCCACTTCCTAAACATATTCCATCTTTGATTTTTATTAAAGGTTTTCTGTGTCCCCTCTGCCCGGAATGCATTTCCTAACCTGTCTGAGAAGAATTTCTCCTTCCTAAGTTTTCTGTCATATTGGGCATATTACATATCATATCATCTCTAGGACTGGTGGAGATTTCACATTTCAGCATTTCTGATACCCGGGGATAGTTTATGAGCTCTACATCAAGTCTGGGTTAGCAGTGGTGTTTTCCTTAGAAGCACATGTAACAGTGGTACTGATTATGAGAATGTGGAATCGGATAAATGTTATACTTAAATCGCATGAAAATCACCATAAAATGTGATTATCCAAGGTCAATAATGCATATTTGTGGTGGCAGAGAATTTTATGTTTTCTATTAGTCAGAGAAACAGATACACTTTTAAAAAAAAGTAATACTGCTTTCTCCCCAAATTCACTTTGTGATGCACAGCCCAATGGTGCCCATGGACAATGATGCCTATGGGAAATGGAGCCCAGTGACCCTGAACCACACTTCCGAAACTCTGATCCAAAATAAATCTTTTCTGTTTTCCAAAGGAACTACTGTTTATTGCTCTAATCATAATCAAGAGATATTCCCATTTGTGTATTCAGCAAATTAGCAAAGTTACAGGGTCTGAACCATATTAGGGTAACATTACATGTCATGTAGCTCTTAGTTACAGACCATTAAACTACACAACTCCAGCCTCATTTGACACTGTAACAGTGGTTTCTGAATACAACAGGGAAGTTGCACACATGAACTCATATAGATGTGACAACACACTCAAGAACTGTGTGAGATCAAGCCAGACGAAATCCCAGCATGAGGGTTGGGGTGGGCCTGACATCTCATGAATAGCTGAGGAGTTATTGGCATTTGATAGTTATTGGGAGAGAATCAATTTTCTTTAATGGCATAATGTAGTATGTCAAGTCCCACTCCTAAGTATAGTTAGTCAAACTGCACCCAATGGGTTTTTCTTTTTTAGAAGAAAGAAAATTCGAAAGTTAAATGGGAAAGTGAGCATGAAGAGAATGAACACGGGTGGAGCTGGGGCTTGGGTCCATATAGTCAAAATACTTGGGGAAAAACGCTGAAATTCTCAAGAACTACTTTAGGGCTCCCTTCCTTGAGCTGAGGAACTTAGCAAATTTCCGAAGCATGAAAGGTTTTCGAGGTTCTAACCTATTCATATTTGCCTTTTTTTCATCAAAGTAATAGAATTTTCAATGTATCAAGATACTGGCTCTTTTAAAATTTAAGCCCATTAAGATAAGCAGGTGGATAAAACTTCAATCTATATATATTATATTTTGGAATTTTCTACCAATAGATGAATAGAAAAATTTAAAAGTATAGAATCTAAGCCATATGTACCTCATTTCAAGTTCAGTGTACATATGTGAAAAGAAGCAGTCATAAATTAGGGGTAACAAATAGAAAGTATTTTCCAATTATGGAAGCTTCATGGGTTATGTATTTATGGCATAGCACATAAAGCAACAAAGTTACCTTGATGAATCACATTAAGAAAAAAAACATACCTATTCACAGTCACACAGGACAAAACGTTTGTGTCCCTGTTTGCTCTCTAGATGGTACTGTGCCTGACCCATTACCCTCATCAAACATGAGGTTCGACAAGAGTGATTCTGCCTTCTGCCTTCATGGAAACAAGGTCTTGTAGAGAGAAAAGAACAGAGATCTCTGCACAGAGAGAGCAGCTGGAATGGAGATCCTGTGACTCAGAGACTGAAAATGTCTCTGCTAATTTCCAGGGTGGTTTGGCCATACTTTGTCAATTGCCCCAACTTAACAGCCTTTTGATGGTGCGGTATCATGTGGCCTTGCTTGGTAATGGAAACGGCATGTTGAAACGTCCCCAGCGGTCCCTGTATGCGTTTCCCCTGGCTTTCTAGTAAAGAAGAGAGCTTCCTTCAAAATTCCCACACTTAGTTTTCTTTTGAATTTTAAACTGAATTTGGGAAATTAAAAGGGGAAATACATAGAAGCATTGTGATTTCATGGTCACTAACCCTGATCAATAAAAATGTTTTAGTTCTCCCAAAATTATGGAGGAAGGTATAGAACCTGCAAAGGTTTCTGGGTAAGTGCTGGATCTTCTGGGTATCCCAAAGAACCAGTGGGTGCCAAGCAGTAGGATGATGACATTCACTAGGCCCCAGTTTGCCTCTCTGTTAAGGAATGGAAAAGAGCAACCCAACAAACAGCCACAGATTTCGAATCCCAAGTTGCCATGCTCCTGAGACCAGGAGTACAATCCGCATCGACCTGTCAGGGGTGACTATCAACCTGAGCTACAGGACTATGTAAGCCTTACATGTACATACTGTGTTCAGTTAACATGTATCAAGGACACCTACGGTCCAGAAGAGACAGGAATGTTTACCCTCGAAATATTTCAAAAGCAGGGATAACAAACAGTGAATGATTTAAAAGATGAAATGTTCTGACAAGGTGACATAGAAGCTACAGGACAGCTCAATCTAAACTAAGGATGAAACCACCGTGGATTGGACAATGGACCAGTGGACTATGGACCCAGCCAAGTAAGTGGCAATGAGGGGTGAGGGGTGGGGGAGCTCAAGAAGAAGAGAATCCTTGATGTACACATGAGAAGCCTCCTACCTTTCTTGAAGAACTCCTCCAGCTTATCCTTGAAAGGCTGCAGGTATTCCCTTGGGGACTCCTTGCACACCAGCTTCATCTGTTGCTCGCTTGCTGCAAAGAGAGGTGTAGATTAGACTTAAGAAGACATACTTGCTGAGGGCCTGCTTGGGCACTGTGTTTCATTATTAACTGTATGGATTCCTTGTCCGTCAGTTTAACCAAACTCCATGGGGGAAAAGAGCACAGATTACACCTCTTTTGGAACAGAGATATGTGCAGCCTTCAATTTTCCTTTTAGCCATTCAGAAAAAGATCTTTGATTTGTCCCAGGCAAAGTATTCTGTTCTTTTTTTATTGTTGCTGTTCCTCATAATGGGGGATGGGCGTACTTAAGGACTGATCCCAGGGAATGAAGGTCCCTGTCCATCTTTGATCCAAGACTGAAAGAGATTTTACCCAAGTTCCCACAAATCTAAATTGCCTGGAACCATCAGGTGAGAGAGTCTTGATGATTCATGCTTAGTTCGGTTCATGCTTAGTTCGGTTTAGGAAGCATTGTATGTGCTCTTCAAGCCCTTTACTCAAACAAAGGTCCACTTTCAAGATGAATGTGCTGAAAGTCAGCATAAGTGCTGCCACATTGAACGGGGCAGAAAACACCAAACCCCCTCCCCTCCCCCCAGCTGCTACCTCCAAATCCATCTCTTCTCACCCAAACTACAAGCTCAGAGGAGAAAAGTATTAACAGCCAAACTGGCCTAGTGATCGGCAGACTTGGGGCGTTTAAACCCACCTGAAAAGACTAAAATAAATAGGATACGAAGTGTAGAAATAAACCCACCTGCAGGCTTTGCCAGAGAAATGGAGAAATATAAGTGGCAGATGATGGCTAAGATTGAGTCCCCGTCCCGACGGCTTGACCAATGAGGAAAAGGTGGAGGGACCTGAGTTACTCTCAGAAAGTAATTGGATGCCCTCCATTTTTCAAGACCAACCTTTCAAAATAACCTGCCCACTCTTCCAACTGTACTGTAGAGGGCCCTTTGACCTCACATCGCTCACCTCTAGCTTCATTAACACATGAATGCTTTCACTAGATCTGCTTCAGACAATTGCTCCTCTGATAATCAGGTCGCCTCGAACCAGATTGAGTTACACAGAAGAAGAGTGGTCATCTCCGACAAAAAACACCTTCCTATGTGCTCTATAAGCTTCTGGCCAGTGAATTCATCTATTTATTGGTCATGGCTGGAAATTACTGATAAACCCTTGTCTAGGAAACCAAATTAAACCCTTGGATTTTTATCATAAGCATATCATGCTACCTAGTTAAAATGAAACAGAGAAACAGCTATGTGTATAGTGTACACCCGCAGAGTGCTTGGAGCAGATGAGACTTGAGTGTAGGGTCACCTAAGATACACGAAGTGCTCCAGTCTGGCCTGGTACCATATAGAATTCTGTCTTAAGGAGGGGAGAAGCGTAGAGAAATGTCTACTTTACATCTTAAAAGACTCTATAAACACAAAAGAAAGGCATTTTGGAATTGAGCAGTTGGGGAGGGACTTTTATTTACATCAGAAACTTCATACCCAGCCATTCGGTGGCTTTTTTTTTTTTTTAAACAAGCAGAGTGACTCAGTCTACACTGCAAATAGTCTCCAGACCTTTTCTGTTTGGGAGGGTCTTGCCTTGAACTCTGGTTCAGTCTCTCAAGCGCTGATATCAGATGATCAGATGAGGGAGTGGACACTTTTCATTTGCCGTATTGGCAACCAGATTTCTATGCTCTCAAACTGTGTCAGGAGAAGATGATGGGAACATGACTGAGGGGTCTTGTGTTCTTTCCTAACACACACCCACAAGGTTCTAAGCAGTCGCCATAGCTTGGGGCCACTAGACCCCAGTCCAGGAGTACCCAGCTTCAGGCTCCACCAGCACTGCTGTTTTCTAGGACCTCTGGCTAGAGCTTTCTTAGAACATCTACTACTACAACTGTCCCAGTGCTAGTCACCAAGGTGACAAATACAATTCCTGTCTTGGAACAAATGAAGAACAGTTTCCTCAAAAGCGGCCAAACCTTTCCAAAATACTTGTTTCTGGGGCCCAATGCATTAGGCCGCTTGGCTCATGCCCATTGCCCCGAGTTTGATACCTGGGCTCCCATGGTAGTAGGACAGAACCAACCCCAAAAGTTGTTCTTTGGTCTCTGGATGTACGCGCACACATGGCCGCAGAACAAATGAATGTGCAAGTTGTAAAAACAAACAAAGAGCACACTTGTTTGAGCATCTTTACCTTTCTGTGAAAGTGCTTTTGGTCTTCTCTATTAAAAGTACTCTAGAGCTTTTCTACTAGTCTCAGGTTTCTCTTTCCTGTTTTCCAAGTAGACAAACCATCTGGCCAATGGTAAACATTCCTCCCGATGTCATTATTCTCCTCATGAAGCAGTGAAACAGAAGTTCTTTGAGCTTGAGCAATGCCAGAGGACGGAGAAAAACGGGGGAGGGGACAGACAGAGCTGGGACACATTTTCAAGGTGGGACAAACAGAACTGGATGACAGGGCAGGGCTAAATCGTGAGAGCATCATCATAATGGCTGGTCCCAAGTCCACCTAAAAGGGATTACTGTATCTAACAGACTCTTTCATGTGTGTGTGTGTGTGTGTGTGTGTGTGTGTGTATGTTATATGTGTGCACATGTTTACTCTGAATGTGCATGTATGAGTGCATGCGTGTCTGAATGTGTGTGCATGAAAGGCAAAGGACGACACTGGTTATCTTCTTTTCATTCTCTGCCTTAATTTTTGAGACAGGGTTCCTCCCTCAACCAATGACTTGCCAGGCAGACCCTGGCATCTGACTGTCCTTGCTTCTCTGAGCACTGGGTCTCCAGGCCAATACTGTCATGCATGGCTTCAACATGGGTGCTCATGAGCTAAGCTTAGGTCCTCATGCTTATCTGGCAAGTGCTTCATTGGCTTAGTCACCTTGCCAGCCCCTGGCTCAGTGAACTTTTCTGACCACTGCACTGCTTCCCACAGAGATGATCATACCGACCAGGCATACAGACCAGTCTCATAACCTTTGAGTGATTTCTGCTTTGAATCATCATTTGATAATGACAAGCTTTTCTCCTGATTGTAAGTTATGACTCTGAGTATACACAAAGCTATACAATTTCTCATAGTATAAATCACTGATTATCTGAATTAAAAACTCTCAGTGGTATTCAAGTTCCAGTAACTATTTTTAGAACTATTTTTGTGAGCACAAATACTATGTCATGTTATCAATTTAGAAATGACAAGTAACAGAAAATGTGGGTGATTCCTTCAGGGTTACCCCCCTCTTTTTTTCCACTTTTCCTTTTCCCTTTCCCCCCCCCCCCTCTCTTTTGGTTTTTGGAGATAGGATTTTTCTGTGTAAGAGCCCTGGCTCTTCTAAAATTTACTTTGTAGACCAGACTGGCCTGGAAATCACAGAGATCTGCCTGACTCTACATCCCAAGTGTTGAGACTAAAGGTATGTGCAGCCATGTCTGGCAAAGGTTACTTTTTTAAAAGCAAAGTGAAAAGAGCTTGGGTCCATTATCGATAAAGCAAGGCTTCAATTTCTGAAATGGAAAAAATCCTGGTTTTTGTAGCACTTCTTTTGTCCTAATAGCAGTGACAAATGGGATGGCCATAAAACTGTTCAAAGTTTATGGACCATGTTACTCTGTGCTTGAACCAAGACTTCCCTGGGCTCAGGTGGGCTGTGGCTTTCAGTCTTATCTGCAAATGACGGCCCCTTTCTTTCTGCATGACATGAGGTAATGCATAGAAGCAGTTTTCAGAGCTCATGGCATTAGCAAACTGAACTATTGTGTGTTATTTTGATGACCTAGTAAAACTGGTCAGAAAACATTTCACATCAGAAGGGCTACAGGGTGAAGGCTGGGGACTGGACACTGAAGAAGCTGGGTGCTCCATCACTTCAGAGGACTCCCGTCTAGAAGGTAGGAGTAATGCCTTTCAACCCCTGGCTGAGATCCTAGCACATACTGAGAATCCACTCAAGAATGATGGCAAATTCTCTTGAAAGCGGAGAAAACTTGTGAGATCATTCTTTGCATCTTGAAATCCTCTGTTTTAGAAATTAGAAAGTAAAGCCAGGACAAATGACAGCAGCCCCATGGGTGTACTCAGAGGACCCCTCTGTGCCCCACCAGGCTGGGACTCCCGTGCGACCTGCTGGAATTAAACTTCTCCACAGGATCAAAGGAGAAGGCTGCCCTCCAACTGCCCCTGCACGGTTGCATGTTCCGGTGGTCAGCAGCTCACACACTCCAATTTATTAACTTGGCTTACCCAAGACGCTTTCTAACAGACAAATGGGAGACCAAAGACTAATTAATGATGACACTGGAGACTGGAGGGGCACAAAGAAGAGGGGTCATGGACGAATCCGTAAATACCACTCATTGTCCAACTAGAAGACTACTTACTAGACAGACAGTCTTGCCAGACCACCAAAGTTGCCTTAAGCACAGTCTGTGCCAGGACCTCCAACATTAAAACCAAGCCTGTCTTCTTTTCTCTCTGTAAAACTTTCAACTGTAAAAGACATTAGTTTCTAAAGTTAACTACTAATAAGTAGGAATAACAGGGAAGTATAAACGGACGCGTGATGGGGTAACTGAGAACAACTAAATCAGACATTCATTTAAAGGCTAAGCAAGTGGGACTTTTTGCAGTGAAAAAAAAAAAAACCTTTGATCTTGGATGTTTTAAGATTTCAGACATCAAGTTTCTAAGACCAGATCGATGGTTATCTATTTTTGGCTTTTGACCCCTACAAGTAAATTTCACTGAGGCACTTTAAAAAAGCAAATGTATGTCAAAAGTACACAGAGGCAACTCTGATACAGTTGGTCAGAATCATATGTGTTTTGTACCAAACGGAAAATTCTATTAATTACTGTAATACTGCCGTATGAACTCAAGTCAGACTGTGGTGTGTGTGTGTGTGTGTGTGTGTGTGTGTGTGTGTGTTGCATTGCTGAGGATTGTATCAGGACTTTGCAAAGCTAAAATACACTGTATGCAGAACTTATGCTTTTTGGAATCTGGAATTGTCTTCTCTCTGCTTGCCTAACTCCCATGCTTCCATGATTCTGGGTGAGTTCTATTTATCCTTAAGAGTTGTAAGATGTGTCTTTGCCACAAGCTCCATGATAAAAAAAAAAAAAAAAAACCAGCACTGAAGACTGTCATAGGAACATATCAAACTGTTTGCTCTGTTTGCTTATAGACATTTTGTGTTGTATTGGTGGGTTTTAGGTGAGAAGGAGAAATCAGAGCCAGATTGTAAAAAAATGTCTGATACTTGGTGAAGGAGTTCATTACAAAGGAATTCCTTGAATAAATTCATCTACTCAGCAAATAAATAGCTGGACACCTATGATGTGTAGAAAATTGGATCAGATACTGGAGAGATGTCAGCGAGAGAACTGGACTAGTGTCTTTCCCCTGTAGGGAGTGAGTCGCTGACCCTTCTTACACAGCCCATAGTAATGGTTACATGTACAGTTTCTACTGTCAGAGTTATTAACAGCACGCACAGTATCCTTCTCATGTTTTTCACATATCAAGCAATACATGTATGTATGGGCTTTGTTAAAATGTGACCACTTTTTAAATTTAAAAAAAAGTGTAGTGAGAAATCAAAACCTGGATAATAGCTCAACCTATACTTTTTAAGGATGCCAGCTTTGACCTGAACTATTAGCTTCATCATTCCCAATATAGTAAGATGCAAACATCTTACTTTGGTTAGCAGCAACACTCCGGGTTACCTCACTCAGAATGACATTCTCAATTTTTATCCATTTACCTGCAAAATTCATGATGTCTTTGTTCTTAATAGCTGAATAATAATCTATTCCATAGATGCCCTACATCTTCTTCATCTACTCTTCAGTTGAGGGGAATTTATGTTGTTTCCAGCTTCTGACTGTTATGAATAAAGCTGCAATGCTATGTTCATAGCAAGTGTTCCTTTAGTATAGCTGGGCGTGGCCAGGAGAGGATTAGCTGGGTCTTGAGCTAGAACTATTCTCAGTCTTCTGAAAATCCAACAAAATGATTTCCAAAGTGGTTTTACAGGTTTGCACTCCCACCAGCAATGAAGGAGTGTTCCCCTTGCTCCACATCCTCACCAGCATGTGCTGTCCTTTGAGTGTTTGATATTAGCCATTCTGGGGGTATAAGATAGAATCTTAGGGTTGTTTGCACTTCACTGAACACTTCTTTATGAGCTGTTCGGCTATTTGAGATTCCTCTGTTGAGAACTCTCTGTTTACTTCTACACCCCAATTTTTAATTGAGTTATTTGGATTGTTAGTGTATAATTTCTTGAGTTTTGTGTCTTGTTATAAATTGTTTATAATAGCCCTCTGTTGGATGTAGGGTTGGTGAAGATCCTTTCCCAATCTGTAGGTTTCTGGTTTGTTCTATTGATGCTCTCCTTTACCTTACAGAAGCTTTTCAGTTTCAGGAGGTCCCATTTATCAGTTGTTGACTTAGTGTCTGGGCTTTGGTGCTCTGTTCAGGAGGTTGTCTCTTGAAACAATGTGTTCAGGGCTATTAACGTTTTAAATGTTAACAAACTTTTCATTTATTTGCAATACCTGAAGTTCTCTTGTCCAGTTTCCTGTGTTTTTACTAGAATTTTATTTGTTACTATAATTAACATGTTGCTATATTTTGGAGGTAGACTGCAACATTTGATTTCTCAAGTGTTTATATGTCACAAGGTTATTTCTCAGTTCTGATCCACCCTGATACCCATATAGTACAGCTTGGATTTCATGTGAGACACCTAATAAATGGGGCAGGAACTGTCTTGTTCCCTTGCCACTGGATACCCTTCCCCTTACCTAGGCCTCGGTAGGAGGGGATGTGGCTAGACATGCTCAGACTAGAAATCACAGGGTGAGGTGGTACCCAAGGAGGGGCTCCCCTTCTCTGAGAAAGGAAGAGAATAATGGGAAGAGATTTGTCAGGGTGGAAATGGGAAGGAGGGAGGGAGTGGGGCTGTGATCTGGACATAAAGTGAATAAAAGAAAAAAGTTAAAACATATATGCTTTATGAAACTGGGTTCAGGTCCCAGCAACTACATGGTGGCTCACAATTACCTATAACTTGAATTCCAGAGGACAGGACACTCTTCTAGACTTTGTACTATTTTGTCTGTATACAGTTCACATAACCCCCCCACACACACACTGCAAGTTATACATCAACAATTGTCCGTTACAAAGTAATACTCTTTAAAACCTTTTTTCCTTTATTTTTGAGAAAAGATACACTATCTAGATCAGTGGTTCTTAACATGTGGGTTGCAACCCCTTTTAGGGTAAAATGACCCTTTCACAGGGGTCACATATCAGATATCCTGCACATCAGATGTTTATATTATAATTCATAACAGTACCAAAGTTAACAATTATGAAGTAATAACAAAAATAATTTTATGGCGGGGGTCCCAACAACATGAGGAACTGTATTAGAGGGACCCAGCAGTCAGAAGGTTGGGAACTGCTATCTTGATGATCCTGAACAAACCGCATGGTCTTCCTCAGCCTCTCATAGTGCTGGCTGTGACAGATACATTCATTTTCAGGTTTCCATATACTTTACTGGCTGAGGAGTTATTTTCTTGCTACATAAAGTCTTCTAAGCCTGAGTGATTACAGTGGCACATACCTTTAATCCCAACATTTGAGAGGCTAATCTCTGAATTTGAGGCAAACCTGGTTTACATATCATCCAGGCAGGATGACATAAAGAAACCTTGACTCAACAAAACAAAGTAACAAAAACAAAAACCCAAACAACAAACCAAACCCCCAAACCTTTAAGGACTAAAATACATAGAAACACTTTATGCATTTGGGTAAATAGTACCCCAAATCAAATAGGCTTATATCCATTTAATATAGCCGAGCAACAGGAATAGTGGCTAGTTAATATGTAGGATTTTGTTATTTTTGTTTCTAAGAATAGCTAGGCAATGCCAACAGCCACACAAACTCTTTGGACAACTGACATTGTGTGTGTTTGTGTGTGTGTGTGTGTGTGTGTGTGTGTGTGTGTGTGTGTGTGTGTAGTCAAGAAATCACTTACTTTTATAACCTTTTATATTCAAACTATTTTTTTTAATTGCCAACCCACCTCAAACATTTTTTGCATGTTTCTTCTTCTTCCTTGACTTACTTCACCCCTTCTAAGATGCTGAACCTGTTCTGTGAAGTCACCAGTTCGCCACTCTTGGCCTGGTGCAGGAGCCGGCAGTGGGATTCCATAGCACACTGCTTCCCCTTCTGTGTCCTCCATCCAGGGAGCTGCAGCTTTGTCGCCTTTGCTGTCCCAGCTTCCTGCCTCCTGAGCTCCCTGATGGCTTCCTATATCTATCATTAAATGTAATGTTCTTTCATATTTTATACAATGTGTCTTTTCTTGCCATACTATGTAAGCTCATCCCAATAAACATTTCAGTGACCCTGTAAGAGGTGACCCTCCTTCACAACTTCCTCTCCCAGTGATCTCTTGGATGTACTGATATCTATTAAACTGTTCCTCCTGAACTGTTCTTCATATGACCACACTGCCTCCCATTTGTCTCTATACTGGAGGCAGGTATCTGTACAACATCAGGCAATACCAGCCCCCGTTTATATCTGCCATTGGCTTCTATCGAGTTTCTCAATTTCTCAAACAGCCTACGTGGCTTTGGAGGGGCTGGCGCCTGCCCACTCCTTCTCAAATTCCTGTCATCCCTCTTCTACTTGAATTACTGCTACATATATGTATATAGATGCAGATAAATCACGCCTTAGCAACAGATCCAAAATCCCGACCTTCCCCACTCTGCACACACAAGTCTGGATAGGTGGTGTCTGATATCCTAGCTTAAGGCAAGAGATATTGTCTTTCACAGGAGAGGAAGACTTGGAATCACTTTTAAGAGGGTGAGTTGGTTACAGACAGGTAAGGGTGAAAGGTCGGGAACAAATGACTTGGACAAGGCTGGCTTCTGTGATGCCTCACAACCTCACTAAAGCCACCCGAGCACACCGTGATTCCCGTGGGTGTGAGCTGTGAACCGATCTAAGCTGTATACCGAGCTTAGAGATGGGACAGAGCGAAGCTCTTGCTGAAGAAGGGAGAGGAGGCCCCACTGCTGTTTGCAGCTGTGCCACACATTAGGGACAAATATCTAACAAGACCCACCTTCCTCTTCTAAAACGGCAACCTAGCGACAGTGAAACGAAACAACAAAGAACACAACAATCCTACGAAATCAATACAGGGTATTACAGTGAGGTGCCATGGGCACGCTGGGTAGGGCATTCTTAACGTATATTGGGTTGGGAAAGGGTATCCAGCAAGGACAGCTTAGGAAACAGATAGAAGAGGGAAGACCTGGAAGGACACTCAAACATGTAGAAACGGCAGGGTGGTGGAGTACATCGCAAGCTCAGAGTCCTCCTCCCCTTGTTACCTATTGTCCCGTGCTCAGAGTTTAGCCTCCTAAAAGGTGTCTATAAGAACAGATCTCTGACTCCAGAGATTTATCAGGCGAGATGCTCAGGCGGGTGGTTCTAGAGTCTGCAAAGGGGAGAGGACATCAGAAGGTACCATAAGCCCAGGGGGCTTAGAGCTTTCTTTAAAGAAGTTGGGAAACATCTCAGCCCTTGGATACTGGAGAATTTAGTTGAAGTAAGGAAGCAGGCCATGGGCAAGCGTGAGAGTGGGAATCCGGGGTATTACTCAGGACATGTTACGCTTGAAATGTTTAACTAGACACTTGTGCTGTATATAAAAGCATGCACTTGAGGACACACGACTGAGACACAAGCACACACCAGGGAGCCATTGACATCAAATAGGTATTTAAAGCCACAGCAACAGATGAGTTGCCAAGGAGGGACTGTAGCCAGAGAGAAGGGCTTTTTAGCACACAGCCTGGGGCATGCAGACACTGCAGGAGAGGCCAGCTGTGAGGAAAAAGATGGAAAAAAAAATGAGGAACGCGGAATTATGCAATGCAAGAGGAGACCAGTGCAGCAGGCAGGGTAAAGCGCACGCACTGCTCTATACAATCCTGCTGAGCATCAGAAAAGACGGACAGGGAAGTGCCTGGTGAATCTGCCGCCATGACAGTCGCTGATGACTTCACAACGTTCACTGCAAAGTGGGGGCAGGGAGTGGTAGACCGAGATGGAAGAGGGTGGGCTAGGTGGAGACCCACCCTGTGATCACGTATGTGCAGAGTTAAGTTTCAGTATGTGCGTGAAATTAGGCTGGAGAGAGAATGGCAAAAGCACAGGTGGGCCAAGGAGACTTTGTTTTTAGGTGACATGAAAAGCCTGCCATAGGCTGTATGCTTGAACACTGCCTTCATGTGGCAGTGCTGTTTTGGAAGGCTGTGGAACAGTACGGAGATAGAGCTGTGCTGGAAGAGAGAGACTCCTGGGAGAAGAACTTGAGGGTCTATGTCTAGCCCCACTTCCTGTCCACTGTCTGCTTTCTGACTGACCATGTGATGTAAACAGCCAGTCTCTCAGGATTTCTAAGACCATAGATTCCCAGCCATTGTAGGCTATGTCCATGTGGAACTGTAAAGTCAAATTCTTTCTTGATAGGGACTTCATCAAATTGAATCAGACAGCATTAGCAAGATGGATCAACAGGTAAACGACTTGCTATGCAACCAACAAGACCTGAGTTCAGATAGTAGGTGTTCATGTAAAAGCCAGATGTGGTAGTAAGGGCCTGTAACCCGGGTGACAGTGGGCAGAGACAGTTGGATGAAGGGGGTTATTGGCTACCTAGTCTATCTGAAACAGCGAGGTCCAGGTTCAGTGAGAGACCTTGCCTCAAAAAAAAAAAAAAAAAAAAAAAAAAAGCAAATCAATGGTTGAGAAAGATGTGATGTCAACCCCTGGCCTCTACACATACCTCTAAACACACACACACACACACACACACACACACACACACACACACCAAATCAGTTTATAGTTGCCTGAAATATTTTAAGGATTCTCTTATGAAGAAGGACTCTGTGGAAAGGCCCTTCCACTGGGGTGCTCTGATTAAGTACAGAAGGGTTACAGCCCTCTAGGGAGTGGGTGCCTCTTTCTCCAGAGGAATGTTGTGTAAAAATAAATCCACCAGGAATCCCAGGCCCGGGGGAATCCCATGATTCTGATTCACTTCGCTGAGGGAGGCTGCTGGAGATCAAATGCACCTTAATGTCCCATGATTGTGAGTATTTTGCATGAAAAAATTTAAGCAGAAGTGACAGGGCTAAGTGAGGACCTGCCAACAGGCTTTAGGACTTCTGAAAAGATCTGTGAAGCCGGGCCACCAACTGCAGCCTTTGCACGGTATTGTCTACACTACTCATAGGACCCTCCTATCAGACATCAGGGCTGAGTCACAATTTCCACTGTGATGATTATGTGGTTATGGGTGCAGCCTTGGTCTGTGAGACATTAGTATGAAAAATATTCATTAATCACCTACCCAAGACTAGCCTAAATACAGATGGGTTGGGCATGATTTGATTTATAGAGTATTAAATGATCCAGCCATTTACTAAAAAATGTTCCTTGCATAGGTCTCCACGAAAATTGTCATCTTTAGAAGCCTTCATTTGAAGTAGTGACCATAATTTCAAAAGGTCTTGTCATATATATATATATATATATATATATATATATATATATATATATATATATATATATATATACATATGCATAACTTGAAAGATAAAGCATTATCACAAAGAATTTTTGAATATTTTGTCATAAATTATTTGTAAGACACATTATTTATTTAGAGAAATAGGAATAGTTCAAGCAATAGACAGAAAAGCTGGGTCAAATCATCCCTGCATTGGGGAGGTAAAGGCTGGACAATCATGAATGAGCTGTAGCTACAAAGTAAGTTTTAGCTTAGGCTGGACTGTGGAATTACACCCTGTCTCAAACAAAACAATTGTCTTTGTATGAGAAAGAGAAAGGGGAGAAAAGAGAAGGAGAGAAAAGAGAAAGGGGAGAAAATTGAAAAGGAGGGAGGGAGAAGGGTGAGAAGGAGAGAGAGAGAGAGAGAGAGAGAGAGAGAGAGAGAGAGAGAGAATGGGATAAATAATAATGGAAAACAAAAGCCCATTCTGCAAGATTCTGATTGCTGGTTTGACTCTAAGCCATGTGCAGCAGGAGCTAGAAGACATTACTAGGGTTCTAAAGGGAAGGGAATTCATCTTAGGAAAGACCAGCAGTTAGTGTCTACAAAGTACTATAAAGGTAACAGACACATGTGCAGAAACTTAAAATAATAATAAAAATCTAGTAGGAGAAAACCTCTCCCACGGCTGCATGGCGAGAGCATAGCCAGCATTTTCCCTCTCATTTTTTTTCTCCGTCTAGGTCCCGGCATCACAGCCCTGCTGTCTCCAACAGCACACGGGTTGCCTCTATCCATGAGCTTTTATATACCTACAGCTGCCAATATAACATTTATAATTTTTATTAATATTTCACATATACTTTCTGATGTAATTATAGAAAATCCATGAGCACTGTATTTTATAGTCATAAAGAATTTTCAAGTGTATAGTCCACTTAGCCATCCCACTCCCGCTGGGCAGTGCAAGCCTTTCTGCAGCAGCTCCAACAGGGAGCCAGGACTGAGCTATGGCTGGCTCCACACAAATGTATTCTCAGTTCAGCTTTGCCTCCTTAAGGCTGCAGTAGGCTGAATGACATGTAAAGTAGGAAAATGGCTTTTGGAGTTCTCAAAACATGGTGGCGAAACCGCGTTGGTGCAGCCAAAGCTTACTCTACGTGAGAGATGAAGAGAGGGTCTTTGAAAACTGTTTCCTGTGCCTCTTGGCAGAGATGGCTGGGTCCTAGAGACTAGAACTCTGTCTGCCACTAGAATATAGGAACTTGGAGTGATTATTCTCTAGAAGGGACAATGGCAAGACGCAACAGTCAAACAGACAATAACAAGTGACCTGTTAACATCAACAAAAGGCATGATTTTTATTATTTTTGAAGTCTATTAAAGAAACCAGCTTTTTTTTCTCTCTCTTTTTTTTTTTTTTTGTGGAGAGGCATCCTAACAACACATTTAATTTGGTCAATTCTAACACACACATTTACATCAAACTCTATTTCTCAAATATACACTTCTTTATTCATAAACACATAAATGTAGGATGTTCAGATTGGCCAATCAACAGTACCAAACAATGATGTGAATGTATGGCAAACTGACCCATTTTGAGAGAGCCTGCAGTTTGGGGTAGCCCACTGGAATTATGTCAAATGTATATCAGTAATGGGAGTTCCTGAGTTAAGATCACGAGACTGCTGGTAGAACTGCCTAGGGTGGGCGGAGTCAGGTTCCTACCTCCACAGAAATTATGCAGGCTGGAGAGGCATGCGCTGGACTCCCTGCTCTGTCATCAAGTCTAAAGGCTTATTTTACAGCAGTTGTTACTCCAGTGACACAGCACAATTGCACAGTCACAGAAATCTTGAGAGCAAAAGGCTTTCTCTTACACAGAGATCAGCACCGGGATGGAGGGGGTGGCGGGAATCATCTTGAGACTCTCTCTCCCTGCAGTACAACAGCTGGCTTCAGAGAAGCCAGTGGTTAACGCACCCAAGCTTAATAGCGAGATGTAACCTGTTTCCGCATTGCTCATCTGGGAGGGTGCAAGCCTTCCATGGTGTTTCTGACCTCAGAGCCCAGCGTCTCTATCTTTCTGGGTACTTACTTTAACTGTAACTTCCTACTCTGGGAAGTGTTTACAAATAAATAGATCATGAAGAAAATAAAAGAAAAAAAAATTGAAAGCTACAGCAGGGGGCAGGGGGGCGGGGAAACAGAGGAGGGGTGTGTGGAAAGTTACTTTGAAAAACACACTTCATTAGCTCGGTGGCTGGATTTTGGTATCTAGACTTGGCTACAGGAATCCCTGGCGAGGTTCAAGGCTGGCCACTCCTGCTGATCAATGTGCCACTGTCGTCAGATTTAATGCAATATTTGGCTCAGGCCTTTTTAAAAATCCCCTATTCCAGCTAAAATATTTACACAGTCCTATGTGTCTCACTTAATGCTTGTTAAGCAATCATCTTTTAAAACTCCACAGACTCTTGTAAATCTGTCAGGAGAATTGTGGCCTATAAACAAGACTTCACATAAAGAGGGCCACATTGTCAATGGGCCGGGAGTCGGAATTTCTCAGGATGTGTTTGAAAATAAAAGTTGAAGATCAGAAATAGTTTTAGAGGGGGTAACAAAGTGGCCAGTGGTCTCCCTTGCTGTACAATGGGAAGCTTCCAGACACTGACCTCAGCTGTTTGAAGCCACGCTTTCCTGTAAACCCGTCACACATCCTACCTTGCTCTTGAGTTACGGCAAAAGGGGAGCTGCAGGGTTCAACAGCCCTCGGTAGTCTGGGACCAGTGTCTGTCTACATAGGGAAGAGGAGCTGCTGAGACTTTTGAGTGGAGGCTGCTCTGTGGTTATATGTGATTTGTGTGGCCTATGTTAGGGAGAAGGAGGGGCCGAGGAACGGCCGAGTTGATGAGAAATAGGATTCTCTGAGAAAGGCTAGGTGTTACCTAATAATGCCGGACATGATCACCGAATCAGACATCAGACTCATGCTTATGAGCTGAAACATAAATTTTAAAGTAAAGGAGGACCTTCTGAGCTCTCTCCTATTGTCCTGAGAGTGTCAGGCATTTGTCTCTGTGCCCAAGAGGGGACCAGGTACTTGGAACACAATCGAGCAAGCTGTTCAATTACTTATTCTTCGTTGCTTAGTCAGCTGTCTTATTTTTTGCCATTCCTTCCAAAAACTTACCATATGGATTGTGGTTTACAATTACTTTTATAGCAGATTTAAAGATGAAAAATAATTTTTAAATGTACACTATTAATTTGAAAGCTCACCCTAAGCTGAAAATATTCCATTTTGGATTTGGCTCCCAACCCAAAGGGAAAAATGGCCTTGGATTTCTAAAACGTGCTAACTCCATGCTATGGAATCATTTGAAACAAGAGGCAGCAGCGTTATCTGATGCTCTGTGTGGCTATAATTGGGAAGGGTTTTAGAAATGCATCCTCGAGGCTGGAGAACAGAAACCAGAGTATGTGGTACGTATCTTCCCACCCTAGTCAGATCCGGAAACCATTGCTCTTAGAAGCGATCTGATCCTGTTCCTAACAGGAGAAAAAAAAAAATCTGAAAACAGCTAGGGGTAAATTTCTTCCATGGAAGTGGGGAAAAATACTTGTTCTTAAAATGTGTTTCTAAATGGCTTGATATTTCAGTGAGTTTATTTAAAATTAGCAGTTAGCTCAGTGCTTAGAATAAATATTTGCCGAAAAAATAAATAAACACATTGAAAAGGTTGAACAAGGTCCTCCTACCCTGAAGATTTTTTCTTTTTTATACCAAAGGATTCGATGGTGTTTTTTTTTTTAACAACCATCAGAATGATCCAGAAAGGTAATTTAAAAATACAAATGGCCAGGTTTTGTGTGTTATCCAGCACCCTAGATTTCCACGGGCTGGTTCCTCTTTGTGTGAGAGAGCAAGGATGGTTGGCGGTCCCGCCCTGTGTGGTCCTCAATCTTATGTGGACATGCATATCTTTGTCTCCTTCAAACTACTACAAGTTCTTGACCTTTACAGTTCAGAGCAGGTCATCTTTAAGTTTCTGTCTCCTGCTGTCAAAGACGCTAGGGGCATTTCTGCATTTGGCTTTCTCCTTCACTTCCCATGAGGACCCCCGAGTTTGGTCCTGTTATGTTCTCTGTTTTTTTTAACTTAGGGTGAGAAAAGTCACACAGATCATCAGTAGGTGAGTCTGAGCCCACAGTGTCATCCTCCCTTTGTGAGATCCTGCTCTTACCTCTACAGTCTCCAGGGGAGCTCTAGAAAAATGGGGCCACCTGTGTCGGGGACTCGACAGGCCCTGGGGAAACATTAGTCAAACCTCCAAATGTTATTATGGGGATCCCTTTATCTGAAATAGGAAAGTGAAAGCCTTGTAAGAGGTGAGGTTTCTAAATGGCATGACAACCATTAAACTCAGGGTTGCCAGTTTCCATCTTGGTCCACTGAGCTTCCCATGAATAACTAAAGTCAGAGACACAGCTCACGGCCCCTGTCCACCTAAAACCATAAAGCAGTGAGGGGAATCCAGGAAGAAAGACATCAGCTAGTACTGCCATTCCCTTTGGTCTGACTACAGAGGTCTCCTGACTGCTCTGTTTTCTGACAGAGAGCTTTCACTTGGGCAGTGTGAATCTTGCACGAGATCCTAGATACACAATTTACATGGATGGGAAAATGTTTTGGCATTCACAAACACACACAGATCTTCTTCTGTTTAGAAAATATTTGGAACTGACACAAGTTTATGATGCTGCAGCTTGAGCAACCGAGACTGGAGTGTCAGGCCTGGCTGCACCGTCCTGGTCTTACTGCTTCTTGTCTCAAACTCTGCTCTACTTCTGTGGAAGAATGGCTAAACCATCACACCAGTGTAACTTTATGGATACCTCCTCACTCTTATGTTATCGGATTTGTCAAGTTAACGATCCCTTTCCAATACCGACTCAGGTTCAAAGCTTGCAACTCATGGGTCACTCCTTGGCATCTCATGGGCCAATGCCATGTTATCCCTGTTCTCTCCCGTCTGAGTCTGTCCGTGTCAAGAGCAGCTGTGGTCTTTCTAAACCTATTTGTGCCAGCTTCTCCTTTTTGCAGAATTTGTGTAATTTAAGTATTTGAAGGGATACTGCAGGTATATGTCTATGTAAAAGTTCTGCCTGTATACATTTAAATGAAAAGGGTGAAATGCTGTCGTAAACATAGGTATAGGAGATCAGTGCAGAACAGAGAGCCACAAATGTGTAGCATGGTGACCCGGGACAGGAAGAGAGTGCAGATAGAAAAAAGCAGTGAACTCCACAGAAAACCTGAAGTATAGCGAATAGAAATGTGTCCATTTTGACGAACACTTCACAGCAATCCTCGGTGATGAGAATGGGGAAGCTAAGTGAGGGCCCTATGAGAACCGTCCTATAACATCTATGTGACTTTTACATTTTAATCAGTTAACACGGTTCCAAAATGAAACAAATTAGCACGAGCAAGGCAGATTTTGAAAGGCTGAGAATAATTCTATAGATCTAGAAGGTAGGTTCTATGTGGTATCTGTGAGGTATCACCCCACTGCATGAGAGAACCCTGGAGGGCTACAGTTGATTCACAGTCACAGAAAAGTGTCATTGTCATTTTCTTTCAGCCCATTCTAGACTAAAGGGGGAGGGACACAAGTGTCCTTTTCTATGAGCACTTGCTTTGGTCAGGCTTTTGCCCTCACTGACTGGTTACTACACTGGATATGAGTTCTACTTCTAGGCACTAACAGATCAAGGATACTTGAGGCATGGTGATTAACTCCAGACAGGCCTTTGAGAATCACTTATAAAGAGCTCACCTGTGATCTGAGCCTGATGTAATTTTACAGTTGGCTTTCATATTCTGTAAGTGTTCAGATTCCCTGGGGGGTTTCGGTTCTTCCAAGTCACTTAAGTCTAGAAATGCACTCAGCAGCCCACTGAGTAAGAGTTTTGTAGAGTACACTAAGACAACACAGCAATAACAATGTAACAATACCAAAGTTGGAATGTATCTTCAGACATAGCAATATCTAAAGGCACCTGTTTTGCCTTTCTGCAATAATGGTCTTCTAACTGTCAGGAGCTGAAGGATTCACCATCTCTCTGGTCCATCAGTCTTTGATTAGCTTTAAAGTCTGTTTCTTGACAGAGTTGAACCACTGGTGCTTGTTGACATCCCTAGACATTAAGGAATTAATCTGAGATTGCTAGTTTCTCTCTGAGAGAAAAGCTAGCAATTATCTTAGTTAGCTTTTTTATTAGTGTAATAAAATTCATGGTGAAAAGCAGCTCAGAGAGGAAAGGACTTAACTCATCTTAAAATTCCAGGTAATAGCCAATTATTGAGGGAAGTGAAAGCAGGAACCTGAGGGCAGGAACTGAAGCAGAGATCCATGGAGGAACACTACTACTGGCTTGCTCAGCCTGTTTTCTTATACAACTCAGGACCACCAGCCCAAGGATGGCAGCACCCACACTGAGCTGGGCTCTCTACATCAGACATTAATCTAGAAGATACCCCACGGGCTTGACTGTGGGCCAATTTGAGGCCATTTTCTCAACTGCGGTTCCCTTTTCCCAAAATCACTCTTGAGTATGTCAAATTGCCAAAACCAGCAATTCTCTGAAATGGAATCATTCTACCATTAGAGATTTATCTGATTATCCATTTACCCAGCAAATAATGAATGAAAGGTGAGCATATGGCATGTCCTATTGAACATAATACAAATAAACTAAAAATGAATGTTAAATATATACCTACAATAGAGGTGGATGGCAGAAGAAGGCAAATTTACAGAAAATAAATAGAAATTGAGAGCAACATCAAAATAGAGAGCTGCTATAGAAATCTCAAATTCAGAGTGACTTCTAGGCCTGGGTAGGCAGCGAAGGCTCAAGTCATAGAGCCTTGTATCCACAGGGATTAGCTATTCGCAAAGGTCCTGAAGTAGAGACAAGGTTCATCCACTTGGAACCAAAAGAAATATTATGTGGTTAAGGGGGAGGGACTAGATGGCATGGGATGGGAGTGGCAGAGGTAGAGGAAGTGAAGGTATCATCTAGAGTCTACCGCTAGGAGATTGGACCTGATGCTGAGATCAAGCACCCAAGTGCTGGCAGTCTGTCTGGTGGGTGGTCAGTGAAGGACCAGGAAGTCGGGGTGGGAATAGGGAGATGTGCTCGGACAACTGAAGATGTGCCGTGCAAAGATGGAAGCAATGGAACAAGCCAAGGCATTCTGAAGGCGAGTGTGCACAGAGCCCAGGGATGGACAGAAGTTCATAGGCAACGAACGCTCAAGGGGAGTAGAACATACACCCTATTGTGCTCACACTGTACTTGGAGGTTGTCTTCATATGCTCCTTTAAATTCTACAGAACTCATGGGGATGAGTAGTCGTGCCTTAATCTTAGTTCTTGGATCCTGGAAGGTGAGGAAACCCAATGATGTGCCAAGGGTTACATGGTTTCTAAATCAAAGATTTTAACTCCGGACTTCTGACTCAGATTTTTCCAAAAAAAAAAAAAAAAAAAAAAAAAAAAAAAAAAAAAAAAAAAAGGAGCTCTTAAGTTTATGCTTATCAAAGAAAAACAAGCAAACAAAGAAACAAACTAAATTCTCTTACCCACATTGCTTTCTTAACACCGAGGGAAACAGTGCGAAGTAGGAAGAAGAAGCCGGGACAGCAGAACTCAACCAACTCATGCCTACCATCTAGAAATGGCACAGTCATGGCCCCAAAGGAAAACACACACTTATCCCATTAATTTAATGGACGAATCAAGCCTCAGTTTCCATATCCTTTCTCTTCTCGTTGAAATTCATCTTTGAAGGCATTCATTCCACTTGGAAAATGTTTGACCTTTACCCACCATGCCACACTTAATTGGACGCTTAGCCTGAAAAATCACAGTGCTATTCAACTCTTTTTTTTTTTTTTTTTACACCCACAGCCTTTCTGAAACATTTATCCCAGTTCCTTAAGGCCTGTTTTGTTGAAATCATTTTACAAAAATAAATCATATCAAAGTTTTTAAAAAAATTATTTCTAAGACTTTGCTTGCAAGAATAAATATTTTTAACACCATGGCAACATGGTCAGGACTCTGGCTAATGTATCCAGGCTTGTACCAGAGTTCATACTTAATAAACTTCTACCATGGACAAACGGGCTGCAAAGAATCAAGGAGCTAATAAATTAGGGATGGTCAATCATCATTCAACTCAAATCTTCTGGAGCTTCCTCAAAGGTGATAAATGAGCCAGACTTGTCCTAATGGATCAACTGCCCACGTTTCTTGTAAGAACTACCCCCCTCCCACACACATACAATCATGAAAAAAAATTCCTATCAGTGGGATAACTACAATTTGAATCAGTATAGAGAAATTTCCACTTTCAGTATTGGATTAAGGGCTAGTAATGTTCCCTGAATGTCTGGCCTATGTGTTTCACCGAACATCTCATTTAGGAAAGGTTTAGAAATATTAGCACACGAGGACAAACATTTCTAGCATAAATATTTGTAGAATAAGAGCTGAAAGTAAAAAGGTCAGCATATTCTTGCTTTTCCATAGCCATCTAAGTGTATTTCTAAATATATCTAAATGGAACATAAGAGAGGATGTTCACATATATATTCTTAAATATTTAGTCAGGAACACCATGAAGAATATATGTGTGAACTTGTATCTCTGCCAACACTCACAAACCTGAGCATCTTATGCTGTGGTTAACTAGGACTGAAATAGTCCAGGCACAGGACAACTGGGCTAATACTGCTTTGTTTTCAAGGAAAGATTTGATAAAGATCTCATTTGTTATAAAGCTCAAGGGTACTGAGAAGGAATGTTAAATAACTACTTTTAGGCAGAAAGGCAAAGAATTTTTATTCTTAGATAATTTTTCAAGAATCTGTGGGCTTTTCAACATTTACCAAAAGAATTCCCATCTCAGACTCTGATTTAAAAATTAATCCAGCTTTCTTATTTCATATGCAGAATAAATTTTTCCATGACAAAATACATGGATCCCATCAGCGAAATGTGTATTTGGGGTGGGAGCATTCTGCCCCAAATTTTAGAAACCACCAATGCTATTTAGTTTGAACTTGAGGTATCAAGACATCAAGGAGGATCTGCTTGATCCTGTGGATGAAAAACTCAATGAAGGCGGAGTGTTTCCCACGGTGTTTAACACAGTGCCCAAATCAACGGTATGAGCAAGTGCCACCCAGCAATGGTCACTCCGTGCCTCCTGTTAGAGTTACGCAGTAATGGTCATTTACCAGCAACTGGATAATTACCTTGAAAGTTGGATAGTAATTCTGTGGAGGTTTAAATAAAACTGGTTCCCAAAGGCTCACAGGGAGTGTCACTATTAGGAAGCGTGGCCTTGTTGGAGGAAGTGTGTCACTGTGTAGGCGGGCTTTGGGGTTTCAAATGGTCAAGACAGGCTCGGTGTTACTGGTTCTTCCTGTTGTCTGCTAATCCAGATATGAAGCTCTCAGCCACATGTCCAGCACCATGTCTACCTCTGTGCTGCCATGCTTCCTGCCATGAAGATAATGGACTAAATGTCTGAACTGTAAGCCAGACTCAATGAAATGTTTTCCCTTGTAAGAGTTGCTGGGGCCACGGCATCTAGTCACACTAACGAAATCTTAACTGAGACAAAGGCCAATACCGCATCTTCACAGACTTCTCATAACGGATGTATGTTTTGTAAAGCACGACTTGATCAGAGAAGAGAAGAAAACTGAATGTTCATTCTTTAAGCTGACAGATGCTGCTTTAAACAGTTAAATCTTATTTATTTCAAAATATAAAGAGCTTTCAAGAGCTTCTAGTAGTCTCATACACACAATGGACCTACATGATTTAAAAAATTTTTTATGTTTATTGTGTTCTTCAGTTGTGAGCTGTCACATGAGAGCGGGTGAGTCCTCTGGAAGAGCAGCCACCACTGAGCCATCTTTCCAGCCTCCATGGTATGATTTTAATATTCAGCATTTGGTATTTATTAAGTGTTCAATAAGTGGCTCAGTGGGTAAAGTATTTGTCACCAAGTTGGATAAGCCAGATTTGATTCTAGTTGGTGGAAAGAAAGAACCAAGTCTTTCACGTTGTCCTCTGGCCTTAGCATGTGTGCTCTTGAATGCACACAGGTATTCATATACACCAAAAAAATGTAATTAAAACTTTCGGTATTTATCTATCCTACAGACTTTTTAAAAACAAGAAATCAAATTCTCCCCAATATTATCGATGTTTCTGCTTGGGGAATCCTATAAACTGTGGCCTCAGTTAGGTTGTGTGTGTGTGTGTGTGTGTGGGGGGGTGATGTATCAGATATAATCAGAGCGAGGATCCATACCATGATGCACTTGTTTCCACTTTATAACAAATTAGCACAAATATTAAGTGACATAAGGCAACAAAATACATCTTACAGTTGTGCATAGTAGAAGCTGGACATGCCCCTTACTCTTAGCTGTGCTAAAACCAAGGCTTTGACAGGGCTATATTCCCTGATAGCTCTAGGAAGGGTCTGCTCCTTGCTTTTTCCCATTCTACAGGCATCATACATTCCTTGGCACATTGCCCATTTCCTCCATTGTCAGAGCCAGCAATATTGCATCCCTCTGATCATTCTTTTGTAGTTATGTTTCCCTCTGATCACAGCCAGGGAAAGCTTTCAGCTTTTAAAGATTCATTTTAAAGATTCATGTGATTAGATTAGTTCCACTTGGCCAGGCCTGAATAATCTCCCCATGTCAGCATCTGCAGAGTCTCCCTTTTCCATGTAAGGTAACATAATCTTGGATTCTGGGAACTGGGGTTTTTTGAGCATTGATAGGTGGGGCAATATTTCACCTACCACATATGGGTTGGTAAGAATCCCTTGAGAGTTCTGGCCAGCAGACCAGGTCAAGGACTAAGAAAGATCATGGGCGATTGGTCAGTGGTTTGCTATAAGGTAATATTGCTGAGGAAACCCAAACCATTGTCCGAGTAAAAGATATGGAATAATGTTGATGTTTATCAACATCAAGACTTAGCTCTGTCTTCACAAAGGAAGGACGTTTGTCTGGGAACAAACTAGACTGGAACTTGAGGAAAATTTCTTCCCTAAGCAATCATTACAAGCATGATCCACTATACCTTGGTGAAATGGAGTATTTTTAGTTAATTTCTAGTAAGTGCACGTGTGTGTGTGTGTGTGTGTGTGTGTGTGTGTATGTGTTGGTTGAAGATTGAACCCTTGGCCTTCTGATGCCAGTTTTATACACAACCACTGACCTCGCTACCTTCTCTGCAGGTAACTTTTTATAGTTATACTACTTAATAAGATCTTTCTTCCACCAAACCCAGAAAAATGTACACATCTGACTCCACAGCCTGAATGCTTTTCTTTTTAAGCTTCACTAGGCATTTATAGTGAAAAATACTAAATTCAGGACAAACATTCTCATTAACATTAAGTTCCACCACACATTTTATGTATCCACAGTACGCATATAAGGAAAAGTCTTTGCCATCTTACATGCTGAAAATGTCAATAGGTAAAAAAGAGTCAGCGACTGTGGTAGTGGAGGTGGGGTTTTGACAGCTTTCTTTTCCATGTGGGAGTCCAGGGAAAGGAAATGCACACAATAAAGAAAATAATGCAGAAGTTCTTTAAAGATATCTAAAGAAAGAATGAATGTGTGAGAGAAATGATACTGGGTGGGAGTCGAGGTATTCAGTGTGCATAAAGACGACATGGAAAATCAAGGAGGCATGCTGTGGGGACAGCAGTGAGTCTCCATCTCAGATGGTGCTCCTAGGTTGTATCACCCAGCATTAACAAGAAGAAGCCGAGTTAGTCTGCCAGTGAAGGTAGCGCCGGGACATGAACGGATAACACAAGCCTTCTTATCTACAGGGGTGTGCCAAGGACCTGAGCCATATCCTAACATTATATCCAGCTTCAACCATGGCTGGATCCTTATCTGTGAGGCAACAGCCACTTACTTTAACACCAAGGACTTCAGTTTCTTTATCTTGGGAGAAGTCAAAAATAATACTAATTCCAAAGGACCACTATAAGGGCAAAGAAATAGGCTACATGAGAAGAATCTGAGAATAATGATCACAGAACATTTCACTTTAGGTTATTATCCATCCCTCTAGGTTTACTACACACACACACACACACAAACACAAACACACAAACACACACACACACACACACACACACACACACACAGGGTCTTGTCTTTCATGAAGAATCTTATTGACTACTTCTGACGCTCACACCAGTGATATTTGTATGTCCACCAGCTGTAGGTTAAATTTACATCTTTCTGGCAAGGTGTGGTTGATGCTACTAAACATTATTTTCTTCAAAAAGGTGGTGTCATGTCTGTCCAGAGACCTAGGGTCTGACACCACTTGAAACTTGCTAATCACATCTGGTTTAGCTTTAGACATTTTCTGGGGTTTTGCCAGCAGCTACGACATTTTAATGGCTACAATAAACCTCAAAGCCTCATCAAATCTTTGCTGTACGTGTGAAAATTATGTCCTCCTCAATTAAACATTCAATCTTGGTTCACACTAAGGCCTTACGGAAAGGTTGGTGAAACTGAATGGGGACTGGAGATGAAACGGACCGCCTTGATCCTCGCCATCTCGCCAGATGCTATTTAGAAGAAAAAGAAATTCATTAGAGAAGCCAGGCTCTGTGTTTTCTTTAAATATTTACTGGGTACCTTTCATGTGTTAGAAACACTGGCATCTCTAGAGATTAGCAGGGCATTTTTGTTTAAATATTCAATGTGTGTGGGGTAGGGGGTAGTGTTCCCTCCTTGGTGTTCATGGGACTTCATGTGTCTGGGGGGATGCACGGTTTAGGGAAGGGAAATAACCCAGGTAATGCTCAGTCTTCCTTCTGAAAGCTGGTCTGCTAACTCCAGAAGCTCTTGTGGGTCCATGAAGTGACTGAGGGGGTATTGGTGGAGATTCAGAGGCCAAAGTGAAACTCAGCAGCATCCCTAGCAAGGGAGCTGCCCTGGAACCTGCCGGTTCAGTCTCTTCCCATCCATTTGCTATTCACCATCAAGCTCACATAGATAAGGACAGCCATGGGGATGGCAGGGGAGATAGCCCCTGGCGGGAGAGGATAAGATCAGAAAGAGATCAAGTTTCTTCTCAAACATCTATGAAGGGTCAGGTCCAGGGCTTTACAAGGGGCAGAGAGACAGGCCTAAGAACTGAGTCTAGGGGATAGACTAGATCCCTAGTCTTTATTCAGGACATTTGCTGCCATCTGTGAGAGTGCCCTGCCTCCTAAGTCTACCCCTGGAGAAGTACAGAGAAAACTCCATGTAATGGCTTACCTTATTCTGTTTTTACTCCAATACAAATTGAGCAATACAAAATATCAGAGATAAAAGATGAAGCTGTCAGGTCCTTACAAAAGCACCCAAAGTTCACATATAAGATCCTTGTACAAAGGGTCCGTTTGCCTCGAATTCATTCTCTCAGCACCACCAACAGTGGGAGTGGGTGTGGGGAGAAACCGGAATGCTCCTTAATAATTTACAATGTTAAAAATATTAACTTGTTGTAACCACTATCCATACTTGAACAAGTTTTATGCCCAAAGAAAAATAAATAACCAGCATGCAGAAGAATGAAAATAGACCCTTTCTTATCTCCTTGTACAAAGCTCAAGTGCAAGTGGATCAAATATCTCCACATTAAACCAGGTACACTGAAACTATTAGATGAGAAAGTAGGGAAAACCTTAGAACACATAGGCACAGGAGAAAAATTCCTAAACAGAACACCAATGGCTCGTGCTCTAAGGTCAAAGATCGACAAATGGGACTTAATGAGATTGCAAAGTTTCTGTAAGGCTAAGGACATTGTCAAGAAAACAAAACGGCAGCCAACAGAGTGGGAGAAGATCTTTACCAACCCCACATCTGATAGAGGTTTAATATCCAAGGTATACAAAGAACTCAAGAAGTTAGACACCAGGGAATCAAACAACCCTATTAACAAATGGGGTACAAAGCTAAACAAAAAGTTCTCAATTGAGGAATATCGAATGACTGAGAAGCATCTAAGGAAGTGCTCAACATCATTAGGAAAATGCAAATCAAAACAACCCTGAGATTCTACCCCTCATCAGTCAGATTGGCCAAGATCAAAAATTCAGATGACAGCAGATGCTGGCAAGGATGTGGAGAAATAGAAACACTCCTCCACTGTTGGTGGGGTTATAAACTAGTACAACCACTTTGCAAATCAGTCTGGCGATTCCTCAGAAAATTGAACATAGTACTACCTGAAGACCTATTTATTCCACTTTTGGGCATATACCCCAGAGATGCTCCAACATACAACAAAGACACATGCTCCACAATGTTCAGAGCAGCCCTATTTATAATATCCAGAAGCTGGAAAAAACCCAGATGTCCTTTAGTAGATGAATGGATACCAAAATTGTGGTATATTTACACAATGGAGTACTACTCAGCTATCAGAAAAAAAAATAACCTTATGAAATTCTTAAGAAAATGGATGCATCTAGAGAATATCATCCTGAGTGAGATAACCCAGTCACAAAAGAACAAACATAATATGCAGTCACTGATAATTGGATACTAACCCCAGAAAGCTCTGAACACCTTAGAAACAACTCACAGACTGTGTGAAGTTCAACGAAAAAAAGAAAGAAAGAAAAAAAGAAAAGAAAAAATCATTATGTTTACTCCTTACACACCAAGAAAACTTTGACTAATTCCAGGTTACATCCTGTTTTACATGTACTTTATGCTCATTGTAACTAGTAAGATCTTAATGCACACTATCAAACCTTTAAAAAAAAAAAAAAGCCAAGCACTGACAAAAATGTGTTCGTATACTTTTACACAAAAATGCTTAAAATTTGTACATTTATCTTTGTTTTTTTAAAACAAAGTTCTTCAATAAAAAAAAAAAACAAAGAAAAGAAAAATAAATAACCCCCTCTGGCCCTATAGGCACGTGGCTTCCAGTCTGCTCCATGGTCAGGCAGGTCTCAAATGGAAGAGTTGATCACTGGAGCACTCTTTCACAAGAAACTTTGTTTCTAATGTTTATTTTATGTTTTAGTGCAAAAATATTCCTGGTTGAAGCTCTTCATTTCCTCAAGCTTTCCTTTTGGCAAAGGGGAGCTGGGGGGCTCCATTTCCACATTAACACACCCCCTAGATTCTTCATAGAAGTGGGTGAGTGGGTAGAGGGAGTGGGGAGGAGGGAGGGGATGGGGGCTCTGTGGAGGGGAAACTGAGAAGGGGGACATCATTTGAAATGTAAACAAATAAAATGATTAATTTGAAAAAAAAATATAAGCATTTGGTTCACAACAGTGCCAAGGGTAGTATTTATATTCCTGGAGAAAGAGATGTCTCTATAGTAAAAACACAGAACTCCAGAGATGCCAAAGGAAAATCCCTGCCCAAGAGACACATACTTTTACCTTCTAAAGAGCCATGGGGGGATGAGGTGGGGGGGGGGGAGAAAGGAAAAAGAAAAGAAAGGGCAGTTTTCAGGGTTTTGGATTCCATCATTAAAAAATGCACATTTAACTGAAATAGAACATTTAACATGGGTTTTTAGTATCATTGGAGTTGTACAAAAATAAATACAGAGTTATGGTACATATGCATACATGACAAAAACATCTCTTTACATGTACATATACATGTGTACATGTACCTATATACATATGTGTGTGTACGTATAGTAAAATAAGCTTAGGTCATATTTGGTGTGTCATTTGATAGGCCTGATCAAAGCAGAAAGCACCTGCCTGTGACTAAAGACAATTTCCCTAAGGAACAACTTTCTCATCTCTAAAATGACATTCATATAGTTCCTGCTTATCATGGTTGTTATGAGAGTGATATAACAAAATGGTATGCTTGCAACAAGCACCCATTATGAGTAAAGCTGTAACGACTGACTATTGGAAGAAGGAAGATACGGAGTGGGGAAGAGTAGGAAAGGTGTAGCGTGAGGACTGAGGTGGTGAGCACTTACAGCCCTAGGAGGAGGTGGAGGGTGAGCAGAGCCCTGGGGTGTGTTTGTAAACCAGCATAGCCTACTTGGTAAGTTCTAGGCCAGTGAAAGATCATGGCTCAAAGACAAAACAAAAAACTAAACCAAGAGCTGACACCACAGTTGACTGGCCACCACCCACACCCATACTCGAGTGTTGCACACCCCTTCACAACAACAGGTGAGCAAATGGAAGTAAGGGACAATATGGAGACACAGAGATATCAAATGACCAATGGCTAAATGGAAGGAATGCATGGATTTGCTCCATATAGGTACTGTCCAGAGAAGAAATTGTCCATGATGGCCACAGGAGCCATCATGAATCCCCTTTCCAGTCCACTTCATGAGTCAACCCTCAGATGAAACTGTCCTAAGAAGTCGCCCTTGCAATGACAACAGTCCCTATTACCTTCTAGTTGACGTTTCAGTTTTCTCAAATCCTTTATGAGGTCTTCAAATTTGACTTGGGAAGCCAGGAAGAAATCCTGTGGTTCAGGCAGCGGGAAAACACTCTTGTCTGTTCCAGCTTCCTAAAAGACAGGGTAAGCAAGAGAACGTTCTACTTCCTTCTTGTTGTTTTTGGTTGACATTCCAAAGCATCAGTGAGAAAAAGACAGTAAGTGCAGCCACATGGTTAAGTAGGGACCATGGTACTGTGTTCCTAAACCAGGACCCTGTACTTTGAAGCTTTGGACTTTATTATGGTAACTTTTTGGTCTTCCTGACATTGGGATTAGCTGTGGTGTTGGCTTGGGCTTCATTTCCATCTTACCTTATGAATGCAAGAAGAAACTGTCAGGTATATTCTAATCTATTTCTCTCTATTCCCATGGAAAAAGACAGGGAAAACACATGAAAGTACTTACACTGAAAGTCCTTGTTTGAGTTACACATGCTAGCAATTAGATAGCTCATCTTGGGGTGTGCCTGTGGGTGTGGGCCAGATAGGAAGTCACTGAATGGGAGATGCTACCCCTTCTTTTACTGGCCCTTTCTGCAGCTTAAGCTATGATGAATGTGTGCACAATCTGACTTGTGTGTGTGTGTGAAGTGCATCTAAATGCTGTTGGCTTATTTGAGGAGGTATCTGCAGTACATATGATTGGGTATCATTTTGACAAGGTACACCTCCCTATCTGATGGATGACCTGAGCTGTGAATTATCTTAAGAGACAAACATACTGAAACCTAAGGGGAGCCTTAAAAGTTCTCTGCAGCCTAGGCTGTTTTCTCCTGAGTTGTTTCACGTAAGCTCTATCTCGCATATGTTACACAGTCTTCGCTTGTTTCTCTCTCTGCACACACTATTTTTGCCAGTTGCCCTTCACATTCCATCTCTCCTCATGCCATTAGGAGTAACTCCAAATGCCAAAACTACTTTACAAGGCACTTTTGGATCTGGCCTCTGTCTACAGTACCAGCTTTAGACCTACCTTCCCCCAACTTTTAAGTCCTACTCCCAAGCTGTCCTGAAACGAGAGAACAAGCAAGTTTCTTGCTTCTAGGCCTTTACCTACAAAGCTGTTCTTTTTCAACTCCCTAGAATTTCCTTGTGGCTCCTTGTTCAAACTCATCTTCCAAGTCTTAACACAAACAGTACTTCCTCAAAGACTTTGAGGACCTCCCCAAGCTTGGGTGTTTCTCTGTGTTATCCAAGAGTGTCTGGTCCTATTGCCGCAGCACTTACTGCTATTAATTTAGAAATTGTAGCTTTGGACTGTATGTCTGATGTGTCACTGGACTATAAACACATCAGTGGTAAGGACTCCATCTTACACTTGGTATAGTGTATAGTATCTGACATATCGATAAATGGCTTTGGTTGGAGGACACCACAGCGGACAGTTCATGAAATATTGCTCTGTGAAGTCAGCAAGTTTACCACAAGACATGTAACTATTTCAATATATATGTAAATGTACATATATATGTATATATAAAAATAGTTTTTGAGAATTTCACACATGTATAAGGTGTATTTGGTAAAATTTATTCCTGCTTCCTGTGTTCCTTAAAATTTTCCCCTTTTCCCCCACAATTTCTTTTCTCTTCCAACTTTTCGTGTTTAAGAATAGTGAGTCCACTTAGTACTATCTCTTATGCAAAAGCATGTAGGATCATCTAGAGCTATGCTCCTTGTGGCTTCGTACCCGAAGAAGTATCTTCTCAGTACAAGGTGAACTTTTTGAAGCCACCATCCACACTGGGATTTTGGCTGTCATGATCTTGTGCAGGTCTTCTGCAATGTAGTGTGATACAGATGTGCTGCTTAGAGCTCCACTCCACAGTGCCAGATGTGTACTGTATGACTACGCTTTCCTAGAGTTTCAGGAATTGCCTGGACCCTTACCCTTTTAAGTCAGCAATTCTCAACCTCTGAGTAGCAACTCCCAAATCCCACTTTGGGGACTGAATGACCCTTTCACAGGGCTTGGTTAAGACCATCCGACAACACAGATCCTTATGATTCACAATGGCAGCAAAATCACAGTTATGAGGTAGCATCATAAATGATTTTATGGTGGGGTCACCACAACATGAAGAACTTTACTAGAGGGTTTACAGCATCAGGAAGGTTGGGAACCACTGCTCTCAGAGTACCAGGTCCATTTGGATGTGTGGGGAAGGCTTTATCTTATCAGTACTTAATCCATCCATATTTCTCAACCTTCTTGCACTTAATTCTATATTTTAAAAACATCTGGAACATTGTGAATATCAAGTCTGAATGCAAACTGAAAAGCCATCTAAGGCACTCATAGAGACCCACACTGGAGGGATTCTGCTATAACACTCCCTAAGCTATGTGTTCAACTCTGTGTGTCTGGCTTCAGGTTTGTCCTAAGGTAGAAAAAGAGAAAATGCTGGTGATAAGCCAGCCTGCTAGGAGGTCTAGTCAAAGCACTGGGAATTGACAAGATATCATCTCTGCTGGTTTTCTTCAGCCTACAGGGACCGATACTTGTACCCTGTGCCAGGCAGAAGGAGCAGGAAGCTGAAAGGACTCACCTTTCTTCAGGTTGTTACTAATCATTACTGACCACAAAAAAAAAATCATAATTTCTACCCATGGAAAAAGGAGCTTTATAAGTCACACAACCCCTCACTGCCCTTGAGTCTAATGTGTTCTGCAGTGAACACCAGGAGGGTGCTGCACAAATGTGGACAGGCTTAATTTATATCTGCAGCCATTGCTTCCTGTACTCGTCAAAGATCATAGGCCATGGACTAACTTCAGCCTCTCTATGGAGAACAGATCACCGGATAGAGGCAAATCTGACTTTGGTCAACTGGAATTAAAAAATGTCATCTGCAAGTATTCCTCAGTGTAAGTCTTCCCTGTAGGTATATACTGTCAGATCCTGGAGTACGCTCAGACATGCCTGCTGCTGCTAAGTTTTCAGAAGCTTAACATAGCTCTCTCACTCCAGAAAAACCAAACTAAACCATCTCCTTCCTCACACCTAGTTCTTTACATCTGCCAATTCTGATGGTGTTTACA
The DNA here is from genome assembly GCF_963924665.1 of Micromys minutus. Lineage (NCBI taxonomy): Eukaryota > Metazoa > Chordata > Mammalia > Rodentia > Muridae > Micromys > Micromys minutus. The sequence goes on along the minus strand of NC_137952.1, from coordinate 21,627,828 downwards.
TTAACAATATATGGCTAATGCTTATTGGACACCACCGAGGTAGATACTAAAAAGTCAACAGTGAATTCCTGCTCTCAAAGCAGCAATGTCAAGATCATTGGCAACCTGTACACTACCCACAGAACAAGCAAAAGGAATCATTGGAGACCTTTAAAGAATCTTCACCCAGGGGCTGGAGAGATGGCTCAGTAATTAAGAGCACTGACTGCTCTTTGGGAGGTCCTGAGTTCAATTCCCTGTAACCATATGGTGGCTCATAACCATCTGTAATGGGATACAGTGCCCTCTTCTGGTGTGTCTGTGGATGGCTATAGTGTACTCATATGAAAATAAATAAATCTTTAAAAAGAGAAGAAGAAGAATCTTCACCCAGGCTTCCAAAGTAAGAGCTTTGAAAGTTTCTTTAAGGATCTGGATGCAAAAAAATACTTATGGAAGGAAGGCTATGAAATATTGACTGAATAATTGGTTTTATTATAGCTTCTACTTTTACAAATGCACATTTATCATACACAGTAATTGAAGATTAAAAAATCATAGCTCTAACATACTAAAATAATAATAAAATGCATTACTATATATTATTCTAAGATTTTTTGATCCTGTTAAATTTGTGTGAGTGTGTGTGTGTGTGTGTGTGTGTGTGTGTGTGTGTGTGTGTGTGTATTGGCTGGTTTTGTATATCAACTTGACACAAGCTGGAGTTATCACAGAGAAAACTTGAGGAAATGCCTCCATGAGATCCAGCTGTAAGGCATTTTCTCAATTAGTGATCAAGGGTGGGAGGGCCCACTGTGGGTGGTTTGATCCCTGGGCTGGTAGACCTGGGCTCTATAAGAAAGCAGGCTGAGCAAGCCAAAGTAAGCAAGACAGTAACATCCCTTCATGGCCTCTGCATCAGCTCCTGCTTCCTGACCTGCTCGAGTTCCTGCCCTGACTGCCTTTGGTGATGAACAGTAATGTGGACATGTAAGCAGAATAAATCCTTTACTCCCCAACTTGCTTCTTGGTCATGAATTTTGTATAGGAATAAAACCCTGACTAAGACACACACATATAGACATGCACACATGCACATATTTGACAGAGACAGGGTTTCTCTGTGTAGCTCACTTTGTAGACCAAACTGGCCTGGAACTCAGAGGTCCACCCACCTCTGTCTCCCTGCTGGGATTAAAGTTGTGTGCCCTCCTTGGTGAATGCACATAGTTTAGAAGCAGACAAAATACTACCTAGGGCTGCTACACTGTCTTAAACACCTTCAATAGCAGTGTGCTATTGTAGTTGATGCTGCTCACGTGATTCATTTGACTTCATTGTTATCCACCGGATACCTACAGAAACCCAAGTCTCTTGCTATTATTAATTATCATAAGCAGAACAGTCCTGTGTGTCTTCAGTTATAAATCCCTAGAGAATGTATGCATATTTCCAGACCTTTTGATTACGGGTGGGCTGAAACCTTGTAAGCTCATACATATCAACAAAGAAAAGGTATCCACTGAAAGACTGATGGATCCTGTTGTTTGTAATTCCCTGAAAATGATGTGATTTACATAGCACTTGCACCATTCAACATTCTCAGAAACTATGGTCAAGGATGCTTAAAAGACCCTCCCCTACAAAACACTGTTTTTTTAAATTCTAGAGTGACTGCCCTAATGGGCATGTTAGCATATCTCACCATGGCTGTAACTACTAATTATCGATGCTGGGCATTTTTAGTATACATGTTGATCATTACTGTGGTCTTTATTTGTATATACCATTTCTTTATAAGGGTCTGCACTTCCCTGAAAAGTTCATAATATGTCATCATGAGTTTTCTCCCTAAGGCCTCCAAACACATTATTTCTTGAGGGTAGAGAGAGAGTTCAGCAGTTATGGGAGTTCACTGCTCTTACAAACCATCCAGGTTTGATTTCCAGCATCAATGTGGCAGCTCACAATTAGTATAATCAAGTTACAGGTGATCTGACACCTCTTCTGGTCTCTGCAGGATCCTGCAAATATGTGGCACACAAAAACTCACACAGGCAAGCATGCATATGCATGAAAATGTGAATAAATAGATAAGTAAGTCATTTCGCTTTAAAAAAATTACAGTAGTTTTAAGATTTCCTCAATGTTTTTCAGTATCTAAGCAACTCCTGAGTGGATCTAGAGCTCAGAAAAGTCCATAACCTGGTCACGGGGCCATGAGGGGTCTTTCTGAAGCTGTGTTCTATGGTAGATTGCGACTCAGTAGCCTTGTGTCTTTAGGACACTTTGGGGTACCTTCACCTTCACTGCAGGGGCTCTCAGATGCAGTGTTGCGCTGGAGGAAAAACCACCCCTCCATATATAGCCAGTATCCAGTTTCTGAATGCTGGCAACACAGTACAGTAGAGGTGAAAACCCTGACAGTTGTCGCAATGCAGTGTCCTACCTGATCATAGTACCGCAGGTAGTACTTCACAACGTAGTCCACCAGATTCATCCCATTGTCCTAGGTTTTAAAGAGAAACGCAAATGTAGCTGTTCACAAAAGACCTGAGCTCCCAGTTCTCTGCACTTATGAGACTGAGTCATATTTCTGTTACAGACGGACCAGATTTTCCTTTCTCCTAGTTTAATCCATCTTTCCAAAAAAAAAAAAAAATGCCAGCCATAAAAATAAATGCCACTCCATCGTCTTTTGTGGAAGGAAAAAAGACAAGACAGGTAATCCAGGAGACCTCTGGGATAATGGCAGAGCCCAATGTACAAACAAAAGCAAATGAGCAAGAAAGCAAACAAACAAACAAGAAAACATTGTCCAGTATTTTCTGGCATGCTGCCAAGACAGGGTGGGGGGGTGGGGGGTTGAGGAGTGTGTGGGGGGGGTAAATGCTTAAGGGAGCTGTGGACTAGAAGAGAAAACCCATCCCTCCCTTCCAACATCTCAGAAAAGGGTGCTCTTAATGGCATGAAAAAACAATCAGGGCCAGTTTAAAAGGGAAGCCATGCCACTTTATGACCCTGGAAGGCCAGGGGGAGCGGGCCCTCCCACAAGGCAGCCTTTGTGTCCTGTTCACAGGGGTCTAATTCTAATTTGCCTGTGTATTTCCCTTCCATGGCTTCCCCTGCCCCCATGGGATGCCCAGATATGGGCTAGTTGTTTCTAAAAAAGGTGGCTCTGCAGGGGTGTGGAGCCAAATGATAATCAGGCTCAGTGAGTTGACAGGAGACCCCAGCCCCAATTGTTTTGGGCAAAAGAATAATTCAAATGCTGGGCTCAACAGTGTCTGCCACTCAAGAATGAGTAAATTACAAGTGGCCAATGCTAAATCCAAACAGATTCTAGCCTCCACGGATCACCACTGCCATATGCTGGATCAAGTACGACAGTAGTAGTTCAACCCCTAATCACGCATGTTACAGCTAAAATTAAGACGTAGATTTATCGCTGAACGCGAGGTCTGATCTGAAAAACCTACCATTTTCAAGTCAAGAGAAAGCGCAGAAGGGAAAAACAAAACTGCATGCTTTCAGATAAGCGATTTCCACTAGAGGAAAGGTAAGATAAACGGGTCAGTCTGTAATATTTGGTCTTAAATTATAGGTTCGGGAGAAAAATAAATAGCACCCAGACAGACCGTCCGTAAGAAAAGTAAGTAAATACCCGACTTTTGACGTCTTTGAGTTTGGGCAGAATTTCTAAACTATATCCATCCGCTTGCCCTCGAGTCCTGTTTCCTCCATTCATGTAATTCCCGAAGGCCAGAATGAGAGCTAAGATATCCTTCACACTCTTCATGTGCAACAGGCCCTGCAATGGCAAACACTGGTTATCTGAGCTGCAAGCACAGCCGCTAACCCTCCTTAAAGTAACCAGGTCCTGTTCACTGAGCGCCTTCTTTCTAGTTGTATCAACAGTTGGCAGATGCACTACAGCAGTATCAAGAGGCCACAGTTTCCTACTTGTGCAACAAAGTTATAAGCAGGGGAAGGTCTGACAATGAAAAGAGCTGAGCCTCTGTGTTTATTTTCCACTACAGGAAGTTTCGATCTTGAGAAAGTACTTGCAGATTAATGACAGAGAATGTAGTGAATTTTTGACAACCAAAGTTGAAAGAGGTCAAATACCTTTTCAGGATACCCTTTGTGACTACAGACCGAAATACAAAGAATATACACAAATTTAGGGTAGATACAGTAGAAAGAGTGGGTGTAGTCCTCAGAAGAATTATGATAATGCATTTTACGGTCAGAGGTTATATTCATTAAGTTTGCTCAAAATGTCAGCAAAACTTCTCAGAGAGTTTGCATCATATATATTAACTTTCACAATGTTACACTGTTCTCTTTAACTTCCTATCTCATCCCTTTTTTCTCTCTTATCATTGCTTCAAAGTACAAGCTTCAAACAAATTCTTTTTATATGATTAACTAGCTTTATCTTCTTTTTTAGGTTACATTTTCTTGTGTGTTTATGTGTGTGTGGGTGTGTGTGCATGTATGCATGCACATGGTGCATATGTTCACCTGGGGTGGTTGTGGGTATGTGCAAGCATGTGAAAATCAGAGCACAACTTGCAGGAACTGGTTCTTTCCTTCCTCTCCAAAGATCCAACTCAGATCGTCAGCCTTTGTGGCAGGTGCCTTTACCTGCCAAGCTATGTTACCAGCCCAGCTTTATCTTTGCTTATTTTAGGATTAAAATAATAATAATCATAAAGTTCAGAACAAGGTAGACTTCTCTCGTCTCTCAGAGGTTATTAGAGTGTGCATCATATTTTGAAAATGGTTGTTTTTTATTTTTTTTTCATTGAAAAATGTGTTGGGAGGGGCATGCTTCCTGAGTAAACAATGACATATTACAGAACTTACTTGACTCGTGGTCTTAAGAACATGAGTGTTAGTTAAAAGACTGGTGGTTAAAATTTAGCTTTACCAAGTACAGAGTGTAGTAGACACAGAAATGTATGTATCATTCACTCATGATCACAGTTACTTCGAGCCTCCAGAGCCTATTTATTTTATGACGCAGATAGGTTTCAGAAGTTCATGTGCATGGGTTCCAAGTAAAATCTATTTGAGATTTGAAGAGTTGAACAGGAATCAAACTATGCTGTTTTGATTTTAGTTTTTGGAGCCAGTTATGTACATCAACATTTTTAAAAGCAGAAATCTACAAAAAGCCTTACTTTCCCCTCTTCTGTCTCTTCTTCAGTCCATATGACCCTTGTCCCTTCTTCCCTTATCGTCCATATGCATGGACAGGACAAACCCACGTAGAACAACACTCAATGTAAAGTGAATCACTAATGTTGATTCTCCCTCGCCTCCCATTTCCTCATTTCCTACCAATAAGGGCAAACCAAACATTGAAACAGCAGACATACCTTTGAGGCCCGTGTGACAATCTCTACCTTTCGATGCAAGGATGTAATACCCTCGGAAAACACAGACCTGAAGATTATGCACTGGGCACGCTCAGCAAAATTGGGAATCTGAGCTAACTCATGCAAAAATCTGCAAAAATAAAACCAAATGATTTTTCATTGCACATATAGTCATAACAAAAGAAACCAAAACAAACAAATAAACAAAAAACAGAGCTGATACTGATATGCCATGGGAGATCATAATTTTGGTTTTGCATGGCTCACGGGAAGTGCTACTAGTAGTTGTGGCCTTGTTGGAGGAAGTGTGTCACTGTAGGCAGGCTTTGAGAGCTCCTAATGCTCAAGCTCCACCCAGTATAGAAGGGTCATTCTCCTTCTGTGTGCTTTTGGATCAAGATGCAGAACACTGATTTCCTTCTGCAACACCATTTCTGCCTAGACCCTGCCAAACTTCCAGCCATGATGATAATGAGCTGAACCTTTGAAACTGTAAGCCAGTCCCAATTAAATGTTTGCCTTGGTCATATTTCATTGCGTTGTTTGATTGTTCTTATATAGTAGAAATATGAAAGGGATTAGTACTGAGGATGATTTGAACTGTATAGTCCTTACTCTAGAGGATTCAGAGGAGAGGGGTTTTAGTAAGTTGCTTGGAGACTGTTCTTATGAAGTTTTGGTGAATATTGTGGCTACTTTTCTGGGGAGACTATCTGAGGCTAATGTAGAGAGATTCAGATTGGATGTATTAAGGAAGAAGTTCTCAAAAAAGCCTAGTATAGACCCTGACCTGTGGCTTATTCTTATGTAGAGAGTTTTGATCAAGTATAGCAAACTGAGACAGGAAAAATACAAAACATGTGAGTCAAGTGATAAAGTAGCAACAAGAAGAATTGAGCTGAACCCTGTGTTTAAGGAGATAAACAGATGAAGGAAGTGGTGACCTCAGGGCAAGATCCCACACAGCTAAGCTTATTGTTTATGTGTTTACAGCTGAACAGAGATAGTTATATCATGTTGGCCATTATTACCTGGTTATTGTTTCATTTGGTCTTTTAATCTGGAATGAACTGCAATCCAGAAATAGAAGACACAAGTGGTTGGAAGACACAGGCATTGATTCAGATCTTGAGGCATAGTGGCCATGAAAAGCTTAGGTCCAGGTTGGCCTTTAATCCCAGGAAACAGATACAAGCAAATCTTTGAGTTCAATGCTAGCCTGGTACAGAGCAAGTTCCTCAAAGAAAAATTTAGGTTCAGGTGTGGTAAACCAGGCCTTTAACCCCAGCACTCAGGAGACAAGCATACAGATTTCTGAATTCAAGGTCAGTCTACAGAGCAAGTTCTAGGATAGCCAAGTTTAGGCAGAGAAGACGTTGGAAAACAAAAAGCTGATAAGTAAAGATATAATAGAACAATGGAGCCATGTTCAGGCCCAGCAAGTGACAGCACTCAGCAGCTTTGGCCATGTGGCTCTAGCTTTAGAGTCAATAGTAAATGGAGTTACTGGGACAATTGATGCTGGTTAGATGAAACAAAGAAATTAGTGGTGATTGTGAGGAGACCAGTATTACTGAAGTGAAATCTTCTGAGATGTGTTTTCTGAGAGTAGGAAGAAACTGTGTTCCAGGCAAGGTTGTACCTTGTACTAAAGTTGAACTTGGTAACATGTAAGAATCAACTAGGTGGTATTGTTTTTTGAAGACATGAAGGGATTACGGAGAGCAACTGGAGCTGGGCACTATGGAAAAGCCATTGGTAAAAGTGCAGCCTTAGTTGTAGTTGAAGTCCTGGAACTAAAGGGGAATGTAAAGAAGCTGAGGCTTGGGACCATGAAGAGAGCTAATGAGAGGCTATTGGCGAAGCTTAGTTGTAGTTGAAGACCCCCCCCCATGCCAGTGCCATGGAACAACCACCAAGAACAGCAGCAGTCCAGAGTGCTACAGAGGACAGAGCTGGATTAGTGACCAGCTTTTTCAGGAGCCCAGAAGATCATGTGTAGATCACAGACACTAGAACAAGAAGCTGTAAAATTGATGATGCCTTGGAGACCCCAAGATGCCAGAGCCATGGGATACCTGCTGAGGAAAGCTGGTAACATGGAGTAAAACCAGCCCAAGAGAAAGAAGTTTGTTGTAGTCAACAAAGGTGAAAGGAGCTGAAGATCTGGAGTACTTTGACATCAGACACAGAGATACAGAATTTAGAGGTTGTCCAGCTGGCTTTTGCTTTGGATTTTAGTCCAGTATTTCCTCACTATGATGTTTTGGAGTGGTAATATATATCCTGTGATGTTGGAGCTATGTAATGTGATTTTTTTCATTTTGATTTTATAAGGAATTACAGTTAAGTGATTGGATGAATCTCAGAAGAAAGTTTGAACTTTTAACGTTGTAGAGACTGTAATAGACTATGGAACTTCTGAAGTTGGACTAAATGTATTTTGCATTGTTCTATGGTGAGGTATGGCTCCCATAGACTTATGTTTGAACAAGTCTATGGGGGATAGGGAGTAGAATACAGTGGCTTAAGTATGTTGGGCCCATTCGAAGTGCTACTATTAGAAGTGTGGCCTTGTTGGAGGAAGTGTGTCACTGTGTACACAGGCTTCGAGAGCTCCTAATGTTCAAGCTTCACCCAGTACAGAAGGGTCAATTTCCTTCTGCATGCTTTTGGATCAAGATGTAGAACTCTCAGTTTCTTCTTCAACATCATGTCTGACTGGACTCTGCCATGCTTCCTGCCATGATGATAATGGACTGAACCTCTGAAACTGTAAGCCAGCCCCAATTAAATGTTTGGATTTATTAGAACTGCCTTGGTCATTGTGTCTGTTCACAACAGTAAAACACAAACTAAGACAAACTCCAGGAGTCCAGGTCCCATAGCTGACAGTGGGGCCTCTGTTTGGTGAGTTCATATGATGCTGAATAATTGTGATGAGCAGAAAGTTTATGCAAGCATCCTGAAAATATTTCTCTTTCTGCTATCCAAAAAGGAGGCTAAACCCAAGTGGAAAGCCTTGGTCTTTACTGCATGAGAAAAAGACACAATCCGCTCCTGTGTCATGCAGAATCCTCTAAAAGTGTATCTACACAGACAGAGTCGTCATTGCCCAAGATGTCTATAGTCAAGTAATAGTTTTGAAGTGAGATTTCTATTATTTTTGCTCAATTACATAACCATCTATAATGGTCAAATTTTTCCATATATTACTTTCACTCTATGTCAGTTTATCCACATAGGCGCAGCTAGAGACACGTCAGTACTTAGAAGAAAGCAGATACCCATAAAGTAGAAAACCTAAAATATTTCAAGAGTTTGCCAAACAGCTCTTAAGAGTTAGAATTGGTTACTGCTCTGCACACAGTAGTTCACTGTCTGAGTGACTGGGCACTGGTGTCCTTTGCAAAATGAAGCTGGAAGAGCTACATGCTTTTGAGGCCAACCACCAGAGGAAAGGATAGAAACTAATATGAGTTGAAACAGTTGGCTATTAACTCAGAAGGCGAGAGAATCCACTAACTGCCCTTAACTTCATTTTGGACTTGAAATGATTAGTAAGTGGCATTTCTAAGTCTTGGTCAATTCACAATACCATCATTTAAAAATTTTGTACTCTCTCACTAAACCAAATATGGCTTTGTAGATGAATAAAGTCACTACTCTCTCATTTGTCAAATGAAAAAGGAGCAGCAGGAAGAGATGGGGCAGGAGGAGATGGAGGAGCAAGAGAAAGAGGGGAGTGGTCCAGTGTTCTTTGCTCCATTGGCAACATCTTTTATTCTTTGTTTTGTTTTTTGTTGTTTTTTTGTTTGTTTTGTTTTGTTTTTTTGTTTTTTTTGTTTTCTTTTTTTGCTCTACATTCTCTTCCTTCTGCAAGTTTTTTTTTTTTTTTCCCTTCCAGGGGGTGGTGATTTAGTAGCTTGTTTATTTCTGTTGTATACTTTGTTTTTGAGACAAGCAGTACTTATAGCTTACTTAGTTTAGGCTGCCTCAAAATTTTAATCCTTCCTGTATCAGCTTCCCAAGTCCTGGGATTATAGTTGTAAAACACCATGCCCTAGTAAGCTGTGAGATTTAATACATTTCTAAAAATTATTACCAGCTATTTTTCTTATCTCCTCCAACAAGGTCCTAGACATCACTTTCTTAGCCCCAGACTTTAAAATACTATGGAAATGAAGCTTGGCAGGCTTGTGGTAGAGCATCCTTTCTCCCTTATCTTCAGGCTCAGTATCTGCAGACACAGTTTTCATCATCTTATAGCATGTTTCATTTGATGGAATGAAACACAGAAGAACTGCACATGGTCAGGGAAGAAGAATTAGCCTTGCTTTGTAAACCTTTCCCTCACAAGTACAGTACAGCATTGACCAACTCAGTCATTTATGAGTGACATCAGAGCTGTCGCCAGTTTTACAAATGGTGACTTGTATACATCTCTGGGGACTGGTAGCATTTGGTTCTGTGATGAATTCTGAAAAAGATTTACTCCTTTAGATGATGAGAACTATGCCAGAAAAACGCCCTGAATTTCTCCCCTCCTAAAATGAATCATGTCATCTCTTCATATCCCAAGTAGGACCCAGATCTGTGGACTAGTTGAATGCCCTGCTTAAAATGAATATACCTGCTAAGCCAAACTAGATACTTGTGAGCAAACAGAGCGATGCCTCAGTTCACTCACTAGGACACAGAGGAGGACCAGGTCCTGAATGCTGGAGGAAAAACAACCAATTGCCCCTCAGAGGAGCCATAGGATCCCTTTGTGGAAACAAGACTAGAGTCTCCTCAACAAAGAAAAGATTAAAAACTTGTTAAGATCGGCCTTGCTCTGAGAAGGGTCTCATCTACAAGGTGCAGGTCTCAAGGAGTTGGGAGGGGATGGCAGATGGAGGGACTTGGCTTTTGTATAGAATCTATCACTGCTAATGATGTCTAGTGCTTTAGCCACGGCTACTCAGTTCTTTGGGTGTATGTGAAGCCTTTACAGATGCACGGTAAGGCCTGGGAACAAGATTTAGCCTAAACATGGCTCCCTTTGACACTGGAAAAAACAAATCCACGATTACTGCAATGCTAGGCTTGGGGGATCAATTTTGGCTACAGTCACTAAGTACCCATGATGCTTTGCATGACATGCCTGAGGACCAGAGAGGAGAGAGCTGGTCTCTCTGGTTGGACGATTTATGTAAGGAAGCTTGGTGAAAGTAAATGGAGTTTTGTATTCTGAAATGCACTTTTTTTTTTCCCCTGAGAAAATAGAGGGTTTTAGACAGAAGAGTGATACTTTTAAATTTTTATTTCACACAAGTCATCATAGCATCGGCTTGGCCACTTGGAAACATTAGCAGATTCCAAGCTGGGAGAACCGGGAAGTCACTGCTGTGACCTTGGGAGGGGCAGGTAAGAGGGCCCGTGGAGATGGAGAAGAACAAGGGGATGAGATGGATGCAAAGGCAGGAAGACCCTGAGTGGCTGATCCATCCCTCATGATGCTGGAGGAGGCCAAGATGACTCTTAAGGTTTGAACTTGGGAACATTTTGGAAAATTTAAAGATATAAAAGTAGAAAAGAAAATAGATGGTTTTATGCAACGTTTAGCACAAATATAACAAGGCAAAGGCCCCAAGGAAAGGCACCATATCTCACTTGTTTGGCAAAGTAGCAGAAGGAAAGGCCATTGCAAAGGCTATGAAAACCCAATGTCTTATAAGCATCTGCCCCTTGTTCCCTTGTGCTTTGTTCTATTCATAAGCGCTGAGATAATAAGACCCCAAAACACAGTCTGTTGACAAGTAGGCCTTCATATTTATAAATATTCATGGGCTAATTTCCTTTTGGGCTAGTCTACAGTTACAGTCTAGATTCTATAACAGAAAGGATAGAGGGAACACGAATGAGGGAGCTTCCTTCCTTATTCTGTGTGGGTCCCCCCCCCCAAGGACTACAGCTCAGCCTGTAACCACAAGAGAAGGCCTGTGGCTCCCTTTGTATGGGTTTTACGACCACGATGGCATCTCAGCTGACAAGCTGATGCTATGTGATCCAGGCTTTGAGAAGAAACTAATCTGGTCTACCATCGTTGCGGCAAACCATGGGTAGTTTGCTCTCTGGTGTGTGTTCCACAGGGCTTACATCTGTTTGGATTCTTCCAAATTCTGCCCCACAGCAATGTGGCAACAGGCAGGTATGCTCCACCCCACAGTCACCTGGCACTATAAAGGGGGCTGCTTGCTCCCTCCTCACTCTTGCCCTTGCTCTTACTCCCTCGTCCTTCCTCTCCCTATTCCCAGTCTTCCCCTCTCTCCATGTGCTCATGGCCGGCCTCTACTCCTCTTCTGTCTCCCTCTCTCCCTACCCCACCTCTACCCGCTTAACTCCCCATGCCCTGAATAAACTCTGTTCTATACTATACCATCCTGTGGCTGGTCCCTCAGGGGTAAGAGACGCCCAACCAGGAACGCCCCTTCCCCCATACCCCCCCTTTATCTTCTTCCTAACAACGTCCACTTCACAATGTAGCCCGTACTCTAGGCAGCAAGCCAGTATAGCTGGCTGTGGACCCCTGTGAATGGCTTAAGATGATGTGTGCAGTGTCCTCATCGTGCAAACCATATCAGGCCAGCACCTTTTGGCCTTGTCAGTCAAAAGGCCTCATCAGGAGTGCCTCCATCCTTCCTCACCAACATCTCAAGACAGGATGTGAAGGGAGTCAAGGGATATTCCTGGAGGGAGTGGCTCTTAGACAACCAGGTCCCAAGCAGATGACACCTCTGTGAGAAATGGTTTTCTAAATCTGGCACTGGGGTGTAAGAGAGAGTTGATGAGGTGAGTGATGAGCCAGGCTGCTCAGAGCTGTGATTTATAGGACTGGGCACCACAGGGCTCTTAAGAAACTGAAATGCTAAACGCCATGATTCATATTTTCCAGTATGTAAAACATGCTTATAGTCCACTCACTGGGAGTCAGTGGCAAATAAATCGTCAGGGAACCAGACTCTGGCACAGATCAGACAAAAGCTGCCTTCAGAGAGGCGGTGAGCAAAGGTGAAGGGTTTGTGGGTCTGGAGGCCTCTACCTCTCCGTGTCCCCCGAGCCCAGGCTGCCTCCTGAGCAGCTCCACATGACAGACATCTTTGCCTTCAGTAATAGCGGGTGAGTGAGTGTTCAGGGTGTCAGCACAATGGCCCTCCAAACTTTCAAAATGCTTATCTAGCTAGACCATCTATGTGGGTGGGGGGAGGAATAATTAAGTACACTAATTAGTTACCACCATTATTCTATGTCCTGGCAATTAGTGCTGAGAAGCAATGTTGGGAGGCTGTGCCACAAAAGGCAGAGGAATGCCTCTCCTGGAGACACACACTGTTCGTTTCTCATCACTGGTTTATCTTGCCTCACGCGCTCAGCTTATGGTAGTTTACTGAGTGGGTTGAGTGTGGTCCAATTAAAGTTCACAGAGCAAACTCAACCTGCCATTTATGTCTGTGTGACTCATGGTTTTCACATTTTAAATGGTTGCAAAAAGGAATAAAGTAGTTTTTTTTTATCATGTGAAATTCAAATCTTACTAAAATTCAAATTCTCAATAAGGTGTATTGGGGCCCAGCTGTGTCCTTTGCTTAAATGTTATTACCTGTGGTTGATGCTGAACCACTGTAGTCCAGTGGTTGACTTTAGGAGCCGTGTCAGATTCTTTGACCCACAAAGTATAAAGTATTATCTGGTCTTTTACAAGGAAGAGTTGCCAACTCCAGGCTGACAACTTTACCTCACAATCTGACATAAGTAACCCTACCTAAGTACTTGCTATGCCCTGTCATCTCCAGACACCACCAGGGACCATGTCATATCAGTGTCTTTGTATTTCATCATCAGTCCGCTTCCCCTTTGAGCAACAGCGATGGAACGGGAGTGAATTCCCAGTAAGTAAACATGGCCTCTGGATAAGCAACACCAGCTGAGGTGGAGGCTGGTAATACTGATGGCTATGGTCAATGAGACAGCAGTGCAGTGGAATCCTATCTGAATGGATCTACACATATCCTTAGGCTTTGAGGACCAGGTTTAAGGGACAAGGGTCTGGGCTCTAATCCCATGAGAAGACATCATCACATGGTTTATAAGCTTTCGGCAAGGCTTGAGAGCATTGGGCAAACTTAGGATCTCTAATGACTGCTTCACCAGACAGTCAGAGATACTTTCTTCTGGTGCTGGATGTGTATGAGAACCGAGGCACCGGAGAGGACATAAAGATTAGCCATAGAGTGTAAGACGGAACCTTGGGTACCTGTAGGGGTAGCCTGTGAACATTTTATCTGTGAGCATTCTAAGCTCCACCTCACAGTTTTACCTGGCAACAGCCAGGTATGCCTGACTCACTATAAAAGGGGCTGCTTGCTCCCTCCTCACTCTCTTGTTCTCCCTTGCCTTCCTGCCCCTGCTTTATCCTCCCATTCCCCTCCCCACACTCTCTCCACATGCTCATGGCGGCCTCTACTTCTCTACTCTCTCTCTCTCTCTGCCTTTCTCTACCTCTACTACGCTCTTGACTCCCCTTCCCATGCCCTGAATAAACTCTATTCTATACTATACCATCGTGTGGCTGGTCCATCGGGGGAAGGGATGCCTCAGCATGGGCCCGCTGAGGCACCCAGTTCCCCCATACCTCATCCCATAGAACATATCCCTCTCTCTTTTTTATAAACATATCACTATTTTCTGTTTCCTCTTTGCTTTCTGTAGTCACCCCCCTCCGCCCCGTTCAGAAGGCTGGCTTGAATGAAACATGAAGAACTTGACATAGCACCAGGCACAAGAACTCCAAACTAGAGGCACTATTGCAGTCTTAGTCCCTACATGTCCTGCTGGGGCCTCCCAGGAACTCATGTGTGGTTTTTCAGATCTCAAGGACCTAGCAAACAAGTTACTAAGGTTTGCAGCAGAGGTCTGAGTTCTCAGTGGATGGGAGATGACACCGGACACAGAATTGCCACCTTAGAGACTATGTGAAAAGAGTGGGCTGTGGAGACTGGGGATGAGAAAGACCTAAGCTAATCAGCAGGAGTGGAGAAGGTTGTGGGAAACCTGCCATACTCAGGGCTACATTTACTTACTGAGTGAATATGACATTTAAGAAAAGCAGTCGAAAGTCGGTGACGCTGATATCTTTTTAATGCATCAGCAAAACTTGAGGCGTAGCAGTAATGCCTTCTTTCCTTCCTCAGTTGCCCTTTTAGCTAAAATGTTTAGTCTAGGAGGAATTAAGTTGCTAGAACAAGAAAGGGGAGGGGTGTGGGGTGAAAGCAGGGGGAGAAACAAGCTGCACCGGACAGCCTAAATCTCAGCAGCCTTCCTGGCAGCCGACTCATCCTGCTGGATGCAATAGGGCATGGGATGATGCTGTTGTAACTCAGCTCTCTACACCCTTTAGACTGGTGCATAGCCGGGAGGCAGACAGATGGAGTTTGGAGCTCTCCTTTCAGACTAGCCAAAGGTAGTACAAGTGGGCTTACTGTTCAGGTTTGTCCAGCAGCTTCAAGTCCTCTTCTTTGGATGTCTCATAGTACTTCCTTATTTTAGTCAGTTCATCCTCTTGGGCTCTCTGTATTGACAGGAGAAACAACAACAACAACAACAACACACACACACACACACACACAAAAACAAACAAAGTCAAGAGGACCAGTCTAAAACCACAGGAATCCAGATGGGATCCTGGACCCCACTGCACTGCCATCACCTGCACTTCACCCCAGCCATAAGAAACGCTATAGGATGGGCCCAGAAAATCCTTCCAGGTCATTCTGATACATGTTCAAGTTAGACACTTACCTGATAAAGCAAATGGTCATAACATTTGCTTCCAGACACATAGGCCAGGCCAGCTGACAGCTACGTCTGAGTCTCCTCTAGGCCGCTGTGGGGCAGGCTGTCCTATTTTTTTTTCCAGGACAGCAGTCCCATCTCCTACTCCCGTGGCTGACATGTACACTATCACATGTAGTGGCCACCTTTGCTTTTCCCGAATTTCATTAAGTGTGCGATGTTTACACTGGTCATTTAGGCGTTCAGTCACATTCTTCATGATTTACCCAACATTTCCAGTTGTGTACGGACTGCGTATTAACAAGCCCAAGGCTTGCCCTAAGCTACTGGTAGTGAGTTTCTGACTCAGAATCTTCATACTGACCTCTAGGTACTCAACAATGTACTGTTAACTCCCAATGGTCGAATACTTGGGAGCCTTCGTGTTTACATGTGAGAACTATACTAATAGAAACAGGTAAAAAAGACTCCACTGGTACTAAGGAATTTCCTACATACATGCAGAATATGAAAATAGGTAAGGAATAGGTGACCTCACTGGGCTATATTAGACTATGCAAAATTAAGGTCCCAGGGGATATTAATATTTAACTGAATCATCCCGAGAGCTGAGTCACGCATGTCGCTGGGCCCCAGTTATCTAAGGATTGCCTTGGCTTAGAGAATCCAGTTCCATCTACGTATCTACATCCTGAGAGTCAGTGAACCAGAACAGTTGGCAATCGTAGGAGTTCTGATTCTCTCGTATCATCTCTTCACTTATGGACTTTTCCACTCTGGCTATTTCCACTTACAATAAAAATCTAAAGACTGTGTGCATTACAGTGATGTTTCTTAAACATAATTCATCATGTCCCTAAACTGTGCAAATGAGCTTTGTGATAGGGTTTCTAGGCTTTATATAAAGAACTCACAGGATACTTAGATCAAGTTCTTGTTCAATACAAAAAAAAAAAAAAATCAAGTAGAGTCCCACTATAATCTACATTGTACTGAAACAACAAAATGAAACAGGATAAGATATTTAAGCAACTGGCCCAACCAATATCACCAAATACTCAATGATAGAGCTGGGCCTCGATCTCAGGACTATCTGATTTTTAAGCTAGAACACAGAGTTGACATCCAAGGCTGCCTCCTGCATTTAATGACATCAGCTCATCTGGTAGGCGAGCAGTCATTCAAGCATCTGTTCAGATCCCTATTCTTCAGAGGCATCAGCATCAAATGGGAGGCTTGCTTTCATTCACTCTGTCAGCAAGCACTAGAGCTAGACCACATTGGTGCTCTCTGCCTTGAACCAGTCTGCCTTGCTGGTGTCAGACCTACTAGGCCAGACACCAGAGTGGGAGTTAATGTGTAAATCTCTGTGCCTGATGTCCTCCAGGCAGAGGTTCAAATCCTACCAAAGAAAGGGAATGACTCTGTGACATCGAGGTTAGAAGGGAAAGACTGAGCCTCACACTCACATTTTCATATAAGGCCGCCAAGGTCTCCAGGTCAACCACAGAGTCATCCACGTTAAATATGGCTGTCAAAAAGAAAGAGGAAAAAGGGCATAAGGGCTTTGACATGATTCCAATACCAGTGATCACCCCAGGCTCAGCTTCCCCACAACATAACTCTGTACTTCTTGCATAGATGCTGTCTAATAGTCTACGTTCCCCTTCCTCCCATACTGAGGGTGGGGGTGTTCATTTGAAAACAAACCCAAAATAGTCCCCATGGCTGGCCGGAGCCTTGGCCCTCCTGCCTTATTTAATTCTTCAGGCCTTGAGTCCTTTCTGCAGTTTAATTTAGGCTCCACAGGAGAAGTGTTTGTGCTTTTAAGCTAAATCAGTTTGGAGGTTTGAAGCACAATTTTAAATCTTTCTTCCCGGCTGGTAATTGAAGAGATTTAGCACTTAATGCAGAAGAATTGACTCTTGCCCATTACCAGGAAGGAAAAGAGAAGGGGGGGGGAAGGACAATGTTGGCAAATTAAATGAATTCAGGCATGTGATTTCAGGCACCTTTTTGTCGCTACCACAAACATCTTGTTTGGATTAAAAAGACAAAAAAGAATAATCACTTTATCAACAGCAAATTAAGATCATAGAAACCTCCCACGAGCCTGTATCAAGGCATGGTTTTAGTCCCATGTTTTTGTTAGGATCCTGCCTTTTGGTGTATCATTTTGTTGTGAGCTATACACTTATGATTTCATTTCATCTGCGGAGGTTTCATCCCACATACATTCGGATACACATGCAACAGATTTTTAAAGCCTTAATGGAATTGGCTATCAAAGTGTTTGAAATTATCCGGGCCCACATCTTTAAATAATTATTCAAAACTAATAAGGTTTTTCCTCTCAGCCTTACCACCCTTCCCTGGCTTTACATTGTGAAATTAACCAGCACGCTAGTAAATTTTCTCTGTGGCAGGCTAATTAATTTTATTAAACCAGCCAGTGATGCTAAGAAAGCCTTAAACGTCTGCTCTCAGGCTCTTCTGTTCCTTCCATTCCGGCACCTTTCCCTGGAGTATGCAGAGACCAAGGCAAAGGGCAGGTTGCTTCTGAATTTGTTTTTTGCTTGTTTTTTTTTTTCCTTCCCTCTGTCATTTAGAATCGCAGGGACCCGTTACAATGTTTGATTTCATAGAACACCAGGAAGAATACTGGAAAATCCTTCATAGGCCACTCTGAATTGCATTCTCATCCACAAGTCATTTCTAGGAAGATGCAGAGAGCACTGACAAGGGTCTACCAAGGGACAAAACTGCACTTCCAAGGAAGCCAGGGTGACTACCCCACCCCCATCCCAATGTGGATTGAGGGAGGAGTGAGAGAACCTAGCCTCTCAGGACTCCTTCATTGTTGGTGCTGATTGGTCTCATGGATGATACATTTCTGAATGGCTGTTTTTTTTTTTTTTTTTTTTTTTTTTTTTTTTTTTTTTTTTTTAACATATACAAAAGAAGCTCGGGACAATGTTGCTTTTGTGTGAACTCCAGTATTCTGTTTTTAAAATTAGCTGATATAAATGAACAATAAGAGGCACAGATAGAAAGGAAGTTTTTAAAGGGAACATTTGCTTAAAAGAATAATATACATTCTGAGGGCTGTATCTGAGATCAGAGCATAAATCGAACAATCTTTGTCACCCAGAAGGAGGAGCTGAGGTCTTCCACACTGTGTGAGTATCTGGCTTTAAACAGTCATGCGGTTGGTTTTAAAGAGCTATAAGGTTTGGTGTTTTGTACTACTGAGTACCAGGCAGCAAAAAGAAGATAGGAAGAAAGGATGGGCCGGGAAAGAGCCTGAGCTATGGAGAAGGTTATTCACCTGTTCATCCTCCCAGACACTAAATCATTATTTGTTGGGTGTGTCTTAAAAATTATTTTTTTTTTTTGGAAATTGCTTCCCAAGGCAATGGATATCTAAGACAAAACTGTTGGTGACACAGTTGGTATTTGATCTCATGAAATTGATGGCTCAGATAAAGTGACAGAGTGTATGCAACTGCAGAACTTCAGGTGGCAATAAGCTTTAAGGGAAGTAACCTGGTTGCCACAGCATATAAGGTATACACGCTCATGACAGAACCCAAGAATGGCCTATGATGAATATGACTTCAAATACCCAAGTTTGCATATAAATGCCTTATCGCCTAATACCTCTAAGAAGTGGAGAAGACTGGAACTTACAAGGAATTCATACTATAATTCCAATTTCCAATAATTCTCAAGAAGTTCAGATAGTCTTTTTTATGAGACCTTCTTGGCCCTTCCATTAAGAATCCAATGAAGGCATAACTCAGGAAGTTTTATCAAT
This sequence comes from Micromys minutus, assembly GCF_963924665.1. NCBI lineage: Eukaryota > Metazoa > Chordata > Mammalia > Rodentia > Muridae > Micromys > Micromys minutus. The sequence goes on along the minus strand of NC_137952.1, from coordinate 21,608,811 downwards.
GTGGCAAGCACAGGCTCGGATATCTCAAAGTTATGAGGACTACTGTCTGAAATACCTTAATGGAAGTGCAATGGATCAAAACCTATTGATACAGTTAACCTAATGCTGACCTCTAAGTCCAATCCTTCTACAACCTAGCTGTCCATGTTCTCAGCCAACCATTGGGCTGAGAACGGGTTCCCCAGAGGAGGAGTTAGATAAAGGAACAGAAGGGGTTTTCAACCCCATAGGAAGAACAACAATATTAACCAACTAGACCCTCCAGAATTCTCAGAGATAAAACCACCAACCAAAGAGTACACATGGATGGACCTATGGCTCTAGCCGCATATGTAGCAGAGGATGGCCTTATTGAGCATCAACTCAAGGAGAGAACCTTGACCCTGTGAAGGCTCAAAGCTCCAGTGTAGGAGAATGCCAGGGTGAAGAGGTGTGAAGGAGTGGGTAGGTGAGAGAACACTCTCATAAAGACTGCAGGGAGTGGTTTCCAGAGGGGAAACTGGGAAGAGGGTAACCTCTGAAGATATCCAAGAAGAAGGAGGAGGAGGAGGAGAAAAAGGAGAAGGAGAAGAAATGTCACTTCAGGAGGAAAATGACAGTTAAAAGTTAACTGGTACATTGTTTAAGGCAGGTGCCTAAAATACCCACTTGGTAATCCTCATTAAGTTAAGCCACATTCCTCTCTGGCAAAGACAATTTTTAGATTTACAATAAGTGCCAGGGAACATCAATTGGAAAAAAATGTGAAAACTGGAAGGCTATGAGACAGTGAAAAGCGGTGCCGGTGGGTTCATAGAATGTTCTGGAAACGGCACGGATACTGGCTTGAACATAAGAGACCGAGGTGATAGAATGTTCTGGAAACGGCACGTATATGAACATAAGAGACCGAGGTGATGGGTCTGCAGCTGGCTGAGGATGAGCTCTTGTAGAATTGAGAGTCAAATGAGAGGATTTCATGTGAGCTATTCATAAAGTGCACTTGATAAACGTCGGAGTTGCTGGGCAGCTTTGTGCTGAGGTGTGCTCTGGACAGGCCCAAGTTAGGGCAGTTTGTCACCTAATGCAGTGGCTAAGGTGTGGAAAATCTGCATGATGCAGACAGAAAAACTGGGAATAGGAAATCTCCCTGGAACACTCTTTGGTGCTATCCCTGACAAGCTCTGGAGACTCAAGGAACTGGGATGCAAAACCATAGTGAGGCTTCCATAAACCCAGAAGCCCCATGCCACCCTGACAGAAACACAGAGAAAACAAATCTTTCTCCCTCGGTCCATGGAGGAGAGGAACAGAGGAAAGAGGAAGCTAAAGGAAACGAAACAAAACCTAAGGAGGTTAGCTTGGTTCTTTTGACATGTTTCCATTAAAGCTGATCATGACAGCCAGATACAGATACTAAGATTAAAATACAATTCAAAGACAGAGGATGCCATTTTAAGAGATCTAGTTTATCCTGGAATCTTCAGGAGATCAAGTTACTTCTAATTTTTCCCCTTCCTATAGCAAGTTCATACAAGGTTAGGCTGAGCCACAGGACTAAAAGTTCCAAGTCTCTGGGGGAAATCTGTCATATTTGGACATAATTCAGCTTCCTATTCACCAGATGGAGTCTAGGTGTGTGTTGGGGACAGCAGGAACCATAGGGCTGATACACCTTAGAATATTGACATAAATAACCCCATCAAATCAGTTCTGTAAGCATTTGTAGTCAACTTAGAAATTACTACATAAACCTACTTCATTAGTTAACTGCTGACCACAGCCTTCAATTAAAACATTTGTGGAGTTCCCTAGAATCAGACTGCTTCCTCCATTTTATACTAGAAAATCTGCATTCTTCCCCAAAGATGCAGGTCGGTGGTGAAGGGCTTTCCTAGTGCACACAAGGCCATGGGGTCAACTGTCGGTATAACAAAACAGCAAGCACACAAACTTATCTCTCCCTTTTTCCTCTCTGTCGCTCCTGCCCCCCGCACATAGACTTCTAACTTTCATCTTACAAACCAAACCAACCAACAACTGCTCAAACATCTCTCTAGCAAGCCACAAAACTTCCCTACAGTAATTCCAGCTCTGGTTCCATCCGCAAAGGGCTCATTATTCCAACAGTCCTGCAGACGGTGTCAGAAAGGTGAAGTGTCAAATCCACAAAGGGGAGACCCCAGCAGCTCTTTGCTACTGCAATATCAATCATGGTTGGTGGGTTTTACTTTTATCTCCCTCCCTCCTTAGCTGTCCCCGCCTCACAGTGTCAGTTCAGTTCGAATATTTCACCTACACCTCACAATATGTCAAAAGGAAGGAGACACACGCTGTGAAAAGCTGGTAATTTTATTGGGTCCCTTTACCTTTAAAAAAATCTGTTCCTTGGTCAAGTCTGGTTTCTGGGCTTCTTTTTTCGGCAGGGAAATTGAGGCAAACATTTTTATGTGATCCTCTGGTGCCTGCTCTGTACTCCAAGGATTATATACACAGGATCATTAGAGTACTGTTTCACCCATTAGGATATAATAACCGTCAGCGGGAACAAAAAGCAGACTGGTATCACAAATTCAAACTAACAGGCGCACATAAAAACTATGTGTCTGCTTGAAGCACACGTGAAGGTCAAGGTCTTACACAACAGGCAAATTCCCTCACTGGTTCTCCTGTCGCGAAAGCAGGAAGAACCTCTGAGAGTTCTGTCATCCCTCCAGCTCTTTCTCACTCTGAGCATAACTCTGATTGCTGAGTGAACCGTGTCCAGATAAATAGTGTGCTTGGTATTTGAAAGATGTGTGACCAGAAAACCAGGTAGAACACAGAGAGTAACTTGTCACAAATACTCGTTCCTTGGTTTTCTCTTCGTGGTGCTGAAATTGAACCCAGGACTTTGCATATTGAGACATAGTCCCAGCTTAGGAGATGTTATAGACTAGCCAAAGCAAGCCTGGTTATCCAAAGCACAGATGCTGCTAACAGCTAGGTTTGCACTGGTTCACCACGTTCCCACTGTTGCTGCTTTTGGGGTAATTGTCATGTGGCCCACTTTATGTCTTTTTACTTCCTTAAGTAGCTAACAGGATTGCCTTGTACAGAGTGACTTGTAACCAGCACACATGACTTAGATCTTTTATCAGCTGGGAAAAGACAGACTGCTACTCACTTGACTGTGAGTGATCCCGGCTTTGTGGCCAATGCTAACTACTAAGCAGCAGATATAAAACGTAGTTGTTCTGCTCAAATTACTCAGTTTCTTTCTAAGGGATCAACAATAGTCACTGGTGGGTAAAAATCGAAAAAAGAAAGAAAAGTTAATAATAAGAATTTGGATTTTAAAACTCTCCCTCTCCCAAGAAATTGAAAAAATGATAATGATGATGATGATGATGATGATGATGATGATAATAATAATAGTAATAATAAAAAACCTTTACCATCCTAGGCTCAATCAAGCAGAAAGGAAGTGTGATGAGATTCACAGGAGGGCAATGTTGAATTCTGGATGCTGATGTGTGTATGTGTGTGTATGTGCGGGAGGGGGACACAGCTTTGGCTCCCAACTACAGAGGCCACCAGTCTAAAGGAGCTGTAAGTCCATATGCTGAGAGGTAGGAACAGGGCAGGCAGAGAGGACTGTGGAGGCACAGTGTGGAAGAACCATTCAGAGGTGAAACCTCCTGCCCCTCCTGTCTCTTTTCTTCACAGTAGCCAAATTCTTCTGGGGGCATTCCTTACCCTGCTACTATAACCTCCCATCCCCCTAGCTACTGTGTCTCTCCTCCCCTGGTACCCAGAGCCACACAAACCCTTGATAATATCCAAGTAAGATGCTCCAGGGCACCTACTAAAAGCAGCTTAAAGAAAACTCTGTCCACTACATCAGAGGGTGAGGACGGTGGGCGGACTTCCCAGAGGATTAGCAGTTAGTGATTACTGCAAGCTTCCTCTCTGTCAACATTGTGCAAAGTGTTTCACCTTAAGCTGTGTGAAGAAGGAGATGCTGCTGCTTGGGTTTTATGAGTGGTATAAGGGAGGGATGAAGTCACTAAGCTTGACTTCTCAAGGTCAGCTGTGCATTTGCCCCCAAAGGAGGGGGAATTTACTGGATCCAGATTCCATCTTTCCCTCTTTATAGGTACCGTCTTCACTATTGGAAAACATATTTTAGAAAGAAATAGCACGATATAAGAACAAACTAAACCTTCCCGAGATAATGAACTATCAACCAGCAGACAAAAATCTTCAGAGAAGCCTTGATGTCTCAATGGCACCATGTACCCTTTACACAAATAAGCAGTCTGCGAGGGGAATCATGTGGCTTAAGTTATGAAAATCCATGTTTATATTACAAATATCCATATTTAGTAATATTTTATTATCTCCAGTGCTAACACTAATATGTAATTTCAGTTTATCGGATACAATGATTTAACTTCATTTTTTTTCATTGCTGAAGTAATTCTAAAGAACTAGTATGCCATCAGAATTAGATACCACAAACTTTCTAGAAAGAGGGAAGTAAAAGGTTTGAGAATGCCTTATTTTAAACAAAATCTATACAAGTAACTGGAAATTTTATCCGTTGTGCCAAAACTCAATAAAATGAAAGCAAAAACACATTGAAAAAAATGGAAGAACCACTTAGTTACCTCCATTCTTAAAGAATAAGAAATATCAAAGGAATGTAATTTCCATCTTCTCTGCACTTTGGATGGCCTGGCAGAGTATCACTTAAGTTGATGAAGACCCTAATTTAGTCTCTGATGAGATGAGAGGCAAGTGTGAAAGACAAAATAAATATGGGTTGTCTGGGAAAGAGTGCAAATGGCCACAAAGGGGAACTTTAGCTCATATATCCTATAACCTCAAAAATCATTCAATCTTATAGGACAAAAACCTCCAACTCTCCTCGAAGTCCAGGCATGTATTATGCCCCAAGATACCATCGTGTAGCTACAATTAAAATTGTCCATGGTTCAAACCTCAAAGAAAGGCAGAGGGTGTAGAAATCACAATGCTTCCTGCTTCCATCCCCTCTCTTCTCGGGAGGGCAGTGGACTGAGGCACAGTTTGGGTTAAGCTGCTTCTGTTCCTCCATTCGTTCTGCTCTTTGAAGCCAAATTACATTCCAGGGAGATTGGATGCTCTGGGTAGATTGCCTGAAGGGAAGTGGAAGAAGGGACCAGTCTCTGCTTTCTGACTCCATCCTGTTATGGAAGGAATGTAGAATGCTAGAGAGAGATGACGGGAGCCCTGCTGCTGAGGTGTCTCAGACTCAGTGGGAGGAAAGGGAAGTATTGGAAAGATCTTTCATTTTTTTTTTTCCTAATTTTTTAAATTGGCCCCTATCGGTCCTAAAGAATTGCGTGACGCTGGCCTCATTGGCTTGGTGTGGCAGCCAGCAGATCATGGTCACAAGTCACTTTTTGTGGGTTAGCTCTCTCGGAATGTGTTGTTTTCAGACTCCTTTCTTCAATATGTGGTGATTTGTAATGGGCAGAACAACTTAAATGAAGCCCTTCTAACTTTAAGATGTATTTCTAATTAAAGTAAATTAAACATCACAACACGAACAAACTTGCTCTGAGATCTCTTCAGAGAAACCCTTCACGGCGGGTAAATAATGTAAGGTAAATCCTATGTATCCCCTTTAAATTTTGAATCTTCTGTGTTTCCGACGATGGATGTTAGTTCTTCTGTGCACTTGTGTAGCATGCATATGAAAGTGTCTCCAGAACACCAGACTAGTGAGTGGTCTCTGTAAGGATATTGTAGAGACTACAAATGCTTTGAGCAGGGCTTCTCAGACTAAGGTGAGACTTTTTCCTAGGACTACATTCCCAGTGCCCTATCAAATTCATTTTTGACAACTCCCAAGAACATTGACATAGATTTCTGGAATCAGTTAGTGCAAAGCAAAAAGGTCTAGTGGTTGAGGATGCCTGGATGGAGGTTCCAGCCTCTGGGCCGTCCTAAGTTGCCCTTCCTTTCTCAGACTGAGCCTCTGACACAGCGTAGGACGAAATGCAGCTGAACTCTCTGACCAGACCAGTAGGAACTCGAATGAAAAAAAAATGTTTTATTTTGATGTCAGATTAAATATTATAAATATAAGTTCTGAGTGTGCGGGAAATTCCAAATGAATGCCAGGAGGTTTCTGGCACCTAGTCTGTTGCAAGGCATATGGAAGTTTGTATCAAGAAGAGTCAACAGCAATTTTCCATCTCCCCTGGGATGAGAATAAGAGGAAATTACTAACATGGAATGAAAACACTAATTTGCAATCATGTAGCCAGTCACTGTGTCCACACATACCAAACGTTTCTAAATATAAGTCATCCCATCTCATGATGGAAAGCCGGGAGAAAGTAAAGCACTGTTCAGTATATCTTTGGTAAAACAGGCTTTGTGAAACCTCTGGTCGTCTTTTAAGACTGTTTCATCTAAGCTGAGAGATGGTGGTGTACACCTTTGATCCCAGCACTCAGGAGGCAGAGGCAGGCAGTTCTCTGAGTCTGAGATTAGCCTGGTCTACAGAGCAAGTTTCAGGACAGCCAGAGCTACACAGAGAAACTCTACCTTGAACAAAAACAACACACACAAAAAGAATCTCTCCTGTAATTACTTCTTCAGTGATTCTGTGTTCTAGACTCCAGGAAGCATGCTACTTTGAGTAGATTAAACCCCAGAGTTACAAGGATGTTGTGTCTGTAGTCTAGTCCTACTCACAGACCACCATGGTAGAGTTTTCAGGGTTCTCCAGACACTAGCTTATACAGCTCCAGTTAAGGGACACGCAAATCCCCTAATACAGAATTTATATTCTCCTCAATGCTGCTTTTGCTGCTAGACCTCTGGTTGCTTCCCTGCCCCTTGTTGTTGTTTTTGGTTGGTTTTTCATTGCTTAAGGTGCAGCCCAGATTTTGTTTCCATTACTCCTATGGTTGCTGTTACTAAATGTAACTATGGTCTCTAAATACCTTAAGTCTGTGTCTTCCTTTTACATTAATGTATGTCAGTCTTGGTGCTGACCATACTCATTTATCATCTAAGCCCTCACAATCTCTAATAGATCTACCTACTGATATTATTAGTTATTTTTCTTTAATTATGACAAAATACCGAATAGAGACAAAGAAGAAAGGGTTTGAATCAGGGTTTCAGATGGTTTATTCACACAAGTGGGCCCAACAGACTTGGGCAGAAGGTCAGAGCAGGCACATGATAGAGCTGTATTTCAGTTCCTAATGGACAAGAAACAGAAAGAAGGGGAATATGGGGAGAGAACAAGAGAAAGCCCTCAAGGACATGACCTCAGTGACCTCACTTCTTCAACTAGAGCTCTCCTACTTCTTACCACCTCCCAATAATACCCTTCAGTGAACTAACTGGTAAACCAGAGCCCTCATGAATGGCATACTATCTCTGTATGGTCTGTGTCTCTGCAGATGTTATCATGGACTTGTCCAGAAGTATGCCTCATGCCCCAGGTGTTTCTTAATCCGATCAGAATGGTAATCACAGCTAATTATCACACAATTTTCAACTCTATTTTCATTTATTCAATGGACAAGCCCTTGATGATCAGCAAGTGCATATCAGACACAAGCAGGAGCTGCTAGGGTTTACATCTGTGGGCTTCCTCCTTCTTGGAGCTTATATTCTGTGAGTGGATGTAAATAAAGAAAAAAAAATAGATGCTCAAACCAAACAAAATAGTGGGCTCTGTGTAAAACTAAAATAATACATGGTTAAATATCAGGAAGGGCAAATCTAAGAAGGCCTGTTTGAGGTAATGGTTAAGCATAAATCCACAGTAAAGATCAGGGTCTGATTATACAGACTGGGAAGAACACATTTCTGAAAGAGTGTGAACTGTACACACTAAATGTAAAAGTAAATGTAGCTTGTATTTCCTCATATGAAGTGATGAGAGCCATACCGAAGCTTTACAAATCCATGGCTTGGGCTGAGCTCAGACCATTTCTAACTATCCCTAGGCCTAGGCCTGGAAGCTTCAAGCCTCTATATAGTATCATTTCTATAAGCCCGGACCATGAAGGCTTCAGCTTCCAGCCTCTGCCTGCTAACCTAGGCCTGGAATGTTTCAGCCTCCTAGCCTTACTGCTGAATAAACTTGGCCCTTCTGGCTCTTTCTGAACTCTGGCTGGCTGGTTCAACTTAGATGTTCAGGCTGAAACTCCTCTGCGAGCTGAGTGATTCAAATTGTTGTCTCCATTTTTGACTGAATTGTTCTTCTTGGAAAGACTGCCTCTGAAATGAACTGCTCAACTGGATGGAACTGAATTCCATTGAATTTTCTCTCTGTCACTGGTCTTTAAGTATCCTCTCATTCCTGTCAGTTCTTGTGAGATTTGGGTGTATTCTATATCTGACTCATTCTATCAAATCTTTCTCTGGCGCATCACTTTGTCTGCCCCTCAATTAGATGTCATTGTTTGGGACTAAAGGTGTGTACTAAAATCAGTATTCCAGCCAGAGGGATTAAAGGGCTGTGGAGTGTCTGCATTCCAGCTGGATCATATCTTTGGATGTGATCCCTTGCCAGAGCAGCCATATTGTTGAATTACAATTTCTCTACACTAAATGTAGTAAAAAGAAAGTTCCTTAAGGACTCAAGGAAGACTGCGATGGCTAGTCAGAAGAAGTGCAGGGAGAGTAGAAGCCAATAGTGAAAAGGGGAAGTAAGGACTTTGACAGGAGTATGCAGAACATCAGAGCTCAAAGTTACTGTAATTCTTGAACTCAGATCAAGGCATTGTGAGCCTCAGATTTCTTCTGTCTCTGTATAGATTATAGATCCTATGTGATGATATTGTGGGCCTCTTCTGGTTTGAATACTGCTCATGATTTGAGTCTTGGATTCTGAAACAAGTTCCATTTGATTGCTACCCTCCAGTTGTTGCCCCTTTTCATTTGTTGTCTCATTATTTTATTCTCTTAGAAAGTCTCCCTTCTCTAATGTCATCATCACCACATCTTCTAGGCTTCACGTCAAGTCCTACAGGATACCATGGCTGTGATTTCACAGCTGACTCTTTTGGAATGTTTGGCTAATCACACACCCTATGAGCTCCTGAGAGTGCTTACAGCACAATCCTAGTGCAGATGTGGTGCCTGGCAGGGCTGGCACTCAGTATATGCCAAAGGCAAGGCAGAAAGCACTGGAAAAGAATCTTTTAGTATGATAATGTTTAATCTTTTTGTTTTCAGAATTAAAATTAAATTCAACAGACATGAAAATAAGACTTTTAAATGTGATTTGGGGAATCTTAGTTCATCTAGTTTTAAGTAGTGCTTAACAGAGAACTTCCTTGAAACCTGATATAAATGTACAGGAATTGTCTGTTACATGTTGTGATGCTATTTAGAGTCCCAGAATTTCACATTATGACAATTTATTTGTAGTCAGTGGTCCACAGAGAAGGGTTTGTCTTTAAAACAAAGCAAACATGCTTGCTATTCTAAAAGCTCAATTAGCAAGCATCAGATCACCTCCGTGTATACTTGATACTTGAATGGTAGCAGGTGGGATATAGCTCATCAGCAGAGCAAATGATGAGGATGTGCAAGATTGTGGGTTTGATCCTCAGCATCACTGATAGGTAGATAGGTAGATGGATGGATGGATGGATGGGTGGGTGGATGGATGGACATATGAATGAATAGACAGGTCATTGTAATCTCAGCAAGACATTTGAAGAACCACTGTCATTTAGAAAATTAGAACCATGAAGTGCTTCAGGACGCCTACTGATTCCTTTTCTGGTAAGCAGAAGATTACCTTTCTCAACCATTGGGTGATTAATTGTTGGAATCTGCCTATGCTTGTTTCTTTGCAGTCATACAGTCATCTGCCTCTTGTTACCACTTACTCAAAATGTATTTATTGTGTTTGCTATGCATGTGTGAAAGTAGTGCAGTAGAGAAAACATCTTATGAGGGAAACAGCATCAAATGGAGACAAGGAAACAACAAACAGGCATGGTAACTGTTTCATTTATAACAAACTTTACTCAGTTCCTTTTACGTAGGTCCTGTTGAGTATGACAGATTGCCACATAGATATGGGTCATTAGAGTCATGTGATACTGTAGGTAGCCAACTCAGGAACCTTCTCATGGAATTATAGCCTCAGTGGACCAACTATTACTTGTAAGGGATGCTAGATAGTAGGTTAGCTGGATATTTCCAGTGCTGTAGTTGAGAATGCTTATATGAAATAAATGGGAACCTTTATATACAAGATTTTAGGTCATATACGGTATTTCTTGAGACTTTGAAGAGAACAAGTTAACACCCTTGTCTTTGCATCCTGACAAACATGACCCTTCTCCAAAAACTGGAAGATATGCTCTTAACCAGTCATGTCAGCAGTGAGGGCTTACCGAGCAGTCAGTTCAATAACTCAGATTCCATCCCCTCACATTAACATTAAAGGATCAGGCTGGCGTCAGCATGAGGAATTCTTTCAACAGGACAACAGCACAGAGCCAAGTATATTCCATTCATTATAAGACTTGCATTCAGAATGAAATCTCATTCACAAGCCAGTGTCAGTCAATGAGCCTTAAGGAAAAATTTAATAACACAACCTCTGGTTATTTTGCTCCACTCATCCCGTGTACATTGTTAGGTGAAGACATGACATGAGATCAGATTTTCAGAATGTAGGAGCCAAATGTGTAGAACATAACATAGGTGTTTGTGGCAGAGGAAAGCCTGTAATTACCCATGCAGACATAGAAGTCTGTAATGCTATGATTAGGGTTGCCAATGTTAAAACAAAAGATCATATTTGCTTCACTGGAGTAGAGAACTAGAAAGGCCTAGGCAAACTAAAATCTCGTTCCCATCAAAATTACTATTCATTACGATGGGACTGTAACGCCATGGAAAAGTGCATAGTCCCCAGTTGGTAACTGCTATATCACATGGTTCAAATGCCCCTTATCCACATGGCAATCTGACATACTCGGTGACAGAGACGCAAAAGGAACTGAGCAAAGTTTCGAGTGATGTTGAAAGCTGGAAAATTCATATCCACACTATCAGATTAGATCAAATCGCCCCAGGGTCTACCAAGTGCATAAGAAGTACAAGTGCACAGCAAAACTCTTGTTGCACAGTCAGTAAATCTTTCCACTCCAATGATTATACCCTAAGGTTCTACAGCAAATGAAGATTTCTCCTTTTCACATGAGGTTTTTCAAACACCCTCTGCTTCAAACTGTCATCAACTACTATATTTTTTCAAGCTTAATACTCCACTTACATATATGATTCTATCATTATAGCAATTTTTTAAAATCAGCCTACTGCCAGGCAGTGGTGGCACATGCCTTTAGTCCCAGGACTCAGAAACATGGAGGCAGGCAACTTTCTGAGTTTGAGGCCAGCCTGGTCTACAGAGAAAGTTCCAGGACAGTCAGGATTACACAAAGAAACCCTATATGGGTAGGGAGTAGGGCTGGGGGAAAACCAAAAACAAAACAATTAGCCTATTTAAATACTCTGTGACTGTTGTTTACTTAAAATGTTTTTTTAAGTAATCTTTTTTTTAAGGCTTACATTCAACTGATGGATGAATGAAGGGAGTTTGATTTAGTGTAAGACTCGACTCCGGTCTTATTTTAGCATTCTTTTATTAGGGAAAATATATACAAGTAAAACATATCCTTTTAAAAATTATAATTAGAAGGGGGTGGAGAGATGGCTCAGTGGTAAAGAGTACTTGTTGCTTTTCTAGAGGACCTGGTCTCAGTTTCCAGCAACTATATCACGACTAACAACTACTGTAACTCCAGTCCCATAGGATGCACTGCCCTCTTGGCTTCCAAGACCTCTACAAGTGTATATTGCACAAACATAAACACATATAGAACATATGTACACAGAAAATGAAATAAAATCACTTATAAGAAGCATGTTTTTTGGTAAATCATCTTTTTGAATTCAGGTTCTGAATACTATTTTTATTCATATGCCTTTCAGAGGAACAAATATGAAAGACAGGTTTTTAAATACAGAAATCAAGGTGGGATTTTCTCCTTCCTCTCAATCCCATTTTCTCCTATAGCCAATCTGTGTATTGACTCTTGAAATGCTATTATTTAAAGATTTGTCAAGGATGAAGAAAGGGGGGGGGCGCTGTAAGAAACAACAAGAGGTTGTTAGGTGGTTTTTATTCTACAGTTATATTCGATCTAATGAGTAAGAAATGACTAAATCCATACATCAATGTATATTTGTATTGAAGAAATAAACCTAGACAAACAATCCTCAGTGCCTACTAACCTCACCAACCATCCAACAGTAACTTTGAAGAAGTCCTGTATGTGTAGCACACAGCATATTCAGCATCTGTGGAGAACCCCTCACTACTCAGTGTAAATCTAGACTAAATTAATACTTCATGGGGAACACAGAAGATAGAGATAAAACATGGTCATGTTGGCAAAAAAATCAATGTGGGGAAAGTACAAGAACAAGAAACTTAAGAGAGGCATCAATGACAATGTAGAGTGCCTGCTGGGATCCTCACTGAAAACAGGTTCAACAGAAAAGATGAGCCAAACACAGCCAACCAAGTACATAATACCGGAATCTGTGATGATCATTTTCAAGAAGATGGTGCTATAGTTGTACTTTAGAGAAGCCCCTTCACTTTCCTTGGTAGTACTAATGTTTTTACAATATAGATTACAAATTGTCCCAGTGATACCCTTTTTTTTTTTTTTTTTTTTTTGTAACAATCTGGTTGGTGGAGGGACTGTACTGTTACAAAAGTAACACTGGGTTTTAACTGGTATTAGCTATCAGGGATTCACTGTAGCATTCCAACTCCTGGGCATGTTTGAAAACTTTCACAATGTTCAAAAACTTCCAAGGGAACACTGATACAGGAAATGGAGGAGGAATGGTGTAGGCAACAGGGGAGGGGTAAGGTGGAAGTACCACATGTACATGCATGAAAATGTCATGATGAAGCTACAGTCTTACATGGTTGACATGCATGGAGAAGCTACAGAGCATTTACAAGCTGGAGGGAAGAGATGGGAAAGACTTACCTTGTTGAATATCCTTCATTTCTAGATGTAAACTAGATATCAGGATTCCCACAGTTTGGGATCGCTTTCCATCCAATAACTTGATGATCTGTAATTTTAAATAAAAATAGAAAGTGGAAGCTCAAATGATCATGTAGTCACTAACAAAGAACATACACTGAAGACATGGCAACTTTTAGATTCACCAGTGCACTAAAGGAAAAACTGACCCAGTAACACAAGCATGTGACTTAATGCTTCAATGGAAAATAGTGTATCTACAATTATAGACATTTTAAAAGTAAAGAACATGCCATGCAGAATTCAGAAGGCCTGTATTTTATCATGACTTTATATTTTCTTTGATTTTTTTTTCTTTTAGGTTTTTAAAAGACTGTGCCTCACTGTGTAGACCAGTTTGGTCTAGGACTCATAATCTCTTGCCTCACCCTCCTGAGGGCAAGGGTTACAGGAATGGCCAGTACTGGCTACTTTGACCTCTTTCTTCAAACATGGGGTTCCTAAGGAACAAGATGTGGATTCTTAAGGTGGCTAGATAAAAGCAAGCTAATCCACCCCAGCTTCATTGCCCAGGCAGCCACAAAGTAATTGTGGCTCTGTCCCTACTTATGAACCAAATGCTCTTTATGCTTCTAGGGAGACCTTCACTAGCATCCCTCTGAGTTTCTGCTCATCTAATCTTGCATTTCAGCATAGACCAGATTCCTCTTCAAAACAAGAAAAACTGAGAGAAAAACAGTAATTATGAAATCACGGGTCTCAGATCCTCCTGGTTGATCACCGTTTTCTCTCAGTTTTGAAAGTGTTGCTCTATGTGACTGAATCATTAGCATGGGAAGCCCACAGCTTTCAGCGACAAAGGTTTCACTGGATTGCTTTTGGTTGGGCTGCACTTAAGCTCTTAAAACATATTCTTTATTATGCTCAAGTAACACCCTTCTGTTGTTACTTCAGCATGACTTTTATTATTAAATGTCTTATACTAGTTAGGCTGAGCTTTTCTCTTTGTTTTGTTTCTGACTACACGAACTCAGTTAAGAAAATGCCTCTATCTGATTGATCTATAGGCAAGTGTGTAGGAAATTTTATTGATTAATGGTTGATGCTGGAGGTCCCATCTCATTCTGGGTGGTGTTATCCTTGGGAAGGTGCTTCTGAGTTGTATAGGAAAGCAACCTGAGCAAGCCATTTGAAAAAAACTAGTAAGCAACATCCTCTGTGATCACTGCTTAGTTCTGCCCTCTAGGTTTCTGCCTTGAGTCCCTGACCCAACTTACTTTGGTGATGAACTATTAGTATTTGATCAGTGTTTATCACAGGAATACAAACTCCAAGACAAATGTCAAATTTTGTCAAGTGCTCTATGCCTTTTGAGATGAAGATGTGATATTTATCTTTGTCTTGTTAATATGTTCAGATTATACACAGAGATAATATGTACTACATATTAATTATATATGTATATATGGTAAAATATACATATATAATAAATATTGATAAAGAGAATCATTTGAGTATCACAGGATCATATGACTATAACATGATCCTTCTATGTTATCTTGAAAATACTGGCTTGCTAGTGTTTTCTTTTGGAGATATTCTTCTATATTAGCTAAGGTCAGTGCTCTTCATTTCTTATAGTTCCCTTAGTATCAGAGTAATCCTCATTTCATAAAAGAATGAACCTGCAAGTATTACAGTGTCAGAGTTTTGAGGAGTTTGTAAAGAAAGGACCTGGAATTTTCCTTGAGATTTGGTAGACTTGTCCACAAAAAGTCTTTGAGTTCTCTCTCCTGGGAGATACTAGAGTTCTTGTCAATTTTCCAGAATAAAGCTGTTCAGATTTTCCATTTCTTCATGCCACTGTTATGCCTGGGTTACAGGTTTCAAGGAATTGATGCATCTCATCCAGGTTACTCAAATTTTGGCATACTAGATGTAGACATGTACATAAAATTATGAATATTGGTTTCTTACATTTGTTCTCTCTGTGGCATCATCGGTTATAAACTGTGCATTTGGTTCTGAGTTCACATATTTGGGTCTCTTCTCTTTTTTGTCTCTTTCCATTTAAAAATTTGTTGCTTGTATTTGTGATGGAAAAGAATTCTAATACATTTTTTACCATGTGTCCAATTCTTTTGTTATAGACTCATGTTTAGTGTTCACTGTTTCACCCTCTGCTGATTGTCGGCTCCGTCTGTTCTACTTATACAATATGCGAAGTTCTCGTGAGGATAGTTTTCAAACTGCTCATTCAGACTTATAAACCCTTTGTTATTTCTATTTTTGGTATTGAATGAGGTTCAGCATATTGTGTTTTACTTTTGTTTGCCTCAAGCATTCCTTCTATTTTCCTTTGGACTTCTTCTTGAACTCGCTGGTTACGCAGAAGTCTCTTCACTCCGGCTTGTCTCTCTTTTTTTTTTTTCCACGTTTCCTTCTGCTAGTTTTCAGTCCATTGACGTCACAAAAGCTACTTGGTACATTTTCAGCATCGTAAACTTGTTGAGACTTGTCTTGTGACCTAAAATTCTTTCAACCCTGGACAATGTTCCAACTGGGAAGAATATGGACTCCATTCCTGTTAGCAGAAGGCATTGCAGAGTTGCCCCTGGGCATCCCCAGAGGACTGGCACCAGGGCCATAGTAGATATGCAAACCTACTGATATCCTAGCCTTTTTTTGAATACACTTTTATTGTAAGCTTCATGATCATTTGTAAATAATTGGTAGTATAAATAATACCCATGCCCGGTACGTTGTACGTAGATCTCTGTTAGACAGTATTGCTCAGGATATAATGGCAAGAAAGACATCTGCTTACATTCAGTACAGATACAACAGTCATAGTTCAAATACGTGAACAAGAGGCAAAGGGTGCTCCTTGGCTGCAGGAGAGACTCAGGACCTGGAAAGGCTGCAGCCAAGCGTGCCACCCTGTCGCTCCATGAGTAAGGGCCTGCACAGTACGTGCTGCTGAAACTTCGCTTTCTGAGACTTCTGGAGTAAAGTTTCGTCAGATTGTTTCATGGAGCTGGCACTGATACTGGGTGCATATGTGGTCATACGTACAAAGATGTGTGGCACGCTGCTGTTCTTTCACTTCATCTATCTTTGTGTTGAGTTTTTTACTTAAAGTCTGTTTTGTACAGTCATGTTTTATATGAATGTGTGGCTTCTGTTTTCCTTAGCTAAGGATTTCCCAGTTTTACTGATCATCTCGGAACGACACTTGGATTGTGTTTTTTTTGTATTTGCACTTGCATGCCCCCGTGAGGCTACATCTAAGGTGAATCTCTTGTGAACAGCATACTGGGCAGCTTTTACTTTGTCGAATCTGTCAGCGACTCTTTCTTCTGATTGAAAAAAATGCATCCAATTACATTCCCAGTCCTTACTGAAGGAGACACACTGCTGCCCGCTTTTTTATTTCTGTGGTTTGGTGCCTTGTTGTCCTTTTATTTCCAGGCTCCTCCCTTTGGAGCTGCTCATTCCCCACAGTGATATACTTTGGTTCCCTTCTTCGATTCTTTTGATAAAACCCAGTATGGTTAGCATAGAATTTTCTTTAGATGCCTCATATTTGTAACAGTCTGCTTCAAGCTGATCATTCACATACAAGGCTTCTTCCTACTCTTTACATCCTCATTGTCTTGCACTTGGTTACGGGTGTCACGAATTACATACTTCTGACTGTGTAGTCACGGATGCATAGTGGTTAGGGTTTCTGTACCAATTTTTAAAGCCTTGGAGCATGATTAAAAATTATTGACTCAGAGCCATTATCATATCATATATTTGTTTGGATATTTGCTTCACCAATGAGCTTTGCACTCATATGCTTGTGTGTGTCTGTGTAGTGCCCTCCACACCTTTTTTCGGCTTACAGAATAAACAGCTGCCTTACTTTGCATAAAGCTCATCACTAAGTCAGGCAGTGGAGAACGGCAGCTGCTGCTCATCTTTGTGCTCTTTCGCAGCGAGGAGCAGTTTGCTGGCATACATTGCTACTGGCTGGAAGTCTGTCAATATTTGACATATAGCATCCTTCAGGCCTAGAAGTCATTGATGAAAATTTCACTGTCAATATGGCAGTGTGCCCTTATAAGTGACAAGCAGCTTTTGTCTTGTGTTCAGAACTTTTTCTCTGACTTTTCCTTCTGAAAGTTTAATTATAGTATAACCTTCTGTGTCCTGTTGGGTTACTCTCATTGGGGTCCATCCGACATCCAGATTTAGGAAGCCCATTTCCATACCTAGTTTCAGGCTTTTTGTTTCATCAAATGTGCTTTCTGCCATGCCTCCCTGATCTTCTCCCATTATGTGCTGATTGGCTGCTGGTGACATTTATCCTTTTGGACTTTTCATTTTTTCACTTTCGCTCCATTGACTAGACACTTTCTTTAGCTCTGAGATCACTGACTACATCTTCTGCCTGGGCACTGAAGCTCTGTAGTGATTTTTCAACTCAGTGATTCGACTTTACAACTTCACAGTTTTTATTTGCTCATTTTAGATGCTTACTGGCTTCGCTAATTTCTCATCCTGTCCCTGCATCCTTTTCCCTGAGAATCACGATCACATTGAACTAGAATTACCTGCCAAGTACAACATGAGTGTTTGCAATTACAAATTCATTCTGGTTTTGTGCCTTTGTTTGGTCCCAGACACTGTGTTTCTCTGTATGTCTTGTGACTTTGTGGTTGGTATATTTCTGGGAAAAAAAATAACCATTTCCCTCAATTTTCAAGTTTACAGATTGCTGTCAATATGAATACCTCCTGCCATAAGCCAAATGACTAAGAATTCTTAAGCCCATGGGTGAGAATCCTACAGATACATGAACTCCCAAGTCCCCAGCGAGAAAGCTCTTAATGGCTACCTGAACCCTATTATGCTGCTTCCTCTGTTGCCTGGAGCATCGTCACTTCTCCAGAGACATGTTCCTAATTCATTTCTGTTCTCTCCAGGCTCTAAGCATCTAGAGCAGGTTAGGTCTTATGTACAGAATGAACTGAGTAAGGAAGAAATTAGCTGAGAAAATAGAATACTGTGTGCAATCTCCACTCTTCCCTCTCCTGTCACCCAGGGGAAAAGCCACTATGCTGTGTTGGCCTCAGCCTATTCACCACAGGTGCTCTGTAGCAAATAGCAAGCCACCTAGCCAGATCCCTCTTGTTCCCAGTAGTCCCTACTCATGGAGAGCATGCTGGGTCTTGTCAGCACTCTCAAGTCAAGAAGACAGAAACCAGTCCCCGGGCAGACCTCCAAAAAGCCAGAACGCTGGTTGCATGCTCCAACTTTTTTTCTCCTTGGGAGAATCCAAGAGTTAGGGGTTACCTCCAATGTACTCTGCCTCATGAAAGGGAAGAGTAACTAGCAAAGAAGTTCATGCTAGTTTGCATCTTGGCATATTTACCTCCTGGATTCAAACACGACACAAACTGGCCTTTCTGGTGCCTCTCAAATACAACTGAAGCAAATGGCCATCGTCTTCCTTTCCCTTCCTAGTGAAGCTGAGAGTTTTCTATGGATCACCACACAGTGAGCAGAGAGGGCTGACTCTTAAATCAGAAAATGCCACACCTTTTCTTAGCAGCTTTGATGTGATACTCTTTAGGGGACAGGGCATGTGGGAAGCACTTCAGTGATTTTGGATCAAGAAAACTGGTTGGTATGCACCTGAGACAAGGAGGGAATGGCGACTTTGCCATCATCCCATCGGGACATGTTTCTGAGAGGCAGAGAGACACATAAAGAGAAGGGGGTGGCTAAAAGTGTCCGGTATGCACTAGTCATGTTGCCGGACCCCAGGTGGCTCACATGGCTACAGTGAAAACATGAACCATTATTCTAAGGTTGATTCAGGCCACGCTAACATGGGCTTTGCTTCTCCTTCATAGTCAGAGGACAGTACGAAACAAAGTATAATTTTAAATGTAGAGAGGGGAAAGGAAAGGGGGAGAAGGAATGTGTATACTTTAAAATCTCCTCTATAATTCCAGTCATGCTAAATGACTAGTGGGAAACAAGAGCAAAAGAAATAAATGGTCATCAATAACAACACACACACATACACACATACACACACATGAACACACACAAATCTACCTTAGAATTCTAAACAGACCCAAAAGAAACTGTCGTGCGTATTTTGATCATTTCAAATTCAGTCTGACTGCGCACACAGGCTGCAGGGGGCAAGTGTCAGAAGTAAGGAGGTAAAGGAAACTTGAAGGCTGAGTGGGAGAAAAGGGAAAACGTTTGACGGACTCTTCAGTTCCGTCTCCTTTGCTTCAGCAGGGTCCCAGCACTGAAAACTCTAATGCTGAAGACTCCCTCCGAGAGACCAGATGTGAAGCCGGTGACGGAAGATACACGTCATGGGGTTCACAGAGATTTCTGTGTTGTGATTGTCTTTTCCTTTTCCTTTTGTGAATTCGTACTTTTTATGATGGGGACAAATGTCTTTGAGGTGAAGATGGCGTGTGGAGTCTGATGCATGTGCATGGGTACAGAGGTACCAGAGCACAGCACCTGGTGCTATCCCGCCCCACCTTAGTCCTTTAAGACAGCATCAGTAACGGGCTGGCCGCCATCACGCTCACATCACCATCTTTTCTCCGTCCTTCCATCCCTCCATGCATTGGAGGAACACAATGCCATGTCCGGCTTTTTATGTGAGTGCTTGAGATTTGAACTTAAATCCTGCTCTACTGGAATCATCTCCCCAACCCCACAAATGCCTTCGGATCTTTAAGAAGAGTGAACTGCTTAAAGACAGAAAGACTGAAATCGCTCTCTTGTCTTCCGATTTACCTGCTTTAGTAATGGGGGGTTTGCCACAGTCTGCAGCTGCACACGTGCCCACGTGTCCAGCTTATGTATAAAATATGGAGAGCAGTGCACTGGCGTTGTAGCTCAGCAACAGAGTGCGTGCCTAGCATAAGCATATGAGGTCCTGGGCTCACCGGTGAGAGAAGAAAGACAAGTCTACATGTTCGTCTGTGCAGCCTTGTTTGTTTTTGTTTTGTTTCTCATCCTTTTACTTTTGTCCCAGCTCAGAAATACATCCCTGTTGAATCCCATGTCAGTTAAGGTAAAGCCACTTTGAAGCGCGTGATATTATTGGTGTCTTCTACTGAGGGACTTTTAGGGATTTCCCAAATGTTGCCAGTTATTAAGACTGTTATGATTCACACCAAAGGAACGTACCTGCAGTCATGGGAATGCCCTTCTGTGGGTAGGGTTGACGGTTGTTCAAACAATATTCCCATTCTAAAATTTGATACCCATCAACAAGTTGTTTCTAATAGGAGGTAGGAATCCGAACCATCACAAGTATTTCCCAAACTTTCCACAAGTATTTCTTCCTGCCCCCATTTACTTTTTTATTACCAAGTAAAATCTTTTTTTTTTTAAAAAAAGGTAAAATGATTTTCATTTTTTCATTCTACTTTTACTGATGATTCAGATTATGGTTTGCATGTTCATGTGAATCATCTTTATAACCTTCCTGGTATGTTCTCTAATGAGTATATTTATTAGGTTGATATGCTATAAAGGAAGTTAAATAAGAACAGAGATAAACAGAAAGAAACTGTTTAAAGAGACCATTGTGAGTAAAGGGAATCTAAAGGAATCAGAGGCCTTAGAACTACTGTTTTTTGTGCCTCCATCCACGGCATCTTCAAGAATCTAGACATACAGTTGGAGCATTGATCACCCTGCAACTGTAAACTTCAGCCTATTGGTAGCCTCCAGTGAACCTGATACCATGGCAATATTTCTGGACTCTTTAAGTCTTAAAGGTAAATGTAGCCCCCTCATATGGTTTATTTCAGGGGTCCAGAAACCAAAACAGTTGGTTAGGTTAGCCCAATTCTCAGTTTTTAACTGTAATCAAAACCTAGGCTCTCCTTATGAATTATCTTTCCATGAACTAAAGAATTTGCCTTCTACTTGAATAGCCAGAATAAAACCATGGAGGCAAAGAGACAAAGAAAACAAGTGGAAGAATGAATATTTCAAAGAGGTTAAAGCTTTGAATAGTCCACTGGTTTTCTACCAACAGCCACTACTTTGTTTTAAAAATAACTTTTAGGGTCGCTATAAAACTTCAAATAATCAGAACTTTATTTAGCATGCATTTCCACTGGTTTTTCTTTTATTGCATCGGATATATTACTAATAAGCTAGTTTCTAGACAGACAAAGTAAATTTAAGAAATTCTTTTTGGAAGAGAAAGACCATATGACAGGCAGATGCTTGAGTATTAGCTATTTGTTGCACTACATTTATTGATTTATCTAAGATAGAATGGGCTTAAAAGAAATCAAACGCAATTGATTATACTTCCATATTTTCAGAGTTAGTGAATATTCTAGACTAGTGATCATAATAATTACTTTAAAAATTAAGATTTCAAATTTGTTTGAGATTGTCAGATATTAAATATGTTTTGATACTAGTTCGTTAATTAATTTTAAATGTTAACTTTCCAGAACTTGGAATCAACTAAGAAAAGAAACTTGGCTGAGAAACTGTCTAGATCAGGTTGGTCTCTATGCATGTCTGGGTGATCTTTTTAGTTGTTAATTGAAGTAGGAAGATCTTAGCCTACTGTGGGCAGGACCGTTCCCTAGGAAGAAGGTCCTATAACAGTATAAAACAGAAGAAAGCTGGCTGAATAAACCAACCCATCAGTATCAATACATTTATTTTTCTTCGTTAGTGACTGTGAATGTGGTGCTTCAAGTTTGCTCAAGATCTTGCCTTTGCAACTTCTCTACAATAATAGACCATAACCTGGAACTGTAAGCCAAATAAATCCCCTCCTCACCTAAAATGCAGTCAGTTTTTTTTGTTTTATTGCAGAGACAAAAATTAAAATGAGGACAAGTAGAAAACTTAACTAGTACACTTTAAAATTCCACAGGATTCCAAATATAAAAGATTATATCAAACAATTAGATAAAAATTTCATTAAGACCCATTCATTCCATTTAGTAGTCTGGTATTCATTATTCAGGACTACCTTAACCCTGTTTTTATAAGTTGTCTGCCCTAAAGTATCAATATAACAATCTAGAAAGATGAAGGCTTAGAGTGAGGGCACATGTAGTTCTTCTCATCAGCGGGAGGCTGAACATTTGTGGCCCACTGGCCAGCTGTAGATGTAATCAGCATCAGGACTGGATGGAAAAGTTTGAAGACAGAAGGTTGAAGACCAGCACTCTATACCCTTGCTCATCAACTCATCTTCAAGCCAGGGTTGGACCGGCGGTTTGTCCAGAATAGCGTCTCTCTCAATATGCAAACTGACATGTCAGCTTGAATGGAAAGGTTGTGTGTGTGTATGTGTGAGAGGACCAGAGTTCAAATCTCTAGCACCCATGTAAAAAAGCCAGGCTTACTAATGAGTGCCTATAATCCCAGCACTGGGGAGGTAGAGACAAGGGGAATCGGGGCTTGCTGAAAATGTACACAGACAAGGATTTTGAATGAGATGGCTATTTCCATCAATCTCTGTGGACCACAAAACAATTTTCACAGCATTATCTTTTTCATGCAAGACAAGTCCCAACATCTGACTTTGAGAAAGTCTCCCAATGGAGGCCAACAGAGAAATAAGCCTTGTAAACCAGGAGCCCCATGTGCAGGCACTGTTACCCTCTGACTCTGAAGGCCATCATGCTTGCTTGAGGTGCTCCAAGCGTTTAGGACTCAAAGGCAATGAGAGCTCTCATGATGCAGAAGGACATGAGGTCAGTCCACCACCTTTCATTGCTGGACATTGGTGGGAACCGTGACTCTAATATTCCAGAGCTTCATCTAATGAATCTCACATTAATGGTTTTCCATGCTCATGTGGATCCAGCACACAGGATACATGCCTTAAGCTCCTAGCTGGAAGTCATTCCGTAGACGTTCTTGGAAAGGTCTAGTCAACTATGTATGGGAAAGAGTTTTCATAAAAACAATTAAGAGAACATAGGGACTTATATAACTTTGTGTATCTGATGTGTATTCTGTTGAACTGAAGAATTTAGAATCATTTAAGCTTTAACAGTGAGGAAGTCTGCAATTTTGGTCTAATTTATCCTTCTGGTGCCATTTACTTTAAGATGAATTAGATTTTAGAACCAGTGCACTTGAATAAAATTGTGAAATCCTTAGGGTTTTATCAATGCAAGGCACATATGTTCCTAGTCATTTCTTCCAAACAAAAAAAGTCAGAGATTCACTTCAACTAGACACAAACTAAACTTTTAATCCCTTGCGTTACCCACTTTTTACTCTCATACACCTTTCTTGGTTTGTCCGAATCTCCAAACTCACACCATACTAGCAAGTAACTTTTCTTATGGAAGTGTGTTACTTCATACCTGACTCAAATTCTACTGTGCCCATTCTGATACACCTCTTACTGTCTGCTGGCTGGAGACAGACAACAGCCGGTCATATTCCCCCACACCAAGCTTGTGAAACCATACATGTCTGTTAACAAGCAGCGCTTCATATCAAATCCTGAAGAATCAGTTTCTGAGGAATGTTAGCAAGCCCTCAGATTATCTCAGTTCTATCTAGAGTCAGCAGAACTTGGCAGCACACAGCCTTCATCTTAGGTATAATTACAGTCTGGGGAGAGAATGCGATTTGGGCAGCATTCTGCTGACCTACAAGCTGACCTTATGCAGGGGCAAATTCACAGGTTGCATTAAACCCCATTAGACACGCCTAGTTTAAGGCAGAGCCTTTCCAGACTCCTGCCGCATGCCTGGATTAGGGCATGTCACATATGCACTCTATTACCGGGCCTAGGGAACTCTGATGGAGAAAAGGCAAGCCCACTTTTCAGTATTGGAACCTATGCCTGGGCCGGTGTACACAATTGACATTTCTTACCAATGTGGATTAACATGAAATGCTGCCTCACTGAACAAGAATTAGAACAAAACTGAGAAGACAGATGGCTACACTGGAAAAAAAAAAAAACCACACCCTCACTACTCACCTAGAAAGATCATGACGGACAGACTGAGAAAGAATCCTTGCCAAGTTTATGGAGACTTTTATACCTACAGAAATCTGTGCATGTGGCCAGCTTGCTGCCTGCACTTGGCAGATGAGGCTGAGGGTAAATGTAAAAGTAGATGGTTCGGAACAGACCACAAAAGCTGGACTCAGTCTTGGATGAATGAAGCCTGTGCCACAGCAGGGAAACCAAGAGCCATGTCAACTCCTCCCACGGAGCCTTATCTCTGCTCAAGAATCAAGACTGAGGCCTACAGTTACAAGTGTATGGACACCAGACACATTCAGATCTATAACAGATCCCCCAGGTCATTTGTTCTTGGGCTCAGTTCACCGGCTTGAACTCTGTTAGTCTCAGTAATGGGGCTTTTGTTACCCATGAAGTTTCAATTATCACAAAACGTGGAGAATAGGCCTCCTGTCCACTTAAATAGATAAGAGAGTAGATGTTTACCTTCACAACAATATATATTACACACCTATTGGTAGGAGACTTTCAAGGATGAAGAATTATAGGCATGTGGCTTGTCTAGGTTATACTGGATGAAAGGGTGAAGAGCATGCAGAAAATGAGAGATTTGATTCTCCCCAAATTAAACCTCCAATAGGTGCAAACTCTGCTTTTGTTTTAATGTAATGTGATTCTGAGTCATTTCATCATAGCCTTTTACATATTAATTAACAGCCTGGATACTTATTAAAACATATAGTATTTTAGTTTTAATTATGTGGAGTATGGAGCCTGAGCAAGCCATAGAGGAAGTTAGTACCCCAGAACTGCAGGCAGTAGAGAATCCAATGTGAGTGCTGGGAACCAAACTCAGGCCCTCTGATAGAGCGGTGAGCATTCCTAACCACGAGACGTCTCCCCAGTCCCATGCTCCACTGAGCGGGTGATGTTTTGCATTTATCTTCATTTTAATTCTTACAAATATTAATGCCCAGTAAAATTGTGGGTTGTAAACTCCCAGTGTTCACACTCATCAGATGACACGTCAGCTTTCCTAACTCACTGTGACCGTTTCATTTTTCAGTCACAGGGCTCCAAAACAAGATAAGAGATATACACAACAAGTCATTACAGAAGTCCTGTCCTGGCCTTCTTTGCTTTGAGATTTAGTCCAAGTATGTCATCCACGCTGGCCTCGAACTTGTGATCCTCTAAGCTTCAGTGTCCTGAGTGCTCAGATGTTAGGCCTAAAACAATATACCCAGCTCCCTGGATATATAGATTAGGTTTGAGAACAGACATAATCTTCCATCCCAGCGGAAGAAACTAGAGCTGGAGGGTGTAATAGTCATAGAACTTGTCTACCATGCACATGGCCTTGGGTTAAGTCTCCAGTGTGGAGGGCATGGCACAAAAGGGGGGGGGGGACACAAGGGACATGATCCCACTTAACAGCTATGCATATTCTTATGACGGTGCTGGTTAACTTGATGCCAATTTGACACAAGTTAGAGGCATCTGGCAGGAGGGTATATTTGAGAAAAATACAGTTCCAAAAGAATCGTCCGTAGGTCAGCTTCTAGGGAATTTTCTTAATTAGTGATTAATGTGGGAGACCCAGCCCACTGTGGACGGAACCTCTCCTGGGCTGGTGGCCCTGGGTTCTATAAGAAAGCAGGCCAAGCAAGCCATGAAGAGCAAACCAGGAATAACACACCTCTGTGGCTCTTGCCTTTGCGTTCCTGCCTGGTTTGAGTTTTGCCCTAAGTTCCTCTAAGGCTCCGACTTCCTTCAATGATGCAGAGTGGTATGGCCCTTATCAGCCACAAGGCTTCTGCAACGACTGTGGCTTCCCTCTTGATTTGTTTTGGAACACTGTCACCGAGACATGTAAAAGATCACACCGAATAAGACATGCTAACCTGTCATCTTCAGTTTGAAAAAATAAACCATTTCCTCCCCAAGCTGCTTTCAGCCATACTGTTTAATCACGGTAATAGTAACTTTACCTGAGACCGAGCCCTTTCGGCCATTTCTCAGATGGAAATGAACAATGACTTCTCTCAGCTGGTGGCAAGAGTGGGTACCAACTGGGGAGAAGAGCTGGACCAGAATTGGCAGCCACCTTGCTTTCTCCCCCTCAGAGACAATGAGTGCTTCCTTGGGCACACACACACAGTTGCTCCTAGGCAGGTGCCCAGGAAAATAAATGCAGACTAAGGTCTTGCCTCCCCACTTTTCCATGCTCCACCCCCAGCCACTGGCACTGCACCAGAGGAGCTAATTGGCTGGTTCTATGGTGCCATATTATGAAATGCCAACTGACTTGGTGCAAACGAGCCCCGGCTGCTGATGGCCAGTGCAGCCTAGCATGCTTCTCTGTAGAGGCTTCTGTCAACTGGTCTGATAATGCCATTAAAACGAGCCTTCCACACGCAGCCTGATAATCCGCCCCATTAAATGTCTCAAGGGAAACTGAGCTTCACTGTTCTGCAAGAATGTTAAGTCTGACTCTCTTCCATGGCCTTATTTTTGGGGACACATAAAATTGCCCAGATGAAGTTTACTTTAAGGATTTGGGCTCCTTACCAAGAAATGTGAAAAGGCAAATTGTCATCCTGTCCTGAGTCTGAGAACATATTTGGCAAACCAGTCCCCACACTGATGAGACTGAAAAAAACGCTTTTATTGGCATAAAGGGCAGTGGAATTGGTCCTGAAAGCAAGCTCTGAGGAGGCCACAGCAGGTGAAGGCTGAGGCTGGGCTGTGGTGGGAGAGCAGACAGTGGGGGGGGGGGGGGAGGAGACAGGCAGGAGTCATTTCTGAAGGTTTTTACCACTTCTGTGTTATTTAGAAAGAAAGCCCCAAACCAAATCACCTGTTTTTGTTTTTGCTTTTTGTTTTTCCTACTGATCAATAGTTTTGAGAGAAGAGATGACCAGGAGAAACCACTGACTACAGGTAGCTTCATTTTTCAGTTTTCACACTGAAGATTCATGAGACAAGATTGGCTGTTTTAGTTGCTGGTTTGTGAAAGATTGTTAAGTTGGCCTTGAAGGGCAACGGGGCACAGTGTTCTGACGCTTTTGGTAAGCCCCAGGGGATGCTTACTCTAGTGGTCCACATGCTGTTTTCTGTAACATATGGCGGAAGCTGTCTACGTCTACATGTTTAGGAAGATTTATTTTATACTTTGTGTGTGTCTACACATGTGTATATGCATGTGTGTTGGAGCTGACCACTGAGGTCAGAAGAGGGCATTAAATCCCTTGGAACCACAGTTGGAGGTGGCTGTGAACTGCCCCATATGGGTGCTGGGAACTGAACTCTAGCCATCTGCAAGAGCAGTAACTACTGAGCCATCTCTTCAGTCCCTGTACATTTATAAATCCCTAATGTTTGAGGCATCTTTTTTTCTGTTTATTAACTAGTTAGAAATATCCAGTGTCAGTCTCCCCAGACTTATCCACATACTTAGTCAATAGGATGGCAAAAAAATCTTTCTCATATAAGGCAAATCCTTAGTACACAGGCTACTATATTGCCTTCTCTAAAGCTCTGAGGACAATGTTTGCATGACTCTGGATTTTCTGTATCATCTCTATATAATCTTCCATCTAATAAGAAAGCCCCTTGAACCAAGTCTCTTATATATCCTGGGTTGCTCAAATGTTGCTTTCATTTCCCAGGTCTCAAGTACTAGCCGGTCTCCTGAAAAGAGCATATGCTAGTAATTACTCCAAGCTGCTTAGAGATAATGGGCAACAGAGAAGTTATTATCCTCAATGTCATCATATGGCTTTGATATGATAATCATTGAATTCAAGATATCATACATGATGGATGGCCTTTGATTTTAAGACTATCCAAGATGCAAATCACCTGGCTTATTCTGATTCCTTCATGGCTGGTATAGATCAAGCCACAGTGAGGCTTCAGGATCTCCAACCACTGGGTGGTCACAGCTCACCCATAACTCACAAGGAAACACTTCCTCTTTTGAAGATGCCTGAGGTGACATTACAGCTTCCTTTTGCAGATGCACTTTACCTAGAGCAAGTCTCAGGAGTCTTAACTGGCCACTACTGCTAGAATGTTTGGGACTCTCTCTGTTAATTCTCCGAGAAGCAGCCACTGACATGGGCATCACACAGTTTCTTGTGGCAGAGTTTCTTCCAAACACATAGAATGATGATCCCAGAAGACGAGTTCGAATGGAAAGCTGGGAGAACACTTTGTGTGTATGAGTGACAGCTAAAGACTGCTAGGTCTTGTGGTGAAGACTCCAGAACACTGTTTCTCTAATTAGGCTTCTGGTCCTCCCTCCCACAGGTAGAGGAACGAAATGCCTGTTATCTGCCCGCTCAGTCTTCCTGTAAAAGAAGTGGTACTGCGTCCTATGATCTCTACTAAGCACTATTCCTGGAGCAAGCCTCTAACCTTCCAACTCCAGAATCACAAACATAAGCACCTTAAGAGTTCTTCAAATGGAAGAAATGAGTTCATAATAAACACACAGAAGGCAATTTGTGTAGTTGCTCAAGCGTCTTGTGTTCTATCACTTGAAATATGTATCTCCTTAAAAAGTCCAAAGCCACCCACAATATTTTGGAACACTGCCCATCTGCTCTACCATATTTCATCTGGGCCAGCTACACCTCCCATTTGATTATACATAGATAGCAATTATGTAACCATGTGCCAACTGGAACTTTATTTTGCCTTTTTTCCTTTAAAATAGTTATCATAAATATACAAGGCTGTAAAATTCTTTAGTTTTTCTTATTGTTGAACTTCAGAGCAATGTAATTTATCTTTAGAGAATATTTTACCGAATGTCATATTGAAGAATCATCATCGTAGACAGGTATGGTGGCATGTGTTGACCAGCTCAGCACTTGTGGAAACTTCCTAGTTGGATAACAACTGTGCAAAGCACGAAGTTCCTAAGCTGATCTGGGATACAAGTGAAACGGAGATCAAAGAGAATCACTGGTGTGGAGGAACGCGGCTAACCTCACCTTTTTCAAAGTCATGTAGTCTTCTACACTCTAGATGAGTTCATTTATCCATTCGAGCATTGGTGAACATGCTGTTGTTTTCATTACTTTAATAGAGGCTTCACACACACTTCTGGATGGAGTGTGTATACAAGCTTATATTTACTAGACAAAGCTACTTTGCCTTTCAAGTATGAGGAACACTGGAATCCTACTTGTAGAGTTACTACTCTTCTTAGCCATTCCAGCATTGCAGAATTATACTTTTCCATTGTTTTTCAAGCCTACAGGTCCTAAATGAACTTCAGTTTAGTTTTATATATACATATGTATAACTACATGCATATTATATATAAATATATATTTATATACATATGTAAAACACATAAATACATTCATATATGCTGTGTATCTTTGTTTATTGGCAATTCATTCTACAAGTCTGGCCAAATGTATTTCTTTCTTATTTAGTGTGGGAGTGCACACATACAGTGGTACATTTGTGCTGCTCAGAGGACAACACAGGAATCAGCTCTCATCTTCCACTGTCAAAATCCCAGGAATCAAACAGGCCTTCAGGCTTGGTACCCAGTGACTTTATCTGCTGATTTCTTCCTTTATCACCTTTCTATTGGAAGTGGGCTGTTTTTAGTGAGATCTCCACACACATTTTAGAACATGTTAATGT
Organism: Micromys minutus; assembly: GCF_963924665.1. Lineage (NCBI taxonomy): Eukaryota > Metazoa > Chordata > Mammalia > Rodentia > Muridae > Micromys > Micromys minutus. The sequence continues at coordinate 21,579,060 of NC_137952.1, read as the reverse complement.
ATTTGTATGTATTTCTAAAGTGCTCTGCAGGCTTGTGGGTGAATTTTCCCACTCTGCAGAGTTTTTGTTTTTTATCATTTTATTGGATATTCTCTGTATTTACATTTCAAATGTTATCCCCTTTACCCAACTCCCACTTCCCCTCCCCCTTCCTTGTTTCTATAAAGATGCTCCCACTCCCAACCACCCTCTCCCACCTCAGCATCTTGGCATTCCCCTACCCTGGGAAAATCAGCCTTAACTGGACCAAAGGCATCTCCTCCGACTGATGCCAGACAATGCCATCCTCTGCTGCATATGCACCTGGTGCCATGGGTCTCTCCATGTGTGCTCATTAATTGGTGTTTTGTCCCTGGGAGCTCTGGAGGGATTGGTTGGTTGATAGTGTTGTTCTTCCCATAAGGTTGCAAACCCTTTCAGCTCCATCAGTCCTTTCTCTAGATCTCCACTGGGGTCCCTGTGCTCAGTATGATGGTTAGCTATAAAGATCCACATCTATTATCAGTATGGCTCTGTCAGAGCCTCTGAGGAGGCATTCCTATCGGGCTCCTGCCAATAAGCACTTCTTGACATTAACAATAGTGTGTAGGTTTAGTGGCTGCATATGAAATGGATCCCCACTTGAGGCAGTCTCTGGATTACCTTTTCTTTAGTCCTTGCTCTACTATTTGTCCCATTATTTCCTCCCATGCGTATTTTGTTCTTCCGTCTAAGAAGGACTAAGGCATCCACATTCTGGCCTTTCTTCTTTTTGAGTTTCATAAGGTCTGTGAATTGTTTCTTGGGTATTCAAAGCTTTTTGAGTTAGTATCCACTTATCAGTGAGTGTATGCCGTGTATGTTCTTTTGTGACCGGGTTACCTCACTCAGGATAATAGCTTCTAGTTCTATTCATTTGCCTAAGAATTTCATAAAGTCATTGTTTTTAATAGCTGAGTAGTACTCCATTGTATAAATATACCACATTTTCTATATTCATTCCTCTGTTGAAGAATATCTAGGTTCTTTCCAGCGTCTGATTATTATAAATAACGTTGCTATGAACATGGTGGAGCACATGTCCTTGTTATATGTTGGACTGTCTTTTGGGTATATCCTCAGGAGTGGTATAGCTGGACCCTTGGGTAGTACTATGTCCAATTATCTGAGGAACCACTAGACTGATTTCCAGAGTGGTTGTACCAGCTTGAAATCGCACCAACAATGGAGGAGTGTTCCTCTTTGTCCACATCCTTGCCAGCATCTGCTGTCATCTGAGTTTTTGATCTTAGCCATTCTGACTGGTGTGAAGTGGAATCTCAGGGTTGTTTTGATTTGCATTTCCTCAATGACTAGGGGTGTTGAACATTTCTTTAGGTGCTTCTTAGACATTTGATATTCCTCAGTTGAAATTTCTTTGTTTAGCTCTGTACCCCATTTTTAACAGGACTATTTGATTCTCTGGAATTTAACTTCTTGAGTTCTTTGTATATATTGGATATTAGCTCTTCACCAAATGTAGGATTAGTAAAGATCTTTTCCTATCTGTTGGTTGCCTTTTAGTCCTATTCAGTGTCTTTTGCCATACAGAAGCTTTGCAATTTTATGAGGTCCCATTTATAGATTTCTGATCTTACAGCATAAGCCATTGGTGTTCTGTTTGGGAAAATTTCCCCTGTGCCTATGTGTTTTAAGCTCTTCCCCACTTTCTCTTCCATTAACTTCAGTGTACAACATTTTAGGTGGAGGTCTTTGATCCACTTGGACTTGAGGTTTGTATATGGAGATAAAAATGAATCTATTTGCATTCTTCTACATGCTGACTACAAGTTGAACCATTTGTTGAAGATGCTGTCTTTTTTCAATTGAATGTTTTCAGCTCCTCTGTCAAAAATCAAGTTACCATAGGTGTGTGGGTTCATTTCTGGGTCTTCAAGTCTATTCCATTGATCTACTTGTTTGTCTCTCTACCAATACTATGCAGTTTTAAACACAATTGTTTTTTAATCTAACTTGAGGTCAGGGATGGTGATTTCCCCAGAAATTCTTTTATTGTAGAGAACAGTTTTCACTATCCTGGGGTTTTTGTTATTGCAAATGGATTTGCACAATGCTCTTTCTAACTCTAGAATGATTTGAGTAGAATTTTGATAGGGTTTGAACTGAATCTTCAGACTGCTTTTGGCAAGATGGCCATTTTTATTATATTATTCCTGCCAATCCATGAGCATGAGAGATCTTTCCATCTTCTGAGATCTTCAATTTCCATCTTAGAGACTTGAAGTTCTTGTCATACAGATCCTTCACTTGCTTGGTTAGGGACAAACCAAGATCTTTTATATTCTTTGTGACTATTATAAAGGGTGTCAACTCCCTAATTTTTTTCTTAGTCTGTTTATCCTTTAAGTAGAGGAAGGCTACTGTTTTGTTTCAAGTTACTTTTATATCCAGCCACTTTGCTGAAGTTGTTTATCAGCTGGAGGAGTTCTTTGGTGAAATATTTGGGGTCACTCAAGTACACTATCATATTATCTACAAGTACTGATATTTTGATGTCTTTTCCAATTTGTATCCTTTTGACATCCTATTGTTGTCTAATTGCTCTGGCCAGGATTTCCAATGCTACATTAAATAGGTAAGGAGAGAGTGGGCAGCCTTGTTTAGTACCTGATTTTAGTGGGATTGCTTCAAGTTTCTCAGCATTTAGTTTGATGTTAGCAACTGGTTTGTTGTATATTGCTTTTACAATTTTTAGGTATGAGCTTTAAATTCCTGATCTTTCCAAGACTTTTAACATGAAGGTGTGTTGAATTTTGTCAAATGCTTTCTCAGCACTGAACGAGATGATTATGTGTGGTTTTTTTCCTTTGAGTTTGTTTATATAGTGGATTACATTGATGGATTTCCATATATTGAGCCATTCCTGCATCCCTGGAATGAAGCCTACTTGATCATGATAGATGATTGGTTTGGATATAAAATATAATAGATTTTCAACCAAAAGTTATCTAAAAAATAAGGAAGGACACTTTTTACTCATCAAACGAAAAATCAATCAAGATGAACTCTCAATCCTGAACATCTATGCTCCAAATGCAAGGGCACCTACATTCATAAAAGAAACTTTACTAAAGCTCAAAACATATATTGCATCACACATAATTCAACACCCCACTCTCATCAATGGACAGATGGTGGAAGCAGAAACTGAACAGAGACACAGTGAAACTAATAGAAGTTATGAACCAAATGGATTTAACAGACATCTACAGAATATTTCATCCTAAAACAAAAGAATATACTTTCTCAACACCTCACAGGGTACCTTCTCCAAACTTGACCATATAATTGGCCACACAACAGATACAAGAAGATTGAAATACTCCCATGCATCCTATCAGGTCGCCATGGACGAAGACTTGTCTTTAATAACAACTAGGATACCAAAAAGTCCACACGGTCAAGGGAGAAATAAAAAAAAAAATGGAGACTTTTTAGAATTTAATGAAAATAAAGGCACAACATAACCAAACTTACGGGACACAATGAAAGCACTGGTAAGAGGAAAACTCATAGCACTGAGCACCTTCAAAAAGAAACTGGAGAGAGCATCACTAACAGCTTGACAGCACACCTGAAAGCTCTAGAACAAAAAGAAGCAAATGTACCAAGAGGAATAGACGGCAAGAAATAATCAAACTCAGAGCTGAAATCAACCAAGTAGAAACAAAAAGAACTATACAAAACCAGAGGCTGGTTCTTTGAGAAAATCAACAAGATAGATAAACCCTTAGCCAGACTAACTAGAGGGCACAGAGAGTATCCAAATTAACAAAATCAGAAATGAAAGTGGAGACATAACAAGAGAAACTGAGGAAATTAAAAAATACATATCAGATTCTACTACAAAAGCCTATGCTCAAAAAAGCTGGATGAAAATCTGAATGAAATGGACCATTTTTTAAACATATACCAGGTACCAAAGTCAAATCAGAATCAAATAAATCATCTAAACGGTCCCATAACCCCTAAAGAAATAGAAGCAGTCATCAAAATTTCTCCACCAAAACCAGCCCAGGACCAGGTGGGTTCAGTGCAGAATTCTATTAGACCTTCATAAAAAACCCAATTCCAATACTCTCCAAACTATTCCACAAAATAGAAACAAAGGGGACACTACTCACCTCGTTCTTCGAATCTACAATTATGTTCATACCTAAACCACACAGAGACCCAACAGAGAAAAAGAACTTCAGACCAATTTCCCTCATGAACATCAATGCAAAAAATACTCAATAAAATTCTTGCAAATCCGATCCAAGAACATTGTGCAGTGTTTAGTCCCTAGTGCATTTTTTATTTTAATGGAATTGCCATCCTCTTTTTATTATGTCTTCTTTATCTTTCTGAGTAAGGCCAGGAGGTATGGGTCTATTATGGGTCTATAGTCTTTTGTAAAACAGTATCTTTTTTTTAAAACCTTAATAGCCTTATAATTGTTTTTATTCATTAAGGAAAGCTGGACTTTGTTTCACTTCATTTTATACAATATATATTCAACTTTTAAGATATGTTTTTTAATAGCGAATTTTGCCCGTGGATTTGAGATTCCACATTTCTCACAAACTGTTTTTATGAGTGCTCACACAGCCCTCGCTTATTTTGAACCATCTTTCTCGCTGCACTAATTACTAGCTTTCTATACTACCCCCACAAAATCTCATTTCATTTTTCTTGCTATCAAGTATAAGGGGTCTTGAACTCAATCTTTACTTTTTTTTGGAATTTTGGGGTTGCTTAGGAAATTTTTCTTTCACATAAATTTTAAAGTCATCTCCTTAAATACTCAGTAATCATATTTGTTTTGACTAAGAACTTTAAATCTATGGATACACTTGGGTAGCTGACATAGAACTTGTCCTGCATGATGACAATTTGCCTTTCTCCTTTTGTTTAGGCCTACTTAAATGTTTTTAATAAAGGCAATTTATATTTGTTATGCTTAGACTTATCCTGAGATATTTAATGTTCCTTAAATAGTACTTTGACAATTCAATTTCCAAGCTTATCATTGCTAACATAGAAAATTACAATTGGTTGTTGTAAGACAACATTTTATCTAATACGCACATTATAGTCTTTTATGTCTACGTTTAATTCAGCAGTAAGGGAGATTCTACACTGAAAATAACCTCCAGAAACACTATTATCATAGCTCTACCTAGGCAACATGGTTAATTTATGGCTTTGCTTGGCTACATTGGCTTGAATCTCTACCACAATCATAAACAGAAGCAGTAGATGTAGGTGTTCCTGTTTTATTTTGATTTCAAGAAAGCCTTAAAATTCACAACAAATAATACCTTTATCTTGAGACTTTTCAGTATGTGCTTTGTTGAACATTAACTATGCTCTTTTCCACTCAGGTAGCTATAAAATTGCATTGTACATGCTAACTACATTTAGCCAAAATGTTTCTGCATCATTTTTAATAATCATTGTTTTTTTCCCCTAATCTGTTAACAACCCAATAATCTATAAAAAGCACTTTATAGTTTTGAATTAAATGTTTCTGTCTGAAATAAGTCACATCAACCATCACACGATTTTTAGGCTATGCTGATTCCATTTGTTGATAATTCTGGCTAGGATCTTTGTGTCTACCTTTGAGGTTTTCCCTGTATCTGACCCAGGTCCTCGTCTGGTAGCACCATCAAGGATGTGGATACTATCCATGACATTAACATGATGCTCAATTCCCTGATGCACTGTGTCTAGGGAAAGTTAGGAGCAATAAAACCATATGGCCCTGGCCCGTGTTCTGCATGATGATTTGAACCTACTAATCTAATTTCCTTAATATTTAGGGAGTCATCCAGGTGCCTGATTTCTTCTTGGCTGTTCTGATAGGAGATATTTTTCTATGGAGTTACTTCATGCTATTTCATTTCCTGGCAGGGGTTGGCCCATGCACGATCTGTCACATACACCTCCTCTGTGTTGGGAGTGACCTGCACTCTTATTCCCCAACACCGTTACTTGTTCATTTTGCCCAACTCTGCTGACCTTGTGAATGCTGGAGATATTTGCACAGAAGTTGCTGCCCGTGTTGATTTGCTGCACTGTGATTCAGTTTTCTAAAATTTCAATTCTGTGTCATTTTAAATGTACAGAGCTCATCCCCATGAAACTGTAAAGTGCAAAACCAAGATTTTGTTATTACCTAAAATTTTTCCTTTAATTCCTTTTGTCCTTTTGTTTGTTTCTTTCTATTGTTCTAGACATTAATTTTGGAAACTTCACATTTTTATCTTTATCATACCTGATTTAAATATTCACAACCATATATTTCAGTTTCACTTTTAAATTTTCATGTCTGATATTTTTACTTTGGGGGGGTAACTATTTCTCTAAATTCTATTATACTTAATTTCTTGGTTCATGACTAATACTGATGACTACTGTCTTAAAAGCAAAAGCATTTATTATTTACATGGGTAAATTGTTTGGTTGTTGAATGAGTGAGTGAATGAATAATTTCTAACCCTATCTCATTTTTACTGAAGCATGTACACCATGTGGGAAAGTTCTTATCATTGTGGACATTTGCAATGTTCTTCCTTATGATTTCTAAAACTGCTTCAAAACAAAGTTTCTTGACTTGCCAGGAATAGTGGCTCACCCCTATAATTCTAGAATTTCTGAGGCTGAGAAAAGAAGGATCAGTATGAACTGTAAGTCTGTCTGAATGAGACTCTGCCTCAAAACCCTACAACAACAACAACAACAAAGCAAACGAACAAAAACCCTGCTTTTTTTTTTTTTAAGTACACACATGTAGAAATATGGCAGTTAATTCAGTGAACTTGTTAGCAGAAAACTCGGCCTAGGAAAGCATCATAATTAAGGATCTCATCATCCCCTAAGTCAGACATTTTGTTTATATGTTTGCATTATTTGTTTATAGGCCATCGTAGTCCACAGACTGAAGAGGACCATGTTATGTTACCTGCTGAACACTGGCTCTGTCCATTTGTTCTGCACCATGGATGTGGGCCACATGGAAACCAACTGAAACTACTGCCAAGAAGCAAACGGACATTTTGCTCTCCTTTGTTCCAGCTTATGGCTTTCTTTTGGCATTGAGGGCATTCATCTCCCAGCATTGGCTGAAATTCCTTCATTTTAATTGCATAGTTGTGCCACAGCTGGGCCCACACATACACAAAGGTAGAGCGAAATAGATTTCTGCTAAGCCAGTGGGACTCAAGAATCCCTGAGTGAGGGATAGACGGCTGGTATAACCCAACCTTCTGCTATCCTTTGGGATGACACTGAAGAGGTTCATTATTGCTGCTGTTTCTGGTGATGGGAAAGATGATGCTGGCAATTTGGTGGAAACAGTGACTATCTTATGCAGACAAGTGTGCAGTTGAGTCTTAGGAAAATGGAAGGACTTGTCCCATGTGTGGGAATGGACAGTTGTTTCTCAAGGCCCTCAGGCCGTACTCTAGCTCTATGATTAAGTAGTCTACTCAAGTCCTGTATCACATTGGGCTTGCTAGAAAAAGCACATGATTGGGTACACACTCTGCGTTGAAGCCCTCCCTATTCATCTATCTTCAGTATTAATGGTAATGCAATAGTCATGTGAAAAGCAACGCTTAAAGGCCTGTCTTAAACTGAGGAAGTTGACAGAGTCTAGGAAAGAACAAAGAACAATGTGAATGTAATAACCAGAACAGGAATGAAGCCTATATTTGTGGCTCTTTATTGCTTTTAAGACCCCTTCTCACCTAGGATAGTCTGCATATGCGAAACACCTTAATGGACTTAACAAGGCACCTGGCCAAAAAGGCCTCTTTTCAGGCCTCCTCTACAGCCTTCTGACTTCTGTTGCTCTGAGCACAAATAAAGATCTCAGCTGATAGGTGAGAGTTCTGTGTACTGATCCAAGTTCCACCTCCTTCTCCAAGCATATTTGTCTCAGAAGCCCATAGCTTCCAAGAGTGGCAATTCAGTAGCTAGGCCCCTAAAAGGCCGAGTTTCATAAAAGCATCACAAGACTCAGTTCTCTGAGGTCTTTCTAATGCCTTCTAAACATAGTAAGCTGCAGGCATCTCACTGCTGCATTTTGAATCACATTCCTCTCTGGGCAATCATCTCAGAGTCTCAGTTTTTCCATTAGCAAGATGATTGGAGTACAGAGTGATCTATTTATAATAAGCCCCAGCTTAAGCACTGTGGCTTTTCTTTGGCCGCATTTTAAATGCATCTCTCTTTGTTAATTAATGTGCTTTATCCCAGACTTGCAAGTCACAAGGATGTTCCTGAGTTGGACATGGAGGAGGAGAACCACGCCCCAGGCGGAAGCTCCAATCAGTCTTCAGGACTGATGAAAATACAATAGTCATATGAAAAGCAACGTTCCAGGCTTGTCTTAAATGAAGAAAGTTGAGAGTCTATAAGGGTGACGAACAATGTGGTAACCAGATCAGGAATGAACCCTGGTACTCTTAGCTCTCTTTTGCTTTTAGGACCTCCTTCTCACCTAGGATAGTTTGCACATGCAAAACACCTTAATGTGACTTAACAAGGCACCTGGTATAAAAGTTAATTAATGAAGATGAAAACACTAAAACTCAGGTTATTTAGTAACCAGGGCCTGCAGCCAGATCCCAATTAAACCAATGTTGTGGTAAAGGAAGGGATCAAACTGCCCAATAGGTTCCATCTGGCTGCTTCTGTGGGTCAGCACAGAGCCTCACAGGCCGTGTCAAATTAGTCTTTCTACCTTCTTTCCAGGACAGGGAGCATCTAAAGTGGTTCTCCTGGGGCCCTGGGCTGCTCAGGGGTTCTGACACTCACTTGGAAGGGTCTGGAACAAGCTTGACTCATGGGGAGCCCAATCTCCTTTGTCATTCATTTCACCAGAGGCCCCCCTAAACCTCCAATCCCATTTGTACCCCACTGAGGAGATCTGATAATGGTCCTGGCAGAACTGGGGTTTTTCAAACTTCTGGCAGGGGCCTCACTGACCCATAACATGACTGTACACATGATTTCTTCTCATACTGTTTTTGTAAATTGACCATGGCTAACCTTGCAATTCTAATCAGATCAATCAGAATAACATTTCTTTAGCTGCTGCTCCCTGGCAGCCTCCTGGGCTGACAAGTGACTCAGAGTCAGCCTTAGACACCAAAGTCCAATTTTTTAGTTTCCAGTGGTCTCAGGTTTCGTTTGCTTTTATCACAGTTGGTGAGCTTTGTAAGGCCTGTGTTTACAGCCATGCAAATTAGCCTCAGCTGGAGAGAACTCAGGTCTGACCGAAATGAAATCACACACTGGGTCAAAGGTATTTTTATCAAAAATTACAAGTGTGGCCATCGTACTGAGGTTAAACCAGGCTCCCTTAGGAAGTAAGTAGACAGCTTTGTCTGGTGTAACATGAACTCTTGGCCTCTGGAACACAAAACGTCTGTTAAGGGATGGTGGGTTGATGAACAGCCAAGCCAACCAAGTGGTTACAAACCAGTTCTACCAATGACTATGGCTGCTAAATACTCTTTGTATATATGGACAATTGTGGTGAAGGAATAATGCACCTTTAGAGAAAGAAATGGGTTTGGTCTGCAACATACTCATTCAGTTTCAAAACGTCTGTGAGACAAGGTCTCCACATGCAGGTAAAGTCTAATATTTTGTACCTGGAAAGTTGTCTAAACTTCCTCTCCAGAAGCTATGCTACTTACAAACGCTAAATGAAACAACAACAAACAAACAAAAAAATCAAAACAAAAAACAAACAAACAAACAAACAAACCAATGTCCCTACTCAGCTACCTTCAAGGTAAGCTAGCTGACTCCAAATCTACATTGCAATTTTCCAAAGACTGCCAGTACCTGAAAGACCATTATTTTAAAATAATTCTTTTAAAACCAGGGCTTATTAAAGTCACAGTTACTCTCTGAGGCTGTATGAGTATCCATGGCTCACACGACACAGCATATGCTCCAAGGCAGCCGAGTCTCCGGAATGCTCTGGGAGTACTGAGATGCTGGTCACAGAAAGTAAAATTAGGGATTCTGGATGTTAAGTGTTTGCATCTGCAGAGTCACTGTCTGAGCCTTGGAACCCTTCAAACTGAAGTTCATCTATTGACAGATAAGACACCTGTCATACAGAGACTCAAAAGGCCCTGTCCAGGATCTGGTTCTTGGGTAGAGTCAGTCAGAACCACAAACAGTGTTACTCTTATCAGACAGTGACTGGAAATGACATTCGGATTTTGACAAATGACCCTGAAGTCAACACTGTCTTTACATTTGGGTGAATGCACTGGTTTTCATGCAACTAAAAACCCCATCCTGAGCTGCCTGTCCTTGATCTGCTGCTTACGGGCTGTATGATGCTGGGCAAATTACCCACCTCCTCTACGCATCAGTTTCCTCACTGTCAAAATGGGAATAAGATGGTAACCGTCTTCTTCAGGTCTTGTGGAATTAACTAAGTTAATATATACCAAGCAGCTAAACTATTGGTAAACACCTCTTAGCAGTATTACTACGAGTAAAAGTATCCATGCTCATTTGCACTTGGAAAATACTCCAAAATCCAAAGTAATTGAGACTTCTGATCACAATAAGCAGTAGGCTGGAGGAGGGTGCATGGGGTCCGTGCAGCTGAAAGTGCTCTTTTGACTGTCATGTACACTGGCGACGAGTGTGCCCCGCAAAGCCTTTTCCAGTTTAGTGTGTGTGTCACATCCACGTGACCTTGTGTTGTAGCTTGAGTGCATATTTAGGATCTTTCTTTCTACTTTTCCCATCTTTAAAATACTTCTCTGGAGCTGCTGCCACCATCACACGCCAGCACGGCTGCTGGGCCTCATCCCCTCTCCAGCTCTACTCACAGTCACCATCTTAGGGGCCTACACTTGAAAGAAGTGAATGAGTTGACATAAAAAAAGAAAGAAAAAAAATCACGGGATTTAACTGATTCTCTCTGAGTGTACCTCCACGTATCTAATCACACCCCGTGCTTTTAAATTAGATGACACAAAAATGTATATTCAAATAACTCTTATCTGTCTTTATATAGATTTGAAAGCTATGGTGGAGAGAGGAAAAGATTCTGGAATTAGTTCCAAAGAAGCCAAGTACCAAACTTTATCCATTTTAGACTACGGTCATTTATTCCAAGCTCAGCAACTCTGCCGAGAAACAGTTTTTACTTTGCGGACACCCACAAGCTTTTCTGATCTGCACTTGGCTCTGAGCATTCAGGATAATGTGCTGTAAAATCTGGTCTCCTGGGCTTCCATTGCTGTCTCTGGGATAGAGGAAATCTAGCTGTGACTCTCATTGTGAGGTGCCCTCTTGTGGCTTCCAGGAGGCATTGACAGTTCTGGTGACACTTGAGCTGGCCCAAGTTACCAACTTAGATTAAATTATTCTTTTAACAGCCAACTGGAGAAACAATGGTCAACTTCCAGCACAGTACCTAGAGTTGATACTCCAAAAGAAACACTGATGTCCATTTGTGATAAGCTTTACCCACTTTTTATAAACAAGCTAATAAAGGAGACGTGCGAGCCAACTTTGGGGTCATCTCAAGTCTAAATAAAACTGGAAAGATAGAAGTGCTGGGCTAGTGCCCGCCCGGGAGAAGCTCTCTCTTCCTCTGGGTAAGTCTGGCTAGGTGAAGGACTGTTAACTGCAGAAGAGGAAAACCCTGATTATTCCAGATCCCTATTACTACAGGGATCTGGGTGATGTACTGATTTCTCAGGGCACAGATTTGTACAATCAACACACGGGCATTCTGTACAGGATAACTCAACTCCACATGCTTTTAGCAGACACAAGAGAAATTTTAAAAAGGTGGACAAACTTATCCACACCCCAAGGGGAAAATAATGCACATACCACCCCAAGGCAGAGAAATGACCACTGTTACAAAAGCTGGAGTCATATAAACTTGGAAGGGCAGCAGGTTATAAAAACCCTATAAATTTATGTTCGGGCTTCCAAGTAATGTTCTCTTCTCACCCTTCTCCCCTCCTCTCTACAGTGAGACACGAAGTCTGGGACTTGAGCATTTAAGCCACAATCCTCGCCAGAGTGACCAAATTACAATTAGCGCTGAAGGATTTTGGCACCAGGAAGTTTCAACAGAATCTCATCTGCAGAGCCATCCCAGCCCATCTTCTCCAAAGGGCTCAGAGAAAGTAGCCAGTATCTCATTAATTCTTAAGAAATATCTACCGAGGAGACAGAGGAAGGAGAATGCTTTTTATACATCTCACAGAAGAGGAACAAACAGACGATTCACAATTCAGAGTCAGATCACAGGATCTCAAGGGCAGATTTTCTGTCAAGAAAGTTTAGAACATAACTGGGAAGCTTATCAATGTAGTGACCTCCTTGACAGATGCCAAGAGAAAAGAGCCTCTGACAATAGAGACAGATACTTGGATCCCCATCAATGCCCTGACCTTCTTGCTTGGGAACAAATGTAACTCAGGGACAGTGTAAACACGGGCACACTAGCAGTGTAAACACTTATCTTACAGTGCAACAAAGAGCACGAAGGCCAACCCAAGATGAAGTACTAGATTCTGGAATGTGTCATTATAGGAAGTTATGGAGTGCTTCCATAAATACTGGAAAATGAGAACAGTCCAGAGATGTTCTAGATTCTTTTCTAGGTTTTTTTTTTTTTGTAAAAATCAAAGTCTCATGTAGCCTAGGCTAGCCTAGAACTTACTACCCTCCTGCTCCAGCTTCCTATGTACTAGGATTACAAGTATGTTTCAACACACCTGGCAATATTTTTTTTCCAAAGCTTTGACATGAAAATAGTCTGTAAAGAAATTAACATAAAGTTCCAAGGATGCGTAAAAATATTTTTATAACTTTTCTTCCCGTAACAGCTCCGCTACAAAACTGATAGTCTCAAATATATAAAAAGCTGATGTGGTGGGAAGGTCATTTGCTATGAAGAGATGAATAATAAAGACTGTACCAAGTGGTGGTGGTATTTTGAATCCTTGTGCTCTGAGCTCTTGCTCTCAGTGTGGTTACTGTTGTGCTTGTAGTGGCTGATGGGCCTGATGTGACCAGGGAGGAGGGCAACCACCCCAGGATGCAATGCTGTCATGCCTACGCGTTTAGTCATAAATAACATATAAAGTGCAATGGGCTGAGTCAAAGGAAATAACACAACTGAATTATTTCTTTCCGATAATTGTACATAAGGAACATATTTTTCCTCGGGAGTTTGAATCCTTTGTTTTTTTTTTTCTTAAATTGGAATACTAAGGAACACTTCATATAATCTCACAACGAAAGAAACAGGTTAGACTTCATCACATGTAGCTGTCTCACGACCCCTGTAGCAATGGCTGTTCCTCCTCATCCACTTCAACCCAGTCCTCTCAGTGAAAACTGTGGTGAATTTAAACAGGAACCACAGACAGATGCTGGAGCTCCTGTGCATATCCTCCAGTGCTCATCGCCATTAACATCTTCCCAGATAGAGATGTGCAAAGCTCTACAAGTCGCTCCAGTCTTGGTCTATGTCCTAATGAGAGAGGGAACTGCACTACAAGTGGGCTTCCTTCCGATTCTTATACTACGTATTGTAGAAAAAGATTCCTGCCCAGTTTGGTAATCCATTCTAAGTGTAAGACAGGCTCAGCAGTGGGAGATGTAAACACAGATATAAAGCTTTCATTAGACACCCTCAGCTGAGTTCAGCAGACTCAACCATCAACCCCCCTTTCTGGTGCACACTCAAGGACCATGCCAGTTCTTCTTAAAAAACAAATCAGACATTTCCACCTTGATGGTGGCTGGGCTCCTCCTCCCAAGATTCAGAAAGCTTTGGATGATTCAATATCCAACACACATGCTTCTCTCTCCAGATCGGACATTATAAAAAGACCTGTTTGGCAAGTGTTCTTGTTCTTCTCATGTGGAGACCATCCCATGATCACGCTGGAAGATTTGGCCCCCAAAGCTGAGTATCCTCTAACAAGCCACTTCTTTTCATCTTCTCTTCAGGAGAAGAGAAAACAAACATCTGATTCTAGAGGAGACCAGGGGATCCATCTTGATGTCTGAAATCTGGCTGCAGGCAAGGAGGCTGTGTATGCTCAAAGGGGCAGGTTTGCAGTCTCTGACATTGATTTAGCTTTTTTTTTTTTTTTTTTTTTAACAACTTAAAAATTTCAACTTTATTGAAACTCCAAACACCATCTCTCTTGCTAAGCCTAATGAATTCAGATTTTTTGGGCTCCATTTGCAGTGAACCCTCAAACATACCGTGCATACATGTAGATTCTATGAGGTGATGGAACCTTACCAAGGAGAATGCTTGAAGAGTTCAAAGGAAGCACATTTCTCCTTCAGACAGAGCAACAAAACAAATAATCAAAGACTAATTGTCTTAATTAAAATCAAATGTTGAACAGGCACACAATTAGGAGATAAGAAACTCAATTGAATGACCAATTGTTAACATATTTGAAAAAATATTCCTTACCAAAACAGAAATAATTCATTTTAGGAGGAAACAACATGTTACCAAAACATCCAGAGAGAAACAAAAAGAGCAATGCAATTGAAAAAGAAATGGAGAGCACAGAACAATTTAATATGATATTGCATAAGACAATACTGTTTTTGTTAGAGGAGCCTTACTGACAGAAACTAAGACTCTTTGGAAAGTCGGGGTTTTTCTTTGCAATACTGACCAATGGTGTTTAGAAAGCCAGCATGCACATGCATACCATCTGTAAGAACCTACTTTTTCTGGAATACATTCATGGTTTGTCAGTGACTGGTACTGCTCTTACAGAAGAACCCCAGTTGCTTCATGTACTATGTACTTTTGAAGGAGTCACTCTGCAGACTAGAAAGATGGAGCAGTGGTTAAGAGCCCTTGCTGCTCTTCCAGAGAACTTGAGTTTGATTCCTAGCACTCATGTTAGATAGCCCACAATGGCTGTAATTCTAGCTCCAGAGGATCCAAGGACCTCCTTCAGCCTCCACAGTTATGGACACTTACACACACAAACACACACACATAATTAAAAATTTAAAAGTGTAAAGATTCTATACCATATCTACTTATCGAGATCACATTTTTTCTCATGATAAAATACTTCTAGTGTATTTGAAGGGTGAAAATGGTTGATCATAGTTTTAGGCAAATCCATGAGAAAACTTAATTTGTATCGCAAAACCGTAATCAGGAATTGTAGGTCACAGCCCATTCCATGGGTTATAGATATGTTTGTATCAGCATAGGGAGTATGAACTGGCTCATGAAACCCTAACTTAGGAAGGAAAACGGATAACAGCAACCCCAGCTCCTATACCCTTTCTCAGATTCCCATAGACTTGACAGCACCCTAGTTAAGTGTATTAGGTATTGACCATCATGTTATATTGGAAATAGGAAAAATGAGAAGGGACACAGCCAGAGCCAATGGCAATTGACCCAGAGCTCACTGTCCTTAGAACCACTCTGCTGTTAACAAAACAAGAACGCAAAGGAACTGTAGCAATGGCAGTGACCATAGCAACCGTGATGTGGACTGATTGCATACTATGTACTGTGGTCAATGAGAGCTCATTTCAGTATTTCCAGAAGGGCATGGCGTGTGGTTGTTGTATTAGTCAGCCTTCATGTTCAGTAAGCAGACAGCTGAGTCAAATAACTAAGAAAAAGGTTTATTCTTACCCATTGCTCCATATGTTCCGGGTGAAAATCTGTTGTCTCTCTTGTGTCAGCATGACCCAACTGCTCTCTATACCCATGAGTTGGTATTGAGAAGAGACTAGAGTCCCACAATCATCTGAGGGCATGTACTCCAGGGATTCAAGGACCTTCTACTGGGTGCTCTATCTTAAATAGTCCAGTAGCATCACCCTGGAACCCAAACCTTTGTGAATGAGCTTTTGGGGCACTTACTGAACCACAACAGATGTTATCTCATGCTACAGCTAAGGGGTTAGGAGATATCATGGGCTGCTACCTTTCCTTGGGTCCTGCACTGAGGTGTGATTGGGCCTCATACCTGCTAGATTGCCTGAGGGTGGTAAAGTTGTTCTACAGATGACTAATAGCTTTTGGTTTATAAAATCCTCATGTGTCTAAACAGAAGTCATCTTCCCAATGAAACCTGTCTTGAAAACTCCATTGAAAACTGCAGGCCCCACCCAAACCTCGCCTATGAAAGATCCTCTCTCTTTGCTCTACTGTAGGATTGCAGGACTTTGCTTCTATTAATGACTGCTAAACTCCACAGGCCAATGACCATTTTAGGGTTAGTTTCTCCCCATCTCATGTATTGCTAATATTTACAAAGAGCTGTCCAATAGAACTTACTGTGTTACCATATTTAGTAGCTTCTGAAGAAAAGTACCCAGTGTAGTTAAAAGACTGAACATTCCATTTTGCCTAATTGTTATCATTTAAATGCTATGCCCTATCACATTCTAGCACAGGCCTACTGCAATGCCCCGTATCATAGACTCTAATTGGGTCTATGAATGAATATATGACTATGATATATTTACATGTATGTGTACATATTTACATATGGGTGAAGAAGTGACACCCTTGCACATGTGCATTTGGAGGTCAGCGGTTGGGTGTCTTCAATTAATCTCTCACTGGAGTTAACACTGGCTGATCCACAAGCCACAGGGACCCTCTTTTTTGTAAAGCTTTATTTTATTTATTATATATAAGTACACTGTAGCTGTCTTCAGACATACTAGAAGAGGGCATCAGATCTCATTATAGATGGCTGTAAGCCACCATGTCATTGCTGGGATTTGAACTCAGGACCTCTGGAAGAGCAGTCAGTGCTCTTACCCAATGAGCCATCTCTTCAGCTCCTCAGGGACCCTCTTATCTCTTGTCTCTTCAATGCTGATATTACAAGCACTCAGTCTGCTACACCTGGCTTTGCTCCTCAAAGGTACTTTACCAAAAGAGTAATCACCACAGGCCTATGAGACTTATTTTTTTGGGTGGAACACAAATTACTTTCACTAAAAGCAATTTGAACACATTTTTAATAGAATCAACGACTACAATTGTGCTGGCTATTTTATGTCAACTAGACACAAGCTAGGGCCATCGGAGAGACAGGCAATTGAATTGAGAAAATGCCTTTATAAGATCCAGCAGCAGGCAAGTCTATAGGGCATTTTCTTAACTTATTTTCCATGTAGGAGGGCCTGGGGTGGGAGGAATCTCACCAAGCCAGTGGTCCTCAGAAAGCAGGTTGAGCAAGCCATGAGGAGCAAGCTGTAAGCAGTACTCCTCCATAGCCTCTGCATCAGCTCCTGCCTCCACATTCCTGCCCTGTTTGAGTTCCTGTCCGGACTTTAGTGGTGGACTGTGATGAGGAAACATATACATAATAAACCCTTTCCTCCCCAAGTCTTTGGTCATGGTGTTTCATCACAGCAGCAGTAACCCTGACAAAGGCAACAGTTCCGAATGACATTTAAAAATTCAGAAGAGAAAGCCAAAGCAGCAAGCCCGGATTTTTTTAACTAACTGGATCCTTTTGCCATTCAAGACTTGGTTTGCTTTCTGGGGAGAGGGCACCAGCCAGCAGGATATAGTGGATTCCAACATGCATACGGTTAGAGTGACGATTGCACGTACCTTTTTGACTTTGTTCTTCTTCTCGTAGGCCTCTGACAGGGGTTTTTTCTTCTGTTGAGTTGTGTCTTTGGAGAATAAATATTCAAATTCACTGGTGTCCCTAATATGAGGTTCTTCTAAGGAGTCCCATAAAGTTGGTGTGGCGTCTTGGCTTGAAAAAAGAAAGCATCAGGTTAACTCTAGGAAACAAAGCAGGAAAGACTATAAGACAGGGAAATCTTTCCCCAATTTACTTTAAAAATAAAATCACAAAACACTGGTAAAGCTCAGATATAAACTTTTCATGTTAGGCACTTTGAAAGTCACAAAAAAAAAAAAAAAAAAACAGGATATTTTAACCCACATCTTCTCATAAACGTCCAAAAATTATAACGGTCATTAGTTCAGTACAAGAGCTCTGGAGAAGGCCCTTAGCACTAGAATTTTTGGAGGTGGGGTTTTACCACAGAAACTGCTTCTCTCTCAACCATCATCTCCAGCAGGCAAAAATGGAATTGCAAAATGGGAGATGGGATAACCAATTCCATACATGGGCGAGGCATTCATTTAAAAATCTGTGTTATATTTTACTTATTCCGAGTGTGTACACTGCATGTGTATGTGAGGAAAGGACATGCTATGGCATATACAGGTCAGAGGACCCTGTCAGTTCTGTCCTTCCACCACCAAGGACCCATGGAGTCAAATTTCGGTCACTGGGCTTGACCGCATACATCCTGCTCTGCAGAGCCATCTCACAGGCCCGAGTTAATTATTCAGTGAAACAGTAAAGGTGGGACTCCCTCTGAGGATTTAAAAAGTAGTTCTCAGGATTAACCGCAGCTCATCTCAGCCCAGGGGCTTCAATATGTCACTGGTCAGCTGCTCATCTGACGAACCGGTTGACAGCAGTCTGCCAGAGACGACATGATTACCCCAACCATGCCATTTCGCCTTGCGTGGGCACCCCAGGGCGATTCCAACGGAAGCATCCATGGGAAGTTTGTGTTTTATTCTCTAGAGAAGGTCCATTCTGCTATGAAGCACAGAGCAAGAAGCTGCCAGAAATCAAGCATGTCAGAGCCACCTCTCAGAGTCGGGGTGCAGAGGCTTCTCTATACATGCCCTCATTTGGAATGTGTTGCTTATTTTCTTCAAATGGGTGGGATTAAGATGCGTCATCAAGTTACTATTAATGTCACAGAAAAGTAAACTTCTTCCGTATTGATTTTTCAAATACACAAGCATGCCATGGCCATGACACCCAACAGTTTGTACCATTGCAGCCTTCATATAACATAAAGACATAGTCTACTTTACATGTAGTAAACATATCTGTTATACTATTAAATGGCTTGGTACCAAATCATGGTTTTCATACCCAAAGCAGTTGTAGTGAGAGAGTGAGAGGTATAAATTTTTTCTTGGGGGACCCTTGGTAACAGAGCCTGAGTGTGCTATGCTGTCAGGAGGTGACTATTGAGGTCTTACCACAGCGCACAGGGGACAAGGCTGCCATATCCCCCCAGTCAGTCACTCCTCAGGTCCTGTTCATTTACTTTTCATTTGATTTGAAAGTAAAACACTAGGTTTACGATGTTTGCAGAGCTGTCTCAACCAGGATAGCTAATGGAAGCTTGAGCATGTGACTGTTTTCCATTTTAAAAAGTGGGAAAGCACAGGAGGAAAAAAAAAAATCATTGATTTTGCCCCAGATCTCATTTACCCTTCCTTGGACAGTGGATGAAGGGCCTGTCCTTCCAGAGCTCAGTTTTATGATGCTATGTCAATGACTCTCGATGCTCATGAAGTCTCTTGGGGGAATGGAGGGAGGCATGCAAGAGGGAAACAGGTGTGAGACAGTCACATGTGCTGCCAGGACACACTAGTCAGGTGGGACTCATCACTGCAGGGTGACTGCGCAATGGATCGAGAGCACTAATAAAGAAACGCAGAACAAATGTTCTGGGAAATCATCTCTTAGGAAATAAACCAGTGTCAAATGAGAAATGAGATACTAGCACTTCAGTGTTAGTGTTGAGAACTATTTTAGGACCATCTTGTGTTTAAAAAAAAAAACAACAAACATTCATTGGGGAAATTATCCAGCACTTTTATCAGCATTACATCAATATATCTAGAAATTGCCACATGTAAACTCTTGACCCTTATTTTTTTAGGCAAGAAGACTAGGGACAGAACGAAGTTCGGCAGCAGTTTGCTTCGTCATATGCTTACTCTGGTGCTATTTCCCCTGCTCTTAGAGTGGTTTCCATGTTCTTATTTCCATTTTTTTATAATTGTTAACTATATGTTGTTTTATTATCTTTCCTTCTCTAAGCAAAAATTTTACATAATCCTGAAAATCCTGAATTGGGGAATAACCTTAGAAATGTAGTTTTTAAATATTGTTGTTATTATTATAAATTTTTTTGCAAACAAATAAATTTCAAAACTGGAAGTGGCCAAGAAATGACTCACTATCTTTCTAGTCATCTTTTCAAGAGATTCAGAAAGGAAGCAAGAAATCTAGCTGTGACTTTCTTGAATGAAGTTTCCAGGTCATCATGACTTTCTGCCTTACAGACCCAGCTCAGTCACATACACAAATGAAGGTACTCTTGATGTCAGCCAGCCCCACATGGGTATTTTCTCTGAAGGCCATTAAGAAATACAGATGTAAAAGAAGTCTTATAAACCAGAGCTCAAAAGTGGGGTGGGAAAATTTTAAGACTCTCTTCTGATCTAAACAATGAATAACTAAGCCAAGACTCAGTATTTTCATGAATAATGATAAGCATGCATAACTGTTAAATACAGAGATTGACCTTTGAATGTATCTATAGAGATATTGGCAGAGAGAATTAACCAAGGGTGAGAAGATCAGCTCTGAATGTGAATATCGCATCCCATAGGCTCATAACCCAGGTGTTATATTCTGTTTTTCTTCTTCCTGGACAGGAGATGAGCTACCCCACTGTGCTACACCCTCAGCTTTAACAGATGGAAATCTCTGAGACCACAGCCCAAAATAAATTCTTCCATGTTTTTCTCAGGTATTCATCATAGTGATTGAAAAAAAAAATGACCAACACAGGACCACAAGGTCAGTCATCAAAAATTAAGAAAAGATATCATAAAAGATACTGTAGGGAGCTTCAGTGAACTAACAGTAAAGACTCTGCTCCAATTTTCTTATAATTAATCAACTAATAAAGTGGTGTTGGAGAGGGCCCTAGCTTAGTCAGACCTGGGCTCTTCTCTAGTCAATGAAATGGAACATTTGCCTTGCAGAGGAATCTGATCCTGAACACATTCCTTGTCCTAGAAGACCTGGCAAAGACAATCTCCCCCAGATGCTCTAAGCTTGTGTATCCGAGGCATTCATCATATTATATTTGAGAATGGGTGATACCCAATGGAAACACTGGAGTGTTGATAATAAGGCATTGCTTGGGAAGAATCTTGTGAATTTGTAACTGAGAGTAGGTAAAGGGAGAGCTTACCTCTTATCATTTATTTGTATTCTGGTCCAATACAGAGGCTTCATGGGACAGTTGGGCTCAATGGCTGGTTTACGAGGACACTGGCTAGAAGAAGAGCTGAGTCCAAAGGACAATCCAGGAGGAGGTGGGGGGGCAAGTCCTGGTGGGGGAAGAGGAGGAGGAGGAGGAGGAGCTCCAGTGTTTGGAAGAGGCTGGGCATTAGGAAGTGGTGGAGGAGGAGGAGGTGGGGGTGGTCCAGCACTTGGAGGCAGAGGAGGTGGAGGAGGAGGTGGAGGAGGTGGCAGTGGTGACTCAGCACTCACAGGTGATATGGGTGGTGCTGGTGGCAAAGGTCCGAGTCCAGGTGGGAGAGGTGGAGGAGGAGGGATGGGAGGCGGAGGGAGTGGTGGAGGTGTGGGAGGAGCTGGAGGGGATATCTTCTGCTGACTAGATGGAGAGATTCCTTCTCTTGTCTGGAGTGGGGCATGGATGTCTTTGCTGTCCTTTGAGGGAGAGATCTGGGTTAAGGAGATATTCAGCTTCTTGGGTACTATCTGGCTGCTTCTGGTTGCTTTGCTTTCAGCATCACAGGGCTTGAGGAAGGTCTCTCTGTCAGTCTGGATGCATACATTTCGGAAGGCCTTTGGAGAGCAGTCATCCTCAGTGGAAACACATACATCTCTCATCTCTTCACATCCTCCCCGGCGCTTTGCTAACTGTTGCTTGAGATTTTCAATGGTTTCCTCAAGTCTTGCTGTTACCAATGCATGCTCACCCCGGATGTGAAATGTCTTAAGTTCAAACTGAGCCTGCAAGGGAAAAAAATCATTGGGAAAGTAAGACTTCAAATAATAAGAAAGCCCGAGTAGACAGAGTACCATGGATGTGTAAATGTACCACTAAAGAATGGCCCACATAATGCTGAAATGGAGACATGTGTTCTGTACTTGTGGGAGATTCTTGCCATTGGGTTAATGTTTAGAGCAAATCTACTTAAGAACTCCATTTTAATATCAAATGCAGAAGAAAGAAATTTAATAGAAGTTTGGACAGGCTTGGATATATCTTTTACAGATTTTGGTGTGGATTGAGACAAAGAAAGGCAGGGAACAGGGAGGCAGTTCAGAACTCATGCGGGTGTGGAGCTGCTGTACTCTGTTCCTTTGAGAGTGTCCCCACCAACTCTATCGTGCCGCTGAAGAATCAGGAGGTATCAGGAAGAGCAATGGTACTTTTTGTTGTTTGACTGTTTTTTAAGTTTATAGATGAAAGCTGACCAAGGTCACTATTTGTGCCTGTTCCTTACTGCTGGCCTTCAACCAGATTATTAGCTCCACGAGATGACATCAGTGGGATACTGTCCATTTCTGTACCCCAGCAGTGAGCTGGGGGTACAGCATTGGAAAGATAAACAAAATCACATGTAAGCTCCCTGGGTCAAAAGTCTTGCTTACTAGCTAACCAAGTGTTTCTCCTGTATAACCTCAGCCTACAAATATCTAGAATAGAAGCTACATACAAGGGTATACATAACCCTTTAACGCTAAATGTTAAGGAAGTGTGTTTAACAACCTAATCTGCAAGGTTAAATTAAAAAAGGGAGCTTTATTCCTTTCACTGAGATATATTTTAACTGTTTTATTTTTTAACTTGGTTCAAATTTTCCCAATATTGATCCTGACAAACCAATTTTCAAATAGCAGGAGGGTATAGAGTCTAAAGTTTTCAATGGATAATTAAATACCTGTTCTTAGACACGGTAGCCCTAGAGAAACGGCAGTAAAGTTTAGACCTGAAATAAAGAGTGCGAATCCATCTTCTGAGCTGCACATTGTAGTCTCTCCACTTCCTCCAAACTTTACGGCTGTCTAGGTATCTTTCTTTAGTTGCAAAGAGGGGTCAACATCGAGCCATTTCATCGTTTTGGTCTGTATTGCTTTGTTTTTTATTGATAAAGTAAGATGCTTTATGTAAATCGGGAAACTTCCGTTGGTGCTAATGACAACAGTAAATTCTTTAATAATAGTTTGTAAATTCTTAATTATTCTCGAAACTTTCAAATAGCATGTTGGTTGAACGGCAGCATTAACTAGAAGAAGCTGAAGCCGTCAATATGAGCAATGTGCTATGAATGCGCTATACTACCAAGTGCCTGCAGACAACTTGAAGCTTCATCCAACTGGGTGGTTTGTTACCTTTGCTTCAGTATCAGTCCAGACCCATGATCATTCCAGACTCATCACTTCTCTCCCCAGCTCTCCTGCCTCCCACCGTGATGTCTACTCTGAATGGCTCACCACCATTTCATTTTTTATTTTAATGAGACTACTTTAGCACTGTCGCCGCAGAATAGCTTCATGTTCCCCACCAAACTCCAAACTCCGTATTGTTTCTTGTATTGCTTCACACAGACAAGTACTGCTGAGTCAAGCCAGAACTCATCCTCCGGTAGATAGGAAACCACTACAAAGACATGTTTTCTGAAGAAATTCCCCTTTGTAAGATAATGAAGCAGCATCTATGAGCTAAGGCCTGGGTCCCACCTCTCAATCCAATCTGCCAGCACACATTCTTAGATATTGTTTTGGAAGCCGAATCTAATGTATAGGTTTAATGAGTAGGAGGAAGACAAACTGGGCAGGTTAATATTCCTATATCAGAGTAAGAAAAATAGAGATAACAGTAGGACCCATTACCCAAAGCAGCCATGATACATACAGGAATCCTTATTTGGTTTGTTTGTTTTAAGACAAAGGTTCTCGGTAGCACTAATGGCACTCAACTCAGAGATCCACCTGCCCACCTGCCTCTGCCTCCCAAATGCTGGGATTAAAGACATGTGTCACCATTACCCATTACCAGGTGGAATTCCCATTTGTACAATAAGGTACTGAGGAACATTTAGAACAAAGGACTGCCTCAGTCCAATACACTGTTGCCTTTTGCGATGCCAGACACACCAGAGGCCAATAACCACATCCATGAGTTTTGAACTCACTATACGTGACTCCTAACGCAATGTCCTAGCTATGCTGCCCCATGTTCAGAAGCATCCTCTAAACTCTAGCTGTCAGGTTTTTCCTCATCAGCTTCTTTTCCTTCACAGCAGAGCTTTTAGGGGTAAAAACTCATGGGGGGGGGCATTAAAAAGTCACCCATTGTTTGCTTTGTCTGCTTTCTCACTCATTTACTTGGGGTCAAATTACAGTTGGTTTCTCTCCACTTCTGTGAGATCTCAGGGGATTTAGCCAGCATTTTTCTGTGGATTTCCCCTGCCCTCTCTATTGGTGTTGACAGAAGCTGGTGTCTTGCAATTGAACTTCCCTGGAATATTGATTCTGCCCCCCACTACCCCAACACAAGTCTTTTTCCTCCTGCCTCCCTGTTTTCCTCGGGCAGCCCCGCAGTCCTTTCCTCTTCATCCCTCAGAAGTTGACCAGTCAGAAATCTGTCTGCTATTATTTTTCTCACATTACACTCTCTCTGTATAATGTTTTTTGGATCGTGACAAATAAAATCCATTCGATGATGAACTGGAAACTTCATAATTGCTGCCTTGACACTGTGATCCCGTTACCTTTTAGATTAATATACCTGCACTTTTAACCAGCCACCATAGATGCCCCAAGTCTGAATTCAAATCCATTCATGGAAAACTACAGTGTGTTTCTCCCTCTGAAATTCCTCTCACATCTTCTGCAGTCACCTGCGCACCATGTGGGCTTCTTTTTTCTCACAATTTCTGATTTAGTGCTTGTTTCTATCTGTGCCACCTACACCTTTCTCCCTCCCCCCTTTTAAAATCAGGACAATGGTTAAAAATCTACCTGGTTTTATTTGCTTGTTTTATGTTTTGTTCTAGACAACATCAATTTAGCTAACTCTGATTCCTGAAAGATTTTCTTCATAATCAAATCTGTGTGTTTTATTCCTTAAGACTCCTCCAACACTTAGCTATTACTTTCATACCTGTATGGAAAAATTAGCCTGGATCACCCCTCTGATAGCTTTTCTGTCTCCTTTGTGCACTTTGGGTTCTTGCCCCGTTGCTGAGATGTGCCCTGGAGTCCAGTCTTATAGAACTCCTTGCCTCTCCCAGGACCATGTTCTTTTATAAAAACACTGTCTTCTCTGGATTCCTTTTCTTTGCAGCAAACACCCAAGAAAAGATTAGCCACTGTAGACTCCACAAGTAAGTTCTACAAAGCTATTCACTGGCCTAAGAGATGCCTAAATAAGAAGGCAAACAATGAATTCCCAGGCACTCTGTGCCAATATGCTGAGATGAGGAGGATTCCCCCTGATCACCAAGGTGTAATGCCCTCCCCTTACCCACAAACATAGCCAGAACCATTGCTCATCACTACTCAATAATCTCTTTGTCTTGGTAGACAGCTCCTCATTCGATCCGTCTATTTCCTACTAGTTATTTGGTGTTCTCCCTTCTTTGTCTAGAAAGGTTGATAAGTGATTTTGTGAGTGGGGTTCAGAGCAGAACTGTACTTGGTAATCAGCATTTACTATTGGACAATCCGTCTTGGGAATCATGGTTCTCTTTACGAGTCATTATGCCCAGGCCTGCAGAGCCCCCAGCTACAAATAAGTCTAAGTGAATGAGGCGTAATGAAACTATCACTTGGACACACTCCTTTACTTGGACAGGGAATCCACAAGACTCTGTTAATCCATACCTATTTCCTTCAAAAGCACAACCATTAACAAGGCAACCCCAGTTAAATCACACCACATTCCTTCTTCACCATAATTTCTGTTAGTCCAAGTAGAGATTTTCAAACTTGCTCCTCATCAGAAGCATCCACAGAGCTTTGTAGTAGATACTGATCTGGCCCATTATTACAGACTTTCCCTTGTACCAGCAGCATTAAGACTCCCTAAGAGTTTCTGATGAGAACCAGAGCTGAAGCCAATAGCAACCGTTGCTCATCTTTATTCTGATCCAACTCAGATATGACACCTTGGTATTTGTACCTTCTGATGGCCTTTCCTGATTTTGATATGTCCCAGGAAAGAAGGTATTTCTTCATTATTCGTGTTGATATTTTACACAGGTAATGTTACACAGGAGGCACTAATTTCTTTGCATGGTACTCATAACTCGTATAAAGTTGGCCTCTGCCTATTTTTCTCAGACATATACACATATATTACCCAAGTTGCACTTGAATGCACAATCACACAATCACACTCCCACATCCTACTTACTTACATACTCCCTCCTCAACATCTTCAATCTCTTATTTCCACTCACTGAAGGCCCTAGGAAAAATCCACTCACGCTCAGCTGAGCTTTTCTTGGTTCTTCCAGACACAAATTTTCCATTGTCTGCACTGCCAAAGAACTTTCTAGGTAAGAATTGTAAAGTAGTCATTTATGCTTATCCTCTTGGCAAACCTAACAGCCCTGGGCAGTTGGGAACCATGCCTTATGCATGTTTAAACTTTCAGAACATTACACAGCGTTTGGCTAGTTAAGTATCCACAAATGCTTAGTGAGTTGAATTGATTTATTGATTCACCTTTAAGTATCCACCTCGAGCTTCTGTATTCCTATCCAATTACGAATGAAGCTACAATAAACAAGCATGAGATTCTCTTTGTCTTTATGATGGTCTTATACACAACATAAACTGCAAGACCTCAGAGATGTCAGTTATCAGCCATCACAAAGAGACTGATGCAGATTCTTTTATTTCTTATGTGTACCCCCCCCCCGCGCCCCTCCAAAACCATCCTCTTTATGTAACCTCTCCAGGTCTTTGCATTGCAGCTTGGTTATCAATGATTTACCAGCTAACATTCGTGTGCAAGTGAGTAGATACCGTGTTTGTCTTCCTGGTTCTGGATCATCTTACTAAGAATGACTTTTGTCGAATCCCAACCACTTGCCTGCAGATTTCATGATGTCATTTTTGTTATTAACAGCCAAGTAGTACTCCACTGGGTAAATGTACCACAGTGTCTTTATTCTTTGGTTGAGAGACGTCTAGCTTATTTCCAGTTTCCAGCTATTATGAATAAAGCCACCATGAACATAGTTGAGCAAGTGTCCTTGTGGTAGGCTGTCGAGTCCTTTGGGTATATGCCTAAGAGTGGTACAGCTGAGAGTTGAGACAGATAGATTCCCAATTTTCTGAGGAACCACCACATTGATTCCACAGTTTCTATACGTTTGCATTTCAACCAGCAATGGAGGCATGCTCCTTTGGTTCTACATCTTTGCCAGCATGAGCCTGTCACTTTCCTTACTGATCTTAGCCATTCCAACAGGTGTAACGTGGAAACTTAATGTAGTTTTGGTTTGCATTTCCCTGATGGCTAAGGATGTTGACTATATCTTTAGGTAGTTCATAACCATTTGAGACTTCTCTATTGAGAATTCTCTCTATTTAGATCTGTACCCATTTTATCAATTGAATTTTTAAAAAATATTAAGTGTGAGTTCTTTGCATAGTAATGCTCTATGAGGTATGGAGCCAGTAAAAAAAAAATCTTTTCCCATGCTGTAGCCTGTCACTCTGTCTGATTGACAGTGTCCTTTGCTTTACAGAGGTTTTTTTTTCTATTTTTAGTTTCGTAAGGTCCCATTTATTAATTGTTGATGTCAGTGTCTGTGCTAATGGTGTTCTGTTCAGAAAGCTGTCTCCTGTGCCAATTTAAGGCAATTCCCACTCTCTCTTCTATTGCGTTCAATGAATCTAGTTTATGCTGCTGACATTTTATTCACTACAGATGGATAACTGTGTATTTGGATTCTTCTACATGCAGATTCGAGTTTGACCAGGACCATTTGTTGAAGACATTTTCTTATTTCTAATGTGTAGTTATGGCTCCCTAGTCAAAAATAAGTTGCCTATATATGGGTGGATTTTTGTCTAAGTCTTCTAAATACAGAAGCTCAAATTCAATGGTGAATTACACTTACACTTTTCATATATTGAACCATCCCTGAATCTCGATGCTAAACCCAACTTGACAATGATGGATGATTGCTTTGATATGTTCTTAGGTTCAGTTTGCAAATATTTCATTGGGAACTTTTAAATCCATATTCGTTAAATTGGCCCGTAATTCTTTTTTTTGTTGAGCCCTTATGTGGTTTAGGTATCAGTGTAACCATGGCCTCATAAAACAAGTAGGGTAGTAGTTTTTCTGTTTCTATTTTGTGGAATAATTTGAGGAGTTTTAAAGAAGGCACTAATTCTTCTTTAAAAGTCTGGGAAAATTCTGGACTAAAAACATCTGGCCCTGGTGTTTTTGGGTCTTTTTTTTGGGGGGGGGGGTGGCTGGGAGACTTTTAACCACTGCTTTTATTTCAGAAAGTTTATTTATCTGTTTAAAGTACTTACCTAATTTTGATTTAAGTTTGGTAAGCAGTGTGTATCAACAAAATTGTCTATTTTCCAATTTGGTAGAATACATCGTTTAATAGTAAATACTTATGACTCTGGGTTTCTTTGGTGTCTGTTGTTATGGCCCTCCCTTTTCATTTTTAATTTAGTTACTTTTGGGATATCCTCTCTGCCTTTTAGCTAATTTGGATAAGGGTTTGTCTGTCTTACTGATTTTCTCAAAGAACCAACTTTTGTTTGGCTGATTCTTTGTATTATCTTCTTTGTTTCTATTTGATTCATTGCAGCTTTCAATTGGATTATTGCTTACCAACTACTGTTGGGCATTCTTATATCTTTTTGTTCTAGAGCTTTCAGGAGCCAGTATGAGATCTCGTCAATAATTTTGTTTGTTTGTTTTTGTTTTGATTTAATGTAGGCACTTAGTGCTATGGACTTTCGTCATAGCACCACTTCTATGGGGTCCCATTAAGTTTAGCTGTGCTGTGTATTCATTTTCATTGAATTCTAGAAAGTGTTTGATTTTTATGTTTCTGTCTTCACCCATTTTTTGTTCAGCAGAGAGTTGTTCTGTTCCTGTGAGTTTAGAAGTTTTCTGTTGTCTTTGTTGTTGATGAAGTTGCTGATGATGTTGCTGATGATGTTGCTGATGACATCCAGCTTTAGTCTGAAGTGGTAGGATAAGATGCATTTCCATTTTCTTGTATTTGTTAAGATTTCATGAGTATGTGATCAGTTTTGGAGAAAGTGCCCTGAGGTACTGAGAAGAATGTATGTTCTTTTGTGTTTGGCTGTGTATCTGCTAGGTCCATTTGGCTTATAACATTTGTTAGTTCTGGTATTTCTGTTTAGTTTTTGTCTCCATGACCTGACTTTAGGCAAGTGTGGTACTGAAGTCTCCCATTCTTGGTGTGTGGATCAATGTGTTATCTATGCTATAGTAGAGTTTCTTTTATAAAAGTGAGCACCCCTGTGTTTGGGACATAGATCTTAAGTATTAAAATGTCATCTTGGTAGTTTTTCTTTTCATGAGTATTAGGTGTCCTTCCCCATCTCTTTTGGTACATTCTGGTTTGAAGTTTATTTTGTTGGATATTAAAATGGCTATGCCAGTCTGTTCCTTAGGCCCATGTGATTTGTATAGCTTTTTTCTCAATACTTTACACAGAGGTAAATGTTTATCCTTGACATTGAGGTATGTTTCTTGGAGGCAGTAGAAGTGAAGATTCTCATGCATTCTGTTAGTCTGCGTCTTTTTATTAAAGAATTGAGAATATTAATATTGAGAAATATCAATGATGAGTGAATATTGATTCCCTTTATTTTGTTGTTGGCGGTGGTAGTGTGTGTGTGTGTGTTTGTGCGCGCGTGTGTGCACACATGTACACTTCTTTCAGTTTTGTTAGTGTTAAAAGATTTCCTGTGTTTTTCATGGGTATATTTAACTTCCTTACTTTGGACTTTTCCTTCTAGCACCTTGTGTACAGCTGGATTTGTAGACATATATTGTTTGTATCATATTTTCTCCACCTATAGTGACTGAAAGTTTTGCTGGGTACAGTTATCTGGCCTTGCATCTGTGGTTTCTTAGCATCTGTAGCACATGATCAGGCCCTTCTGATCTTTAGAGTCACTATTGAGAAACCAGGTATAATTCTAATAGGTTCTCTTGGTATTTTTTTCCCTTGGAGCTCTTAATATTCGCTCTTTGTTTTGTATGTTTAGTGCTGTGGGACTGACATTGCAGGAGGGTTTTCTTTTCTGTCCAAGCTATTTGGTATTCTGTAGGCTTCTTGTACCTTTATAGGTATCTCCTTCTTTAGGTTAGAAAGTTTTCCTTCATGATTTTGTTGATTCTTTCCCTTCCTCTATCCCTATTATCCTTAGATTGGCTTTTGTTGTTTGTTTGCTTTTGTTTTCATGATGTCCTAGATTTCTTTAATGTTTTGTGTCAGGAATTTTTTATTGGATATTTTATTTATTTGTATTTCAAATGTGATCCCCTTTCCCAGTTACCCCTCTGGAAATTCCCATCCCATCCTCACTTCCCCTGCTTCTATGAGGGTGCTTCCACACCCACCCACCCATCCCACCTCACCGCCCTGACATTCCCCTATACTGGGGCATCAAGCCTTCACAGGACAAAGGTCCTCTCCTCTCGTTGATAGCAGGTAAGGCTATCTTCTGCTACATATGCAGCTGGAGTAATGGGTCCCTCATGTGTACTCTTTGGTTTGTGGTTTAGTCCCTGGGAGCTCTGAGGGGTCTGGTTGGTTGATAATATTGCTCTTCCTATGGGGTTGCAAACCCCTTTGGTACCTTCAGTCCTTTCCCTAACTCCTCCATGGGGTCCCTGTGCTCAGTCCGATGGTTGGCTGCAAGCATCCGCATCTGAATTTGTCATGCTCTGACAGAGCCTCTGGGGAGACAACTATATCAGACTCATGTCAGCAAACACTTCTTGGCATCTGCAATAGTGTCTGGGTGTGGTATGTGTCAGAAATTTTTTATATTAAGATCTTCTTTGACCAATATGTTCCTTTCTTTTATTGCACCTTTAATGCCTGAGATTTTTTCACCCATCTCTTGTATTCTGAGGATGAGCTTGCCTCTATAGTTCCTGTTCAAATCCCGAAATTCTTATACCCCAAATTCTCCCAGTTTGCCTTTTCTTCATTGCTTCCGTATCCACTTTCAGGGCTAGAACAGTTTTATTTATTTTCTTCAACTTTTCCCTTGCTTCTGCCCCCCCCCCCCCAGATTTCTTTAAGAGATTATTTATTTCCTCTTTAAAGACCTTTACCATATTCATCTATATGAAGGTATTTTTCCTGTGCTTTGGCTATGCCGAAATATCCAGGGTCTGCTCTAGTGGTAACATATTGTCCTGACTGTTACTGTTTGTAGTTTGTGCTGGCCTCTAGGCATCTGTGTTTGGGGTGACTACAGGTCTAGGTGCTGAGTTCTGAGAAGTCAGAAGGGGATGATCTATGGGTTCTACAAGAGGCATTTAGGGTGAGGGCTGCAGCTGGGATGAGACAGAGGGATTGGATCTGTTAGGGGAACAGGAAGAGCAAAGAAGGTATTCAGACAGGCTATCTGGTTTACTGGCAGGTGTGGCCTACAGTAGGGTAGGGGGTGTCCCTGATGCATCTCTTAACAGAAATGATGACATCATTTCTGATTTTGTTTTCTATCTAGTTCTTTGGCTTAGAAAACTCAACTTCTAAAATTAACATATTTCTCAAAGTCAGTGTTGACTGCATCTAGTTTTAATAATTGAAAATATGTAATGTAGATATATGTCCTCTGTATAGTATACTCACAGGCTATCCCCACATCAGTGAGAACTGAATCACACTTGTGATTCTAATCTGATTAGGAAATGGGCTCTACACAACGCCCCCAGTTTCCTCTGGGGCTGGTTCTCCCTTCCCCTACCAAATCCTCATTATTTTTTAATATCCTCTGTAGTACTACCTTTCAGAGATACCATCGAAAGAACACACTGTACTGAAACTCAAGCAACAGAAGGAGACATTTGCTTGTCTGGTCTCCACCACCGGCATGTCTGTCAAAGAATAGGTGGAAAAATGCCTGCTGATGACAGACATCAGGTTAGAGCCAGCACAGTGGGAAAGAGCAATCCATTAATATTTTGCTGTTGCTGCAAGCTCTGTCTCCTATTGGTGCTGCCAGCTCAGCAAAAAGTCGTGTTATGTGACTGAAGCAAGTTAGTCTTTCCCAGGGATCCATTAAAACTCTCCATCCTTGTGTTTGAAGAAGCTAGATAGTTCCCAGGAACGATGCAGAAAGGCTGCTTCACTACTACAGAGAAGTACAGTGTAAAGTTGGGGGAGCAGAGGAATTGGAAGCCAAGGAAAGTAGAACATGAAGGACAGAGAAGGTTGGAAAAGGCTGTTTCATTTCTCCAGGAGTGCTTTGGTAAGGCAAGAAGATGGTGCTCCTATGGTACTGGATATGACCGACTGGGCTTTTTGTTGTGTTCCATTTTGATAGCTCCACAAACACCACGACTGCCCTTTATTTAACTGGCCTACCTTTGCCACAGAAAAATCAAGTCTCTATTAATGAACAAATGGTACTGGGTTTATGAAAATGCATAAATTGCCAATAGCTGGTTTTAATTAACTATTATCAGTAATTTTTTTCTTATCAGAAATAAAAGCACATCAAGTTACAATCAGAAGGGCATCTCAGGGACACTCTGAAACATGAGGCACATCTGATATGTCACCTTAATGAGAATTTACTAAGAATAAGAGAAACGAGATGGGAGCAAAGGCGGGGGAGGTGGGAAGAACATTCAAAGCAATGGAAAGTTTGCTTAGGCCGATGTGGGAGCAAATACATGAAATGCTGGCAAGTGAATACATGACCTATCTGTGAAAGCAACGCTGATGCCCAACATGGGCAAGAAAAGAAACCAACAAAGAAAGTTAAGCACACCGCCAATTGTCCTCATTTACTTATTCTTGTAATTCAGGGAGGCACACCTGGGGGGGGGGGGTGATGTTCCAACCTGTATAAGAACATGCAGCTGGGAAATGATCTTAAAATAATTTGAATCCTTTTAAGTTGTCAAGATTTATCTTCCTACTACAATACCATTTTGAATGGTTATCAAACAACTAACAAAATAGTAAGTTAAACAGAGTAACTCTAAATTGTAGTAAGTACTAATATATAATACCACTTTATTGTGTAATTTTGGCAACAATCAGATCACTAAATCATACTGTTTCCCAAATGAGGAAAGAGAAGTACAGACATATTAAGTAAATGGTTACTGAGAGACAGACATGAGTCTAGCATGCATCTTATCGTCCAATTTTGGTGCTTAATATTTTTTCCTATTAAATGCCTCTTAGGAAGACAGGCTACCCAAACAAATATAAAGGTACTTTCTTATCTGAGACCCTTGGTTGAAAACACTTTCTCTCTGTTCTTCTGAAAAGTAGCTAAGATCATTAAAAAACCAACAGACTGAAAATTGAATGGTTTTAATATAAAATGGAAGAAAAAGAAATGGCCAAAAAGATCAGCAGAGCAAGATCCTGTTTCTGCATACCTCAGTCATGAGCTCCTTGCCCTTTGCCCAATTTTAAATTTTCTCTAATCTCCATTTTATTGTCTAAAATTAGATATTTAAAATTTAATCTATGATGTTTCCTCTAGCTCTACGTTAATAATTTCCACACACGGTAGACGTCTTATCTTTCTTTCAAATACCCTTGAATGCAGACAGCTTTAGCTCCGAACATTTTATAACAGCTTAGAGCACAGTATTATGCAGTCTATATAAAGAGTCCAAATTTTCATTATCCAATGTTCTCATGAGGTCAGACAGACTCATTAAGGTGTTATGAAAACATAACAGTAGTCAAATATTCAATGCAGGTTAGTTTAGACATAGTTTTGAAAGGTGTTAGTTCTAAATACTCAGTCACTAACTTTTAAAATAAGCAACCATAACAAGGAATAGTCACAGAAGTAGTAGGGAAGTAAAACAGAATGAAAATAATATTGGGAATTTGCACTGGGGTTTGTACTTGGGGGCACAAAACGAGAGAAATCAACATGAATTTTGTGAAATAAATACAAGAAAAATAATTATTCAAAGGACATTTTGGTAACATTTTATGTCTAACTTTTAACGCCCCCAAATAGAATGTTGGTTATAGAATGAATGCACAATGGAAGATCTACAAAAATAATTTTGAGTCTTCATTTTTCCAAAATTTAACTCTAAGCCTAATGAGCAAAGCCAAGACTGAACCTTTTTAGGCAATGATCCAGCACACTAATCTTTTCTGCATCAAGGAAAAAGAATTTGGGCTTTATGCCATATTATCACTACAAATGCTACATATAGTCCAAGGAGGTGTCACTTACTCTAGAGCTCTTGTGTGCTGAGGAGCAACTGTCACAAAACTCTGGGTCTTAAAACTGGCAGACTCTTAAGTGTAGGAACCACTTTAATATTTTGGTCTCAGTGACTCGACCACTTGTCTTCGAGGGGGGAGTCATCCTGTAGCTGATGCCCGGTCTATATGACAGCTACATTTTAGAAATAGAATATGGCACCATTTGAGACCAAATCATGCTTTGTTTGCACACTACAAGTTTTTGGCTTGAATATTCTTTTGCTCATTTGGTTTTGTTTGTTTTTTTTTCAAGTAGGAAACTGAAAATGATTATTAGGCAAGTTATAAAGAATTGTACAATGAGGGTTAGTTGATATCAAAAGGAACCAGTTGCTAAGTTCTTCTGGGATAAAAATAAGACCCTAGATCATCCATGCTCCTTTTGTTAGACCAGCAATAATCTGGTCTAAGCCCCAAACACCCATTGACTCTTTGTAAACTCAATTTTATAAGCCAGGAGGTACTTGGCCTTCTAGCTTCATTATTAGCGAGAATGACCCATGATGTGTACCTAGGCCACAGCCACCTTTTCCTTGACACTTCAAGTATTGCCAGCGATTAGTCACTGGATAAATCTACCACTGAATTGGTTCTAAATTGTAGGTTCATCAACAAAGAAAATAAACAAGAAGACATTTCAACCTGGGTCCTGGCCTAAAATGTTTTCCTACATTTCTAAAAGCTGTTTGCTCCAGCCAAAAGGTATACTCACTGTATAAGGTCTAAGATGTCAGAGTGACTTCAGAATTAAGTACAGTCTCAACCTTTTAGTCATGAACCCAAGAAGAAATGTGTTCTTACATACTCTGAGATGCATGGTAAAATAAAGGAGGAAATACAATAAAAGATCGGTCAAGGAGCCTAGTATTAGTTCATTACAAAGTTATGGCATAATTTCACATTTATTTCACATTTCTGCCTCTATTGTTTTTATCTGCAAAACATACAGGTCAGAATACCCAGGTGTGCTGCTGGGTTTAGGTCAAGTAAACGCAAGCTAGAGTCGTTTGGGAAACGGGAACCTCAACTGGAAAAAACAATGCTCCCGCACTGATTGTAGGCAAGACTGTGGCACATTTTCTTGATTAACGACTGATGTGGGAGCACTGAGCTCACTACACGTAGTACCAGGGCTGGTGGTCCGGCTGCTCTGTGAAAGCAGGCTGAGCAAGCTCTGGGTTACAAGCAGAATGAACTTCTCCATGGCTTTTGCATCAGCTCCTGTCTTGGCTTCCTTGGATGATGAACTAAGCACTGTAAGATAAAATAAGTCCTTTCCTTCTCAAATTGTTCTGGTCATGGTGCTTTATCAGAGCAATACAACCATTACTAAGACATAGGGTGTTTACAAATCAGATTTCCCCAGGGGCTTTAGGGAGTGTTAGTGGTTCCTTGAACAGGCTTCATTTTACTGTAAAAAGGAACAACAAGGTTTAAAAACCTTTCCACTGTTGCTATATAAAATATGCATATTCTGGCACTACCCACATGTGTACTACAGTGTATTTTGTGAATGTGGCCTGGTTGCTTTGTTTGCACTGTTGTTCTCTGCCTTTTGAATTCTAATACTTCAATCATATCTTTCCAGATTTATTCAGTTGCATTGGAAACAACTTCTATGATCGGAAAAGTTGTGACTGTGCAGGTCTCTTTTTCTTTCTTTGTTCCCCTACCTCTGCCACCCCCAACATACACAAACATCAGACAATAGAGTAAGACAAGTCTTCAAAACTTTAACAACCTATGGCTTCAAGAGATGCGAGTGTCAACTTCTTCCATAACAATTACGAGGCTTTTGCTCCTGCAGCTCATTTCCAGAAATTCCTCTCTGCAAGTCTGGAATGTGATATGATTGGTGGTAACCATCTGGGAAGGAGCTACAAGCCTCACCGAATTCTGAAATTTGAAAGTTTGAGCTATGGTCAGGGTATGACTGCCCAACCCAATGTTCTAAGTTGGCATGTGCTGTTCCCTTTAATTCTGCAATGTTGCCCTTACTCCCTTTTCTTACACTGTATTTTCAATCATATAATTGATAAGGACTCTGATTTTTCTCACAGTAGTTGATTACTAATATGAATAATTAAATGCCTATAAATAAAAGAGTTTCCTGTGTTATAATCCACAGACCCAGAGAGGCTACGTAAAAGAGCTCAAGGAGGGGATGCATGAATCTCCCCCAGGAAGGGGAAATGGAATAGATACTGCACATGGATAGGGGTTGGGTGGTTATGGAAACAGGAGTTGGAGGGGTTGGGAGAGGAAGGAGGGAGAGAGCACTGGGAAAGACAACTGGAAGTAAGGGGCAATTGGGGCAAGTTTGCAACCTTGTACAACATTAGTGTGATTTTTTAGCTAAGACCCCTAGTTATGGGGGATACAGAGCCTGAACCAGTCATTTCCAATAATGAGCTAAGACTTCCAATGGAGGGTTCAGGACACCAACCCAGCCACAAAAACCTTTGAACTACATTTGTCCTGCCAACATGATATGCTGGGGTAAAGATGGCACAGAAATTATGGAAGTGGCTAACCAATAACTAGTTTAACAGGAGAGCCCATCCCTGACACTCCCTTAAAGACCAAAAACCAGAGGCCAGTTCCTTAAGCTCAAAGACCTAGCACAGAAGCAAAAACAGCCGGCAAAAAAAAAAAACAAAAACAAAAACAAAAACAAAACAAACAAACAAACAAACAAACAAACAAAAAGAATCAACG
This sequence comes from Micromys minutus, assembly GCF_963924665.1. Classification (NCBI taxonomy): domain Eukaryota; kingdom Metazoa; phylum Chordata; class Mammalia; order Rodentia; family Muridae; genus Micromys; species Micromys minutus. The sequence goes on along the minus strand of NC_137952.1, from coordinate 21,541,883 downwards.
AAAGGATGCCTAGTGATTTTCTGCTATACTCATAGACTGGTGCCTAACCCAACTGCCATCAAAGAGGCTGCATCCAGCAGGTGATTGAAACAGATGCAGAGACCACAGTCAAACTATAAGTGGGGTTTGGGGAATTCTTCTAAAGAGGAGGAGGAAGGACTGTAGGAGCCAGAGGGGAGTCAAGGACAGAGCAAGAAAATTCACAGAATCAACAAACCTGGACCAATAGGGGCTCAGTGAGACAGGATAGAAAATCAGGAGCCTGAATGGGTCAAACTTGGGCCCTCTGTGTCTCTGTTATGGTTGTAGCTTGGTGTTCTGGTGGGACTCCTACTAGAGGGAGTTGGGGGGGCTTTTTCTGATGGGTTTGCTTGCTTTTGAGCCATTGTCATCCTACAAGGTTGCCTCACCCAGCCTGAGTAGGAGTGGAGGTGCCTAATCTTTTTGCAACTTGATAGTCCAAGTTTAGTTGGCACCCATGGGAGGCCTGAGAGGAGAGGATGAGGAGGGAGAAGGTAGTGGGGGATGGAGAAAGTGGGGGACAGAAGGAGGAAGGGGACCACATGGTTGGGATGTAATATATAGGAGAATAAATTCTTTCTCAAAAAGTTTCCACAATTCTGAAAAGTAAACAAACCTAATACCATCTATCAACTGAACAAGTATTTTTTTTAAAATTGTTGTGTTGACGTTTTCACACAAGTATACATTCCATTCTGATTACTCTCTCACTGACCCTCTCCCACCCCTGTCAATCCTAGCTCCTCCCCTACAAGTCCCTGTGCCACATTCACGTGCTTCTATAAACCAAGTGAGTTTAACCAGGGTCATCTGTGTGATCCTGGCTTAGGACTTTCCATTAAAGCTCCTCAGTGGTTACACAGCAGATGGTGGTGCTTTTGATTGAAAGTCCCAGAACATGTCAGTAGCCACTAGCTCAGCAGGGGTAGGAAACACAAGCCCACTCCTTTCCTAAGGTTGGCTGTGGACGGCCCGTTCTTGTGAAGCCTGAGTGTGAGAAAGAGCAGTAACGGGACTCATTAATTGGAGCAGCAATATCATGCCTGATTTTCTATTAGTATTTTTCTTAAGCCAGCCTTAAGAACAGATCAGTATTGGTGTAAAAGAGTACTTAAGGTTTTTAAAATTGGCTTCTATGCATCATGTTTATATTTTTTCCTTAGTTACATAGACCATCACTAATCAAAACAGACAGAACTGCTCCCTGGAGCAATTAAATCGGTTGTCTCATAATACACTTTAGGGAAACAAGATCAAGACTAAAATTTTATCGGTATCATTTGCTTCTCGTTCTTACCAAAATTCCTAATCTGTAAAACTAGGATGCTGTGGCTTACCTTGCTTCCCAATACAGTTCTCATGGAAAATGAAAATCAGTTAGAGCAAGCTTCAGAAAATCTAAAAATAAATAAGTAAATATTGTAGCTGAGAAACATCGGGTGGCGTATATAATGCTGGAAACTAAAATACCCATTCATTCATAAGCTAAGACTATGACCCAGAGGTCCCCTACATAGATGCTTATGCTTTATGCTTACAGGGTGGGGTATGAGACACTAAAAACACTGTGGCTGAATAAAATCCATTCTTTACTACACAACTCATGTTAAGTTGGATATATATACGATGAGCATGAATGTTTTCATTGTACTGTACATGCAACCAAAAGCCAGGAAAACCTGTATGCATAAGACACGTTCTGTTGAGATTTTTCTGAAGCATTTTTTGTTTGTTTCTTTTTGCTTTGGATGTTTGGGGAAAAAGGAAGGAAGGAGGAAAGGAGGGAGGGAGAGTGGGAGGAAGGGAGGGAGGGAAGGAGAAAAATAAGAGAGAGGGGGGAAGGAATAAAGAACAAACCAAGCCACAGAACACTGGGATGTGTAACTGTTCCTTTATCTATATAAAACTGCTAATTGTTAACAGACAAACACTGCTACAAAGGACTACAGCTTCGTGCTGTGTCTACAAACCCCTGTGCATACCCTCAAAGATCTAGCTCAGGTTGCCACCACTGTACTAAAGATTCTCACATAAATAGCTTAAGGAACCCCCAAATTACCCAGCCCCTCACTCTTCTTCGGAACATTAGATTTCTATGGTACTTTTATCTAAGACTATCCTGCCTGCTATGACCATCCAAATATGTGTCAACTTCTTGACCTCATTTTTTTTTTTTTTTTTTTTTTTTTGGTCTCTTGTTCTTTTATGTACCCCTAGAGCGAGTTTTCTAATGTCCTCAATCCTGAGAAATCTCTAGTTACTTTGTCTAGGGACAATGGGCTCACTTGATAAGAGGAAAAGAGGAAGGGGTTATGACTGAGTGGTGTCCATGAAAGGCCTGTTCTAGCCGGGCTGACTCATCCTTATGATCAGCCTTCAACAAGCTCATAGCAGATAAGGACACAGTTGACGGTGACAATGTCTTTTCCCCAAATCTTGTGAAATCCTAGCACTCAGAAGTCCAAAGTTCTAGGTTCATCTCATGCAGACAGCATTGCGTTTGCGTTGTCTACCAGTTCTTCCAGCTAAATTATTATATAACACACACAGGGTCCAGATGAGAGTCAACAAATGAAGTGACCCAGAGTCGGTCAAGATAAACATTCTTCAGTACACCAAATATTGCCATAACTGTGAACAGATGCCACACTTCTAAGACTTTTCAGAGCACTGTTCTTCTTCTAATATCACTAAAGAATGAGAATGAAAGTATTTATGTGTGCAGGCATGTGTGCATGCACACACACACACACACACACACACACACACACATACACACACACACACACACAACTGATTGTTGTAGTTCCCAATTGTCTTTCATTGTAACAGACAACAAAATGATGAAAGCAGGCATAAAAATGCCTTGAATAACAAAAACAACCTTGACATAGCACCTACTATGGTTTAAACATAAAATCCATCCACCCCCTTGGGTTCACTCACTGAAGCCTTGGTTTCCATGTGACAGCATTATGTTGGGAAGAGCCTAGAAGCTTTGGAAATTAAGCCTGGCTAGAGGCTGCAGGTATATCCTTGGGGACTGTATCTTGTCCTGGTCCCTTTCTGTGCCTCTCTGCTTCCTGTCTACTGTGAGATGACTTACTTTGACCCACCACACCACAATATAAAGCTGGCCTACCAGAAACATTTAATATTGTGAGCCTTAACAAATCTTTCCTTGCTTTGAATTGTTCTTCTCAGTATTTTTCACCTTGGCGTGCAATACAGTGTAGGTGATAGTTTTTTTTCCTTCATAGTTTAAAAAATATTTCTAAATTGCTGTACAAAAAATTTAGTTTACCAAACCATGAACATCTAGGGATCTTTCTAATATGGGGCAGAAATATTTCCTGAGTTGAACTGCTTCATACAGGGTCTTTGCAATTTGAGAATGTTTAGAACTTGTAAGATGCAGGCTATGAAGAGCACCCACAGCAACCCAGCTGCACATAGCAGTGGGCTCACAATATAGTTCCATTTTTAGTAACATCACAAACCTAAAACCCCACAGAAAGGGTTTCTTGACCACAGGGCATCAATACCCATTGTTTCTAGAAATGATTTCAGCAAAGTGTCACACCAATTTATTTGAGCTCAAAGAGAACTGATGTACTATTTAAAAACAGATCTGCCCTTTGTATAAACATGAATTAAGAAAAAATGTAAATCCCCCATCTAGGTTTATTTTTAAGTAGGGGCTTTAATTATATATTTATAAACCTAGGGCGGCTGATGCCTTAAACAGTTAAGATAATAAGCTAGATTTGGCAGAACTGTGTTCTGATTGCTAGATGGCTAATAATCCTTGGAACATCGACATTCACATGGAATGCCATTCTAGAAAGATGCTGTCAGAAGAACTTAGAAAAGATCAGATCTCATTCTGACTTGATTCTGCTCTCCTTCCCCCCCACCTCTCCTCACTAAACTGTAGCGATTCTGACTGATACCCATCTCTGTAATTTGTACTTTTTCAACGGATAACTGCTACAAGGCCAGTTTTCACCCTAAGTAAGTCGATGACATGAATTTAAATAAATCTTATTTCCTAGCTGATCAAAAAATGAAATATAATGTACAGAGTGTTTTTATGATATATCTTAATTGTGCCTAATGTTTAAATATCATTTCAAATTTATTGAGACAGAGGATTAGGGATGGTTGGTATTTTTCTTCCTCACAATCCATCTTAGACTTTACTGCTGCACATCTGAACAGGGTAAAGAGATGGGGGCAGTCGTACCTGAAAGTCTAGCCGTAACTCCTTCACATGTCATTCAAAGGTTAATAACTAGTGTGGGACAGGGTAAACCTTGTAACATTCCATCAAAGCTCATCACAGCTATGGTGTTCCACACGATGACCATTTTGCTGTCTTATGGAATAGGCATGTCAGCTACAAGAGATAACTTCTCTGTCTTCTACCACGTACCCCTCAGGAGAAAATGAACTGGCCAAGTCACTATGCCAGTTATCTGCCTTAAACAATTACAAACCACTCACACTCTAAATATTTAGATTACTAGGAATTCCAAGATGGACCATCCCCTTTCCTGCAGCGTGCATCCGAGCCGTAGAAGGTGTCCTGGTTGCATGCACTTGAACACAGTGTTGAACAGCATATGAAACTGGTTAGGGTGCTTGAAGTGTTTGGAAGAAAAAAAAAGATTTTTATAAAGATTGGCAAGAAAATCAATTTTTTTTCCAAATTTTGTTAAAACATAACCCAATCTCTACTATATTTGTTACAAAACAAAACAATTCCGAGTTGCTGTTTGCTTTCATGTTATTTTTTGGACTTTTAACTTCATAGGTAATAATAGTATAGCATTAAGTTCAAACATGACCTGTGATGAAAATACTAATAATCCAATTGTACAAATAGACTTCACCAATGGGGAAAAGTCTTCCCCTGCCCATGTGTAACTGCTTTTATGCTCTCGGGATTGCTGTGCACTATCTTCTAGCAGTCTCCAGCAAAGTTCTCTTAATGTCGGGGTAATGTTCTTCTTAAAAATCGTTCGCAACCAGAGTGCTTGGATGCAGGGTTTGGGGGGGGGACTGGGAGGGCATCCCAAGATGTATTAATTACAGACGGCTGGCATGCTCTCTGCCTCTTTCCTAGGTAATGAGGTTGCTAATGAGCTATGAGTGAGTGATGCTGTGGGGTCCAAGACTTGAGTCTGAGGTGTAAAGAACAGTAAACGTGAACACTTAGCTATAGCTCACAAATCCATACAAGTTCATCTGAGACTTATAAAGCAATCCACGCATGATGAAGAATGAGAGTGGAGGGAAAAACACGTAATAAATTTTGACCTTAAGAACAATTATTTGCTTTAAAAAATTAATCGAAATAAATTGTTCAAAGATGTGGCCATGTTCTTCTTAATTTATCTGTAAATTCCTAAAGGAAAGTACTCGGTTCTGTTTACATGTCTGAAAACATCGTCTCGAAACTTGTATGTTTAAATGTCAGACAGTATATTCTAAGCATCATCTTCCAAAGTAAGCTATATGATGGCTTTTGTTCCCTCTACAATGAAACCAGGGCTTTCTCCATCCTCCTCAACCACAGCTCCATATGACAGCCATGTTGGAGCACTGGACTGGGTGAAGACTTAGCTTTCAACCACAATGCTTCTGTCATATCATCTTGGGCTCTCCTGTTGCTAACTGGTTGTAACCAGTCCACAACAACTCTCACAGGGCTGGCTGTTTTATATACAGTAACCTTGTTCTTTTGGAAGTGTGTCATCTTCGTTAGATGTAGAGAAAGAAAAATAGCCTTTAAGCTACACCCTGCAACAGCTTTGAGTCCATTCACAAATGGACACAGACATGTGAATAGCTAATATAAATGGCCACTCACAATAAACTGCCTAAATCCAGAACTATAATTATCCATCTAAGATGACCTCAAGGTGCAAACACCATTCTACCAGAAAAAAAAATAGAAATTGTCAAAATGTCTCTAAAACAAAACCAAAAACCAACCAAAGAAAACTCTTTCTGGGAAGATAGTTTCCGCATGACTTTTTCATATTGTCTCTGAATTTGAAAAGCACTGACTAATTTGCAATAGGGGAAGGAAAAAACCACTGTGCATAGCTTATTCACTGATGTATATCTTCCTGTGATGAAAAGTACCAGTGTCTGCTCTTTGTCAAAGGCATTGACCCCATAGGCACGGAAGGCGGCAGAGAGGGAAGTAGGCAAGAACACGGCCTAGTGTTCAAGAGTCTGTGGGGTGTGAGGTACAGTATGAAGAGCCCTCACTTTCAGAGACGGGAAATACTTTATATATTCCAGGGAACTCACTGGGTTCCATAGGTGAGAATGCACTGAAGAAGAATGGGAGTTACAGGCCAATGGTGACTTTATAAAGCAAAATAGGCAGAGAGCTGAAGTCCGAAGTGGGAACTGTGAGCCTTTGGAGACAGCGACTAGTGACAAGTAATGATCCGAGAATCACCGGAATGTGTGTAAGCTAGGCTAAAGCCCTAACTAAGCTCACATGCTAGTGTGAGGCTGTAGGAAGGATGTGCATGCATATCAGAGGACTGGGGAGCTCCAATTCACATCACTGCCATCAAGAAGATGCTGAGACTGTGTGACCTAGTGCGTAGAACTGTCCAGTAGGGCTCCTCAGTGGTTACACTGTGGATGGCAGTGCTTTCTAACGCCCCAGAATCTGTCAGGGACCATTAGTTCAGTCGGGGTAGGGAAAGGACCCACTCTTTGTTGCCTTCCCCGATCTAAGGTTGGCAGACGGAGAAAGGGATGTTAAGGATGCATCCGAGATTTCTGGTGTGACATCTAGGAAAGATGCTGAAAAACCTCGAACAGACAGGGCAGCTACTGAAAGACATGCCTGTAAATCGCACTATGAGCCCGAAGGGGGCACTAAACCACGATGTGGAGCCCCTTAAACATGAATCCAAACAAGCCTGTGGAAAGCCCCTCTGGGAAGACCGGGTGTGAGACAAAGCTGAACCTGAACGTATGGCAAAGGCATTGCAGAAGTATAGCGGACGGCTTCCAGGAAGGAAGCTGACAACTCCACTGTCCCGGGTGTTGCCTGCTCTACAGCCCAGGGTCCAAGATCACTGACAGCACTCAACAGTTACATCGGCGCGGTTTGAGAGGCTGTGTCAGGAACTGTTAACCGGAGACTGGTGTGGGGAGCTATACCATGTGTTTGAGAACTTCCCCAAGGACAGCAGGGATTTAAGCCCAAGTGAAGAGCAGGCCGGACGGAAGAAGTCTAAGCGTGAAGGATGGTTGAATTCACTACTAAGAATATGGAAGACACGTGCCTAGAATAAAACAACCAGTGCACCAAAGTACAGGAGACGGTAAAGATTGGTGCCTGAGACCGCGTGGAAGAGCCTCAGCTGAGTTAGTCTCTTGTCTTGTGTGAAGAAGACAAAGCAGAAGAGCAAGCAATTAAAGAGAAATGATGTTGATAGGTCTGCAAGCCCCACCCCCACTGTATTCCTCTGAGCCCCTAGCTTTCACCATCTTCCACTCTTGGGAATATTTTCTGAGCAATTCACACTTCTCTGTCCAGCTCCCTGATTGATCGGCTCAGGCTGAGCACTGCCTTCGAGGCTGTAATGTACACGCTGGTTTCATGCCCCACCCATCGAACTCGGTTCTTTCAGCAGCATTAGCAACTTCACAAACCCCAACCTGCGCATTCTGAAGGACACGTGGCCGAGGTACTGTCAGAAATCACAGCTGTGGCTAGTGTCTGCTGGGTTGCGACTTTGTGTCTTCTGACTCTCCAGTCCTGTGTTCTTTCTCCTCTGCAGAGCTGTTTCCTGGTGCTACCCAAGGCACAGGGCAGTGGACTGTGTTTCTGTCTAAACATTAGTCCGTGGCTTGCTGTCAGAGACCTGGCTTTAAATGGCTGAAGGAGCTTGATAAATGGTGTGAAAATTTTACGGTCCTTCCGTCAGGTGCCATGATTTATTATCACATAATGCACGGTTAGAAGAACCGAAAGGAGCCATCCCGCAAGGGCAAACGGTGTGGAGGCGGGGGCCCTCTGACACTGTGGGGCCATGGGCACTGTATGGATCCAATAAGAAAGCCGCATGGAGAAATGAGAAAGCAGCCTCTTGATCTTGCAGACTGTTTTTGGACACCTAAAGGCTCTTTTATTGCTGAGGCTGATTAAAATGAAAAGTTTAAACGACTAAAGTGTTCTTTTTGATGAGTTTTTGCCATGAACTGTGAACCTTGTGGTCCAGGGGGATTTGAGCCCTTTGATCCTGGACACTTACATAAATTCAGACCCATAAAACATCACTGGGTTTGGTTTTCCTGGTGTGGCGGATCTTGCCAGATTTGTAAGGCAACCTTGTTGTCCCCCTTCCCCAGTTTGGAGCCCGACTACCATTGTTTTGCGCTGAGAGGAAAGCACTGGTTTTTGGCACTCCAACTACGAAGAGTGAGCCACTCCTCTGGAACATTAGGATTCCACAGAAAAGTCATGATACAGTAAAAGTGCCTTCATTAAGATGGGAACCAATGTTGCTTTGTGAGCTCAGAATACAGTATCAAAAGGGAAGCCTTACTCTGTGTCATAACAATCACATGTTTCTCACTACTTAAGATAGTTAAAGGTGATGCGGTTTATTGTGAGACCAGCTTTAAGAGCCACACCACCTGACCAACACAAGTCCTAGGTGAGAAAAGTACAGTCGTACAAGTGTCCAGCAGTGATACATTTAAAAGCTTGTGTTTGTGAGAGAAGAAAATACCCAATCATATTGTTATGAAAAGATATGTAATGAATACAACTTAAATATTTGACTTATCTTCTAATCATTCTCCAGTATTTGAATCTGTGCTCACAGTTCCACATTCCTGTAACTGGAAAAATAAATTTTTACTATAAAGAATTTATGAAGTAGATTTGATGCATTGCACAAGAAGGAGGAGGAGGAGCAGAAGGAATGGGAGGGGGAATAAGAGAGGGAGGAGGGGGAATAAGAGAGAGAGGAGAAGGAATAAGAGGGAGGAGGGGGAACAAGAGAGAGAGGAGGGGGAATAAGAGGGAGGAGGGGGAATAAGAGAGAGAGGAGGGGGAATAAGAGAGGGAGGAGGGGAAATAAGAGAGGGAGGAGGGGAAATAAGAGAGGGAGGAGGAGGAAGGGGAAGAGAAGGAGGGGAAAAAAAAAACGCCATCACAATTTACGAGCAAGCAGGGCTACAAAGGCTTTTAGGAAGGCCTGCAATGTAGAAACTAGTACAATCAATAGCTTACCATAATTATGTTCTAAGGACTAAAACATTAATGTGGGCTGTCAGGAAAACTAATAGTCCACGTAGCTTATTCACTAGGTCAGGGAATATTCATCTGAGTTGAATACCCAGTTTTCAATGACTTTATATTTCACAGATTTTCCTGAAAGCTGGAAAACTGTCCTCCCTGGAGTCCTGAGATGTTTCCACGGTTTATGAAGAGTGATGTACAGTGCGCGCTGCCGTCTCCAGGTGATGCTTCATGAGAGCATCTCAGAGGATGCAGAAGAGAAGCCTCCTCCCTGCCCTCACAACTGTGTCCTTGTCTTCCAAGGTGCACTGTTCAGTTAAGTCGTAGAAAACTGACTGCTTTATGCGTCAGGAGAGGGCAAACGTTAGCGGTTTCCTATAGTTCAACCCTTGAACTTCCTTTGTTGAATTTGAGAACTGTGTGCTTTCAGCACACTTTGAATTTTGTGTGTCGTGTCTATACAGCAGCTAGGTTATTGAGTTAAAACCAAAACCAAACCAAACCAACCAAACAAACAAAAGCCCCGCACCCTACACAGTTGTATGATATAGATACCGACAGAGTTTATGAGAAACTGCCCCTGGGGAGGGACACAATTGTCTGGTGGTGTGTGTAAAATGGATGTGCAGTTGTCACTTAACACAGTGGCATGTCATAGGTACCCTTTCCCTCCCCAGTCATTCTTTTAAGAAATATTTACTGTGTACTTACAAGATCCTAGGAGTCAGGGGCAGCATCAAGATGTAAATATTCAAAGCAGTGGCTCTCGACCCTCCTGATGCTGTAGCCCCCTCAATACAGTTCCTCACGTTGTGGTGACCCCCAACCATACAATTTCTTCATTGCTGCTACATCACTCTGATTTTGCTACTGTTATCAATCATAATGTAAATAGCTGATATGCGGGATATCTGATACACGACTCCCGAAGGGATCGGGACCGCAGGATGAGAACCGCTGGGTTGGAGAGAGCCCAGCAGCCCTGGCTCAGGCACACTACAGGTGCTCCGGGCCAGCGACTGCAGCTCGTCCTTCATGCCTGTTCCCTGAAGCCATCTGACCAGAATGACATTAATCGTCCCAGCTGTCCCTCCATGCCCCCAAACCCAACTCAACAACAACCAGGGCTTTGGACACGCAGATGTGCTTCTTTCTCTGCACAGTACCAGCCGGTGGGCCTCACTGTCTTGAGGCTAAAGCTAGAGGACTTGAAAAAGATGTGCAAGGTCTCACACACATGCAAACTAGGAACCTCGGATTTGGTAAAAATGATGCTCGTATTCTGACACATACGAACCGTGAAACATTTCATTTCCAGGCCTCACTGTCGGCTGCTCCCTGGTCGCCGCCTCTGTGCCCCAGTGGTCAGACTCTCTGTGGTCCTTTAGAGTAGCCAAGATCTTCACACCTCACACCCCACTTAAACAGACACTTCCTAAGACTTCCTGTCCTTTCCCTCCAAAGCTTCACCCTCTCAGATCGTACCTTGGATACACTCAGTGCGAACATCCCATGAGACAAAGACTGTCATTTCTCTCCCTTTCTCCCCCTTCTTCCTCTCTCCCCCCCTTCTGTTCCCATCCCAGTGCATGGGATATCTGTCCATATTCCTCTAGCTTCCGAACAGTGCCAACAACCAGTTCATTCAGTTTGTTACGTTCACTAATAGGTACTGAATGAAAGAATGAATGAATGAATGAATGAACGATAAAAGTGTCTGACTTCCGTTCCTATTCTTAAATAAAACAGATGAGAAATTAAATATATTTTAATTAAGTAAATATTTAAATAAATTTATTTAAATTAAATAGTCTCTTCACCCATTTTTGATGTGTCCTTTTGTCTTCTGTCATGTGCAATGGATGTCTGGATGAGGTTTAAATGAGAGAGAAGCTTTATCACTTCTGTAGATAGATCTTAGCCTTCTCTCTGCATACACATGCACACATTTATGTTTAAATTTTTTTTAATTTTAAAAAAATTAGTTTGAAAGCCTACTTGGTTCTAAAAGTAAAAGGGTCAGCCTGACCCCTAGTGGTCCTTCTAGGAATTGCTTCTAAAATGAAACCAGATTCCTTATCTGACAGAAAACCACATTTCTCAGTTAAGACTGTTTACTATTTATATTCGTACCAAATTAAAAAAAAAAAAAAAAAAAAAAAAAAAAAAAAAAAAAAAAAAAAAAAAACAAGGATAATGGAGCTACACCAACAAATGCACAAGCTTCCACAAACATAATAAGAAACTGTCATCCATTTATGGCAATCAGAGACATATATCAGATTATATTTTAGAAAGATTTTCTTCTTAACTAGCAATGATTTTGCAACTCGGGGAAGACGTACGCTGACGGTACACGCAGAGGCAGCAGTAACTTGGTAAAACTTCCTTGCTTCCAGGCTAATAAACACATTCTTCATTCGGTCTCAGCTCCCTGGCAGTGGGCACAGCTTCACTACATCTGCATTTTGTGGGACAAATGCTCGGAGGGTGGCACCCTGGATCCTGGATGTTTTGGGGACTAGCTACTCCTCAGCCTCCATTAGCACTCAGCCCCAAGTCTGCACACAGGCTTCGACAGAGCCTGAAGGGCTCAGACTCAACATCTTCAAAGCAGCAACACACGGGACTTAATTCTACTTAAACTCCTGACGGTTTCTACAATGCACAAAAAGATGAAAATATCCCTTAAGGCATTCTCTGTCTTCCATCACTAGCATCTCGGTTACACTGATACAAACATTTAGGGGAATACCAGGGAGGTTTTCACAAAGTTTTCTTATTTCACATTTCTGGCAGTTTTGTTTAATGCCCACATTGCTCCCTTGTCCTCTCAGAAATTATGATTTCCATGAGCTCTGTTGACGGCAGACAAAGACAGAAATGAATGGACCTCAGATCAACATTTTTGTGAGTTTAGCTGAATGAGCTCATGTGCAGAGTGCACTCCGTGTGCTCCAACAGCACAGGGTAAACCTTGAGAAAGGGACCCTTGAACTGCCTCACAGATGGGAAATTAAGGGCGCCCAAAAGTTTCCCTTAATGGAGGCCACCATACCATCGGGTTCTCTTGGAGACAAGGTGTGACCTATGTTAATTTTCCACTTGGCAGCTATCCCTGGACCATTTTGCTCTGGGAATTATCATAAATGTGACTGGATTGCACAATGAGCGGAGCCTGCCGGAGGCCACGGCCCCGTGACGCTTCTCCTCATTTAGGAACGGAGCACGTGATGAATGGAGTAGACCAAGAGGCTTCCCGTAATGGGAAGGTCAAGTGCTGGCTGGTCCGTTTCCTTGTATCCCACGGCCCACAGAATATCGGTTAGGAACAGACCAAACAGCCTGTCATTTCTAGGACACTTCCAAATGGCTGAAAGGACTGGCCCTAGGAATGGCTGCTAAGTTATCAAGCTACCACAGGCAGACAAAGGAAACGCTTTTTGTTTTCCCTCTTCCACCTTTAAAATGGAAAAAGGAAAATAGAGACCCAGATACATTCTTTCACCTGCATTCACACTCCCCCCCCCACTCTAAGAGGGGGCTGGGGCCTTCCACAGGAGTATCAACGGTTGTTTTAGGAGCCACTTCCTTCTGTGAGTGGCATACCTGGTGAGGCTCCCCTGAGGGAACAGCTGGGAACCCGACAGCCCCACAGCCCCACAGGCTCACAAGGACAGCATCTAGAAGGGGCTAAAGGCTGCTGTTCATTTTAAAGGGCAAGTAGGGATTTAGAGTTTCTGGATTAGCCAAGCTCACACTGGAATGTGATGGATGTATTTTGAAAGTATACAGTTGGCCTGGCGTGGCACTCAAAGGCTCTAGGGACCATACAGCCCGATTCTTCATCTAAGAACTGGGGACAATGAGCTCAACGTGTGCTTCAAGTTCATGGTATTCACGGTGACAAATGGAGCAGAATCCAGACATAGCTCTAATGCTGTTTGGATTAATGCTGAATTTCGTAACGGACAGAGCGAGGCCTCCAAGTCAGACCTACTGAGACGGGTTAAACTCAGGTTCTCCATTGGCTAGTTTAGGACTAACTTCCAACAAGCCACAATCTTTAAAGGCTTTATGTTTGGCACACAACAGGAACTTGATGAAACATAAAGTACAGTTATTTTCATGCATAAATTATAATAAATATTTGTGCATAACCCATGAACCAAGGACTTGCTAGGTACTTGTCATAGTCAGCTTTAGTTGTCAAACGGACACACCTGAGAACAGCAGGCCTCAACCGTCCTAATGCTGTTACCCTTTAATGCAGTCCCTCGTGGTTTGGTGACCCTGAACCGTAAAATTAGCTCACTGCTACTTCATTCACTGCAATTTTTCTACTGTTATGAATCATACTGCAGAGATTTAGTATTCAAAATAACTTACATGCAACCCCCAAAGTGGTTGTAACCCATAGGTTGAAAACCACTGTCTTAGAATCTCCAAAGAATGAAGTCTCAATTGAGGGAAATATAGATCTGAATGGCCCATGGGCGTGCCTGTCTTCATTGCTCATTGATATGAGAGGGCATGACCCAGGGGGTGCAAGCATCTCTTAGGCAGGTACTTCTGAGCTGTAAGGAAGCTAGCTAACCAAGCATGAGCTTAAGAGAGAGAAAGACAGTTCCTCCACCGTTTCTTTTTCTGGATTCTACTTGAGTTCTGTCCTAACTTTCCTTGATGGTGGACTTTGACCTGACAATCTAAGAAAAAAGAAGAGGAGGAGGAGTGGGGAGGTGTGTGGAGGTGGAGAAGGAGGAGGGGGTGGAGGAGAAGTTGGAGGAGAAGGTGCAGAAGGAGGAGGTCGAGGAGGAGGTGGTGGAGGAAGAAGGGGAAGAGAAAGTGGAGGAGGAGGAGGAGAAGAAGGAGGTGAAGGAGGAGGTAGAGGAAGAGGTGGAGAAGGAGGAGAAGGAGGAGGAGGTGAAGGAGGAAGAGGAGGAGGAGGTGAAGGTGAAGGAGGTAGAGGAGGAGGAAGTGAAGGAGGTAGAGGAAGAGGAAGTGAAGGAGGAGAAGGAGGAAGGGAGGAGGCTGTTTTCTTTCCTACACTGCATTTGGACAAAGCAGATTTTACCACAGCAACAGAAATAACTGGGTCAGTACTGTATTAGACAGAGAGAAACCCTAAAACTCCTTGCTGTCTCCGAAATTAAGAGCAAGCAGATGCGTGACCAGAGCCTTACAAGACAAATGTGTAAGTTGTAATTTGTAAATGGATCCTCTCAAAAGAAGTGAGTGGAAAACAGAAAACAACCTATGCATAGAAAGAATACATTATATGACACAGTATGTAGCTTAAAAGAGGAGTTTCTCCAGGACACACACACACACACACACACACACACAGGAGAGAGAGGGGGGGGGAGGGAAGGAGGGAGAGGGAGAGAGACAGAGAGACAGAGAGAGACAGAGACAGAGAGACACAGAGACAGAGAGACTTAAATATCTGTAGTTCTTTTCTACAAGGGAAACCTGCACCAAATGAACGAGTAGATATTTCTCAAACACAACTGACTATAAACCACAAACTTTTCATGGGGGGGGGGGCATTTCGAAAAGCTGCTGTTCTGTAGAACAGGCTTCGGGGAAGCCTGGTTTAGCTTGCAGCTTTTTAACAATAAATGTTGGAGCAATGAAAATTCGACAAAGGTTAAGAGATTTCTGAATGTGCAATGACCAAAAATTAATTAAAACCAACTGGGCGAGTCTGAGGTCGTTCTGCTGGCACTCACCCTGGTGGGTCACACAACTTCACAACTGAACGTACACATGCTCTCTACCCACTGAGTGTCCGCATGCCACGTGACAGCAGTGAATACTGCCTAAAGAGTTCAGCTCTGAGAAGACAATGAGATGTTAAGAACCACAGTGCTTTCACCGTAGCTTTCCACTCTCACAGAACATGCTTCTGTACAGAAAACAAACAGTAATCGTTTCCTTTCATCGCTCCTTAGCACATTATATTTAAAATTAGTTATCTTTGTCTGGGTAGTCCTAGGATGTCTAGTTTTAGTGTTTTTAATGTCTGAGTTCTTGAACTGCGTTAAAGAATCTTTAAATGAATGTTGGCTTGAGATTATTAGAACAGAAACTCTGATGTTTCTGGCCTTAAATACACTTTTGCTATTTTGTGCTTATGTGTAGTGGGAATCTTGACACTGTTAATTTAAAAAATCTAAAAAAATCAATAAAATATAAAAATGCTGAAGATATTTTATATAGCTCAGCATCAATGATTTATCTAAAATTTATTTATGCAGAAAGAAACATCTACCTCATTAAGATGAAAATGTGCTGTGGTCTATAATAAATGGTAAAATGATACGTATAGTTAAAGTTACTTTTGATAAACTTCTTTATGGTTTGTTATGAATAGACATTTAATTTGTATAAGAACTCTATATATCTAATGCCCCGGTATCCTCATTAGATTTTATTGCCAGCTTGACACAATACAAAGTCACCTGTGAAATGGGAACCTCCATTAAAGAATTGGGTTGGCCTGTAGGCATGTCTATGAAGCATTGTTTTGCTTCCTAAAAAATGTAGGAAGGCCCAGCCCACTGTGGGCAGCACCATCCCTAGGCATGTTGGCCTGGGCTTTCTGAGAAAGCCAGCTGAGCATGATGAGCCGGGAGAAAACTATCAGACAGCATTCCTCCGTTGACTGTTTCAGTTCCTGCTTGAGCTCCTGTCCTGACTTACAACTGTTTTAGACTGTAACCTGAAAATAGAAGCCAAATAAACCTGTCCTGGGCCTCAGCCTCACCCCCAAACATATGGCAAGTTCCTTTTGGTCATGGAGTTTATCAGAGCAACAGAGAAGTAACTCAGAGCAACAGGATTGCATGAAAATATTCTAGAGTGACATGTGGTCCATGAATAGAAAAACTGAAGAAAAACAAAAAAAAAAAAAAAAAAAAAAAAAAAAAAAAAAACCCAACAACAACAACAACAACAACAACAACAAAAAAAAAAAAAAAAAAAAAAAAAACTGGGTGAGACCATCCTGATACTGAGCACCAGGGCAGAAGAGAATGGGACAGTTACACTCAAAGAGTAAGCTAACACTCCCAAAAATATTCAGTGACAACAGCAGCACCACCAACAAAACTCAACGGTTCTAAGCTCAAGTTGTCTAGTTATATAAAGACTTAGTCCAAGGAAGCTGGATGAGAAGCTGCTAATGAGCATGTGCTGCAGAACCAACCCCCTCAGGGTGCATTGCTGCAGAACCAACCCCCTCAGGGTGCATTGCTGCAGAACCAACCCCCTCAGGGTGCATGTGCTGGACAACCAACCCCCTCAGGGTGCATTGCTGCAGAACCAACCCCCTCAGGGTGCACTGCTGCAGAACCAACCCCCTCAGGGTACACTGCTGCAGAACCAACCCCCTCAGGGTTCACTGCTGCAGAACCAACCCCCTCAGGGTACACTGCTGCAGAACCAACCCCCTCAGGGTTCACTGCTGCAGAACCAACCCCCTCAGGGTGCATTGCTGCAGAACCAACCCCCTCAGGGTGCATGTGCTGGACAACCAACCCCCTCAGGGTGCGTTGCTGCAGAACCAACCCCCTCAGGGTACATGTGCTGCAGAACCAACCCCCTCAGGGTGCATTGCTGCAGAACCAACCCCCTCAGTGTGCATTGCTGCAGAACCAACCCCCTCAGGGTGCATTGCTGCAGAACCAACCCCCTCATCCGTGTACATCCTACTCACTGGAGTGCTGGTGTCAGCTTTACCATCAACATGATCAATACCATTGATCAATATAGTTCCTGAGACCCAGGAAACTAATTCTGAGAGAAGACACTGATTTCATATGGTCCTTAGACAAGAAAGCAGGGTCCTGATGTCAAAAGCAAGTTTTCTCACACTGCCATTCAACGCAAACTGGCATCTCTCCCAGTCCTCGAGTGCCAATAAGACTCAGATCGGCGATGAAAGAGTTGTGATTTTCAAATCCCAGCTCCTAAGCAACCTTAAAGGAATATCTACTGAACTGTGAGAGAGTGAATTTGATCAAATGCCTAAGAGGTCTGAACTACTTCCACCCAGTGACCATGAACTTGCTAAGCAACGCTTTCTACAAACCCAACCCACAAGTTTCTCGGGCAAGAAGCTCTAAGAAAACACAAAAGGGAAGGTTCAGCCTCCCAAAGGAAGCCAAAACCATAAGGTTATCGAGACCTCAGCTAGACAGTATCCTGAAGTGACCAAACTTTGATGGTGGGATATGCTAAAAGGAACATATATTTTGGGGGATGGAGATAAAAGAAAGAACTTTCCCATGGTAAATTTAATTATGAATTACATGAAATAAGAACACTGTCGAAAATGTCTGACCTGTCAAAACTTTCTTCCCTGAAGAAGCGTCAGCCAAGCGGTTGAGTCTGCACGGTAGTGAATAAGCTCAGAGCAGCAATATTGGCTTCATTTAAAACATCAATAAAAATCTTTATGTCTGTAAGAGTACACATCCGAAAAGCCAATCTGAGGGCTGAGACTCTTTCTCACTCTACACAACAGCTGTCGGTGTGGAGGGCAGAACGGAGCTGGAAACTCTGTGCTCCTCCACTGTCGGCCCCCACGTGCCCAGCGGCAAAGGTGGAGCCACCTAACCGGAGCCTTCTAGAAGGTTTCTGTTGCTGGAGGTGAGCAACAGACTCCTCTGTGGTCCAGTATGACACAGAAAGGCAGGCTGAGGAAGTCGTGAAACACCTGACTTCTCCATGCCCTGCTAAGGACAAAGAAATCCTAACGGAGGGCTGCCGGGGGGGGGGGGGGGGCATCGTGCATAAAGAGAGGAGCAACAGAGAATCAGTCTTCATGGCCTCCACCGTCAAGAGTATCATCACGAGTGAGGCGGGACTCGCTTTCATTAAAGAATGCCATAGGTATGGCAATATTTGGAGAGAGTTCGCCAGGACAGCCAGTCTGGCCTTTGGTCTGTGTGTTTTAAGAATGACTTCGGCTTCTTTCATACACATCTCCACTTTTAAAATGTGGACTCCTATTTAAATTTTTAAAGTGTTATATTTGAAACAAAATGCTCTTCTGGGGACAGACCACTGTCCTCTGGCTGGCTGCCTGTGAGTGCGGACATGCCTCAAGAAATAGTCAGCTCTAGAAACTGGGCCTGCTGACCACACAGCCGTAGCTTGCCACAGGGTTTCCGCAACTTGGCAGAAACAATATACTTGGGGTACAAAGAATTTAACTTTACTAGTATCACTGAAAGCCCAGATAATGATTTAAGAAATCTCCTTTCCAAATTGTGAAAATTTGTTAATGTTCTGTGATGCTAATCCTATTATATCATAATCTAACTCGCATCTAAAACAGGAATCAGCCTCACATTGCGTTTGCTCCTGTCCTTTCCTCTTCATTTCCCCATCTCCAGATGTTAGCTTGGATGTCCAGTGTTCCCTCAGAGCACTTAGGTTAAAAGTTTGGTGCTCAGCCTATAGCACAATAAGAAAGCCGACAGGAAGTGGGCTCTGAAGGGAACAGTGGGATCCTGGGTCCTTCCAGTCTTTCCATTTGCTTCACATGCTGAGTGAAGTCAACATCTCCTACCACGCAGTCTCACTACAAAACACCTCAAAGAACAGCGACAAATAACCATGAGGCCAAAAACAAAGCTATTCTGTTCTGTGGATGTCATGTGGGGTGTTTACTACAGTGCTAGCATGCTGACTGGCATGCCCAGCGTTTCTGCTTTTGAGATGTCGGGCCGGAGGATTTTGCATTGTAATGCATGTGTGATATGCTTAGCTCGAAGCCCACTGGAGTAATAACTCAAAAGCTAAGCATTTTGTGAATATCATGCTATTGGCCCACTCCTTACAGGGCTGATTTACAAAGCGGAAGACTAATGACCCTCACTACTTCACTGTTAGTAAGCCTGTCTATGGAATCACTTCTGTGCCTACCATTTTCTTAATGGTTCTTTCTCTGCCGTCAACTTCAATTCCTCTAGTCAGCTCAGAACCTTTTCCATCCCACCACAAAGAAAAAAGGAAGTGAGGTTATTTTACAACAAAGGAAGTGAGTGCCCCATCTACCATTTTCCCTAGAGTGAGATGCACTTTTCCACCTTGTTCTGTTGTTAAATAAACATGTTCCCACTTCAAACCACGTGACTCTGTGAGTGGGTATGACATGTATCTTACACTGTTTTGCAATAATTTCATGATAGCCCAATACAGTGTCACAGATTGTTTTAAATGACTTGCCATACCTATGTAGGACATATGAATATGTATGTATGTATGTATGTATGTATGTATGTATGTATTTGTGTGTAAGTAGGTGGGCATGCATGTGAACATATACTCATTTATGGCATGCATGCCTGTGAAAATCAGAAGACAACACATCGGAATCACTTTTCTCTTTCTACCATGTGGGTCCTGGGGATTGAACCAGGCTCAGTGAGTGGCTTCTTGGTGGCCTCTGAGCTACCTGGCTGTTCCACCCCTTCATTTGCATTTGGAAGCACACAACAGAAAAATCAAGAAGAGGAATTTATGCCCATCTAATAGCAAATGACTACAGTTAGCAAAACACACACACACACACACACACACACACACAAAACAAAAAAAAATAAACAAAAACACCCACAGATAATCAACCCCATAGTAGGAAATGAGCAAATTTTATCATCAGCAAGGAAAGAAATAGCTGTTTTCCAAAAGTACCCTACAATGTAGGTATGTGGAAATATGTTCAGCATCAATAATTATGGGGGGACTGCAAATTGGAAGTCCAATGGGTATCATTTCTCACATGTCACAATGGCTATTACCAAACCAAACAAACAAACAAACAAACAAACAAGCCAAAGCAATGCTGGCAAGGATGTGGTGAAAAGAGTCATTAACTTATACCTTCTTCACAGGAATATAAACTAGTAGTTGTTCAAAAGGAAACCACCATACAAACAAGCAGCTCTATTACTACCTATATAACAAAAGGGAGAGATGGGTGAAGTCCTGTGCCCACTATGTTGTTCACAAAGGCCAAGATATAAAATTGATCTGGTGTGAAAGGATAAAGAAAATGTGGCCAGGCACAGATACAATGGAATATCTAGAGAGTATCATCCTGAGTGAGGTAACCCAGTCACAGAAGAACAGACATAATATGCAGTCACTGATAACTGGATACTAACCCCAGAAAGCTCTGAACACCCCAGAAACAACTCACAGGTTATATGAAGCTCAATTAAAAAAAAAAAAAACAACAAACACACAAACAAAGGCCAAAAAGTGAAAGCCTCAGTCCTTCTTCGGAAAAAAAATAAGTGGATAGCACCCTCTCAGAGTGAGTTATACCTAGACCTTAAATCATTAATAATTCAAGAGCTAAGAATATAGCCTGTGGCAATTTTTGGTACTTAAAATTCATTATGTTTAATCTATACATACCAAGAAAACTTGGACTGTTTCCATGTTATGTTCTGTTCTACATGTACTTTATGCTCATGGTAACTAGTAAGATTTCAATGCATGCTATCAAACCTTCAAAAAAAATCAAGTACTGACAAAATATATTCATATAGTTTTATGCCAAAATGCTTTTAAAAAATCTGTATGTGTATGTCTCTTCTTAAAATAAAGTTGTAAGAAAAAAAAAAAAAAAGCTACATTACAGACGGAAAGTCTAACGTGGTACTGGGATGGGACGTAGGGAAATAACTAAGGGGAGGCTGTCAGTTAGGTATGACAGGTGAGGTTGAGGTGACTCTAGTCGTAATGCACACTCTTGAAGCAGTGTATCACCTACCTCAACACTGCTGAGAGAATGGAACAAGTATATGAAACGAGAACCCCCAACAGCCATGCTATAAGGAATGACATCCTAAAACACGTGCCCCGTCAATTAGATTCAACTCCTTTTTGTCAACAAAAACAAATTGAACCCACAAGTTCATTAAAGTAGCCCATTTATATAAACTCAATTTGGTCACCCCTGAAATACATACTGTTTCCAAACATGCCATGCACTGTGGATTATAAGTCTCTATTTGTCAGTAAAATTTAAGAGGAGGGATATTTTAGCCACAAACTGATAAAAGCGGCAGATAATAGATTTGCATTAAGGGAGCTGTGCTTTAAATTTGCCGCTGTTGTTTCTTGGGTAATTCGCAGGGCTACCGCCCACTAACAGACTAGACTCAAGGTCTGATTCACCATCCCCAGCTTGAAATTAAGATTCTGAACTTCCTGCCATATGTCCTGTGAGCAAACATCAAGCCTAGACACTGATAATTAGATGGCAAACAGAGGTGGAGCCTCTGGCACCTGTCTGCACGCCTTGAGGACACAATGACTCAGCACACCCTTCATCTGCATCATAGCCCAGGGAGGGGCTAAGAGGCTCACAGAGGCATGCACGGAACAGATATGATTTACAGGGTGGGTAGCACCATCAAGTTTTAAAGTACTTCTTGTGAGCAGTAAAAGTCTCAATACTCTGTCTTCTTCCCTGATTTGAAACACAGAAGCACACTTCTAGACAAATCCAAAGGCGCTTACACTGATTTTTTTTTTTTCAAAGTCAGAAACCGGAGTTTATTACGAGCCACATCTGAGTCTTTCATCACAGAGTAATGGTGCCCACCGGAAGCTGCAGATGCTAGCTAAATACTCCACAAGAGGTTAGGAGGCCAGTTCAGTAGAAACAAAAGAGATGTACCTGCAGGTTTTCGATTTCTTCTTTGTGCTCCCTCTTCAGATGTAGAATAGCAGCCTGGTATTCTGGAAGACCACAAGAGAAGCCAGTTACAAAGGAGCTAGAGATGAGTCCGAGAATCCAAGGGCTCATCACCTGCAACCCCACTGGGAGCCACCCTCCAAAGAACCGCAGGCGTGGACAGGAAGGAGAGCTGTTAGATATGGTCAGGACTGGGGTAAATAAAGGGGGATTCCTTCCTTGCGATATGGCACAATTAAGCAGCGAGGGCAGGGTAGAAAGGAGAGCCATGTGACTGAGTTCCAGATAAGGAAAGGATCAGGTGTTTGTCTTCAAGGACCTGAGAGTT
Source organism: Micromys minutus (assembly GCF_963924665.1). Lineage (NCBI taxonomy): Eukaryota > Metazoa > Chordata > Mammalia > Rodentia > Muridae > Micromys > Micromys minutus. The sequence continues at coordinate 21,519,521 of NC_137952.1, read as the reverse complement.
CATGCCTCACAGAGAACAAACACAGATGTGTTAAGAGAGGTTATAAAAGAAACTTCCTATCTGAGAGCACAGAACTCTATTTTTAACTCCGTTTGAAAAAGAAAATCGCACTCAGACAGACGGTAATGCTGGGTCCTTTCTCCACTCTTGATCAACCAAGAAAACCCAGACTGTCATTTGAAGTAGATTCCTGAGAGAACTGAGGCTGAAAGTGGGACAAAAATTTCTAATCCACTTTTCATCTGAATATAATGACATGCATTCCAAAAATATGACCCCCCCCCCCCCCGCCCCACGTACGAAGAAGCTGCAGCCAGCTACTAAAACTACCGTCCCACTGGCTGAGTATAGGAGACAATTCTACTTTCAGGAGAACAGCTAATGTGCATAGAACCACAGAGACACTCACGCTACAGAGAATGACAGAGAAAGATGCTGGGACCACGGACTTTTGTGGGACAAACCAGTTTCTTGCAAGTGTTTTCTGTGTCACAAGTATGTACTGCCACAAACAGACGACTCCTTTAATTCAGTTTCATGAGTTAGGCAGACAGGCTGGGGTTCCAGTTCAAAGGGGAAGACCATAGGAAGGTCCCACCGGGAGAGGAGCTGGGCTGTTGAGGGCTATGCCTAGTCACACTGCAGCCCTGCGGGGACCGTGTACCATTGGTGATGCTGTGGGCTGTCTATGTGGACCATACCATGAATTGAAGCACTTATCCATATCCACACAACCACTGGTGGAGTCTGGGCCACCATGTTTCTTCCAGTGCTCTCCATCCTCCTTTTCAGAGGGTGCCTCATTCCCCTCTCACCAACATCCAAACAGTCTCCTCATGACTGTCTGCACAACCTATTAAAGACATGGTCCAGACTGTCTTACTTCTGGCCTTCCATGGAACTTGTCACGAAAACTCCTACCTATAGGGGCTGGGAGGTGGCTCATGTACAATGCTTTCTGCACAAGCATGAAAATTCGAGTTCAGATGCCCAGCACCCCCCAAAAAATCAGGATATGACATCGTGTAACTGAAGAACTGGACCAGAGGACTAGAGCCAGATAGAGTTCAAGGGCTCAATGGCCAGATGGTCTAGCCAAAATAGAAAGGTCCAACTTAGTGTCCAGACCCCTGCCAAACAGGTATGGGAGAGAACACCTACGCACATGAGTACACAGGTACACACACACACACACACACACACACACACACACACACACAAATACAGGAGTGCAGCCCAAAGGCTTTTCATGATCTCTGTCTCCTCTCTTCTAATGTTATTCCTCCTCCTTGTCCATTTCATTACAGGCACACTGAATTCTTGTCAACTCTTAAATTTGCCAAATTCCTTTTCTAAGGGACTTTGAGGTAGAGTACCAACCTTTGTGACAATAAATATGTGAACTCCAGTCAATCCAATCTATAATGCAGTCAAAGGAAACCAGTTAATTCAACCTTGTGAAAAAGCAAGCCCCGTGCTGGAGAGATGGGTTGGTGGCTAAGAGCACTAGCTGCTCTTTCAGAGGTCTGAAGTTCAATTCCCAGCAATGACATGCTGGCTCACAACCATCTGTAATGGGATCTGATGCCCTCCTCTGGTGTGTCTGAAGACAGCTACAGTGTTCTTGTATATACATAAAATAAGTGAATAAACCTTTAAAAGGGGGGGGGGAGAGCAATGTCTCTTAAGAGAGTATCTATCCTCTAAACAGAAATCACTGAACTACCTTGTATTCATTTTATATGAAATGTGTCTGTAAGGGTGTGACAAATAGATTATGACTAACTTATTAACAAATTGACAAAAGAGGTCACTGCAAAACCAACACCCAGCAAAGTGTGATCTGTCTCCTCCTTAGACAAATATTTTGGCTAAGCAGTCCACCATACAGGTGGGAGGAAGAACACCCTTATGCCAGTAAGACTAATAAAAGGAAATGCAGCCTTTATTAATGGGATTCCTCACTTAAGACCTCACCTTATATGGTAACAGGGCAGAATATAAAGGTCCCTCTTAGGCTCTTAGGGCTGGCAAGATGTCTCAATGGATATAGATGATTATCACCAAGGCTGACAGCCTAGGCTTCAGCTGCAGAACCTACATGGTGAAAGGAAAGACCTGACTCCTAAAAGTTATCTCTGTCCACATATGCACTGAGGCATACACACTTACACACACAAACACACACACACACACATACACACACACTCACTCACACACTATACATACTCTCACACACACTCACACAGTCATGCATACAAATGCACACACATACAACCTCATACACATATACACATTTACATACACACACATACACACACACACACTACATTAAACCTGATAAAAATGTTTAATAAAGGTTTCCAAAAGTCCTGGATCAAAGCCAGGTCAGTAGTTAACACGTGTGCCTTATGAGAGGTGATCTTCTGCCCTGCAGTTTTAGATGTCCAAATACTTGAGTAGCTTCGGGCATCCTCAAGCATCACCATCCTCCTGAGAGGTCACGTACAAGACCAAGGATGTTAGTATTAGTAAGGAAGAGAACTTAACCTAGGTATTTCATGGCTGATTGTGTTTACGTGAGAGAACAAAGATTTTTAAATCTAAGGTCTTAAAGGCGGCAAATTCTGCTGCAGTCACCAGACACTCCATGGAAGCTAAGACATTAATGAACATATTTTGCACCAAAAAAGAGGCAGTTTTTTGTTTGTTTCTTTTTTAACATCTTAGAGGAAAGAGAGATAACCTCCTTAGTGGCAGAATTTAACTTTCTGAGGAACAAACACACAAAAATGTCCGTCTACAAAGTTCCTTCTAACCAAACACTTAAGCTCACTTGGGGCTTCCTTTGTAGGCTTCCTGATCAGCTCAGAGTAATGAGACATCTTTTCTGCCCAGGCCTGGGCGAAGTCTCCAGTTTGCCGAAGGCAGAATCAAACATGACAGAAGTAATGTGGAAGGTAAAGGTCCGCACAGCTCTGCTCCACAGCCGACTGTGCTCACCTCGGTAAGTATGAAGCTGCTGGCGCTTTTATACTGCTGGCCTTGGGAACAAACCTTAACTTAGAGAAGCCCAAAATACAGAGGAGGAACCGAGATGCTCAGGGCGAACCTCTTTCCCAAAGCCACAGGCCGTAAGTATCAATGACAACATCCTGCTTGGTATGGCTCTTGTTTTTTTTTTTTTTTTTTGGTAATCACGAAGAACACACAAAACTCAGAATACCTTGAAACTTTTAAGGTTGCTTTGTCCAAACACTAGAACAACTCAAAATTTTGGACACCTTCCATAAGTTGTTAAAATAGGTATTATACCAGCGCTTAACAATCAAGAGCTTCTCTTCCGGGGATGCAGGCTATATTCCCACCACCCATTCAGTGTATGTCTCATTCCAGTGAATCCCACCCCCTAGGTTGGCCTCTGGAAACCCCACCCATATAAATAACACATTTTTAAAAGTTTAAAAACACTCAAGAATTAGACACCAGAGAATCTCAAACAACCCTATTAAAAAATGGGGTACAGAGCTATACCAAAAGTTACCAATGGAGTAATATTGAAAGGCAGAGAAGCATCTAAGGAAGTGCTCGACATCCTTAGCCATCAGGGAAATGCAAATCAAAACAACCCTGAGATTCCACCTCACACCACTCAGAATGGCTAAGATCAAAAATTCAGATGATGCTGGCGAGAATGTGGAGAAAGAGAAACACTTCTCCACTGTTGGTGGGGTTGTCAACTGGTACAACCACTCTGGAAATCAGTCTGGTGATCCTCAGAAAATTGAACATAGTACTACCTGAAGACCCAGTTATTCCACTTCTGGGCATATACCTCAAAGGTGCTCCAACATACAACAAAGACACATGCACCACAATGTTCATAGCAGCCCTATTTATAATAGCCAGAAGCTGGAAAGAACCCAGATGTCCTTTAGTAGATGAATGGATGCAAACATTGTGGTATATTTACACAATGGAGTACTACTTAGCTATCAGAAACAATGACTTAACGAAATTCTTAAGAAAACGGATGCATCTAGAGAATATCATCCTGAGTGAGATAACCCAGTCACAAAAGAACAGATATAATATGCAGTCACTGATAATTGGATACTAACCCCAGAAAGCTCTGAACACCCCAGAAACAACTTACAGACTATATGAAGTTCAAGAAAAACAAAGGCCAAAAGAAAATGAAAAATCATTATGCTTAATCTTTACACACCAATAAAACTTTGACTATTTCCAGGTTACATCTTGTTTTACATGTACTTTATGCTCATTGTAACTAGTAAGATTTTAAGGCGTACTATCACACCTTTAAGAAAAATCAAGTACTGACAAAAATGCATTCATATACTTTTATGCAAAATTGCTTTTAAAATCTGTACATTTATCTCTGTGTTATAAAATAAAGTTGTTTAATTTAAAGAAATTTAAAAACTAATTAACTATTTAAAAGGAGATCTCTTCTGTTTTTAATGACAAGGTTTGAGGGAAAGGGGAGTCAAAGAGAACAGTGTAAGGTCTAACATCTAATAATATTGAGAGAGGTTAGGTGTTTGCCCATTCTCTCTAGACTTCCAGGCCAACAGAAAGGTTTATTGCTGAGTCAGATTATACCTACCCTCTCTTTCACATATACATACACACACACACACACACACACACACACACACACACACACACACACACACGATTCCTAGACTTCTCTTGCCCATCATACTCCCTTCCCTCACCCCCACTAACACCCCCATATTAGGAAATTAGTCTATTTCTGATTACCTAACTATTAAGGGTCACTGCTGAATTTCTGTTTAGGGATTCTGGCTTGTCCCACTTAGCCTATTTTGGACTTTCCCACAGTCTCCCATCTTTACATTTTAAAATTCACCCTTCAATCTTCAAGGGCAAGGACCCTTCCTCCGAGTTATACTTGATAACTACTCCGAGTTATACTTCAGCATGTACCACCCACACTATTTAGACATCCAGGTCTTTACTCCCGTGATGCATCTGTTTACAGACTTGGAAACTTGGAGGAAGCTACAGAAAGCGTCTGAAGTGTCACTACACATGGGAAAGTCTGCAAGCCACTGCTTCACGATGAGGCACATTTAATTTAAGGGGGGGGAGTAGATTAAGAAATAAGTGAAAATAACAGCCAAAGTATTGCAAATGTGAGTCAAAGATAAAGAGACAGGCAGAGAACATTAGGAATGGGAGGATGTAATCCCTCATAAAAGAAAACAAACTTACCCAACCATGAGGGGGATGCAGAAATACTCTCCAATGGTTTTTAAAAACCAGATGAAAATAATTCATTCATATGGAGCAAATACAAGCCATTTATTCCAAAACCCAAGAATAAAATAAAAATTGAGTTCCTGTATTTAGCATACTTAGGCAGGCCAAATGCAGCCAGGTCTCAGTCTGCCTTGACACCATAAATAATGTAACTATGCTGCATGGGAAAGAAACAGCTACCTGTGCACCTGCCAGAAACGGGAAAGGGATCGAGGAGTCAGCAAGGAGTCAGGGGCATCGTGCAGGGTGTGTGTGCGTGTGTGTGTGTGTGTGTGTGTGTGTGTGTGTTGATGGTACAATGCAAGTTCTGCTTAATTGATAGATCTTTCCCCCCCCTTTTTACAGTGAGTTGCAGTATATAACACTCGCTGACCCAGAGCTTGCTTTGTAGACTAGACTAGACTTGAACTCACACAGGTCCATCTGCCTCTGTCTCTTTAGTACTCAGATTAAAGGCATAAACCACTGATCCCTGCAAGATAACTGTTTTAGGTTTGAGTTCCGTGTGTGTGTGTGTGTGTGTGTGTGTGTGTGTGTGTGTGTGTGTGTGTGTGTGTGTGTTATTAAGTTCAGTGCCCAAGGATGCTAGAAGATGGTGTCCACTGCCCTGGACCTGAAATTATGAGATGCTGTAACCAGCCTAAATGTGGGTTCTGGGAGCTGAACTCCGATCCTCTGCAAGAGCTATAGGTTCTTTTATATTCTGAACTGCTGAGCTATCTCTTTAGGCCCATGCTTGATTCTTTTGATGTTTCACTGCTAACAACTTCTGAGCTTGCTTCCTTCCCAGCTTCCATATATGAGCCAATGGGCAAGAAGAAAATAATACCACACAAATTACTGCCCATAGATGGGATCCCTCACCCCATTTATGTCCCCCCTAATAACATGCCAATACCCTTCTCTTGTTCTTCCTCAAATCTTGTCAGACCAGCCTTGTGGGTTTGACCTATTTGTCCTGAAAATCTCAGGATATATTCAGAACATCCTTGTCACACATTCTGTGTGGGCTCAGTGTACACAAGCTCTCAGCATCTGGATCAGATTACAGGCAGAAGGTTCATGTTGTCCCTTCTAGAAGGACGAGGCTGTACAGAGGTTGGGTGGAAAATGTATCAATTGATTATCTTTCTATATGTACACAGAAAATAATAATAATTTCTCTACCCCCCCAAAAAAAAAACAGCACTGGACAACAGGTGAAAGAAATACTGTAACTCAGGAATTATAATTCTCAGTACCAATTTCTTTAGGCAGAAACGTAAGAATTACCAGCATTAAAAGATGAGGAGAGCCCTCAACTCCCTAAGCTTACTAATATCCTACTGTTCAGATCTAATTGCTTTGCTTGGGGAATTAAAATACTAATTCCTCAAGATGCTATGAGGAGGTGTGGTTTCTGAGTGGGAACTGGGGCGTGAGGAAAAAGTTACCATGGACCAATGCATGGAATTAGTGTCTTATAAAACAGTGTCCCTTTCATCTCTTTCACACTGAGGAGACATAAGTATCTACCCAACAGGAACATAGCCATTTGTCAACCAGGAAGTGGATCCTGCCCCACCCATGTTATAACCTTGAACTTGGACTTCCCAGTCATTGAAAGTATAGGAAATAATTTTCTTTGGTTTATAAGCTTCACAGCTTATGGATTGGTTGTTATAGTAACTTGAACCTACTACCCCAGGCACTGGGTGTGGAGAACAGTGAGAAGAGAACATATCCAAACTCAAAGGTCTTTTGAGGTTATATCTTCTCTATGCAAGAAACTTCATCACAGACACTCTGGTATGAATTCATTAGACCTCTGTTGTTTCAAAAGGCCTCGTTTGCTCTTCTCCGGATGTTTTCCTTGCAGACATGGATTGGAGCATTGCTGGAAAATCAGTCATCTGCTTCCACCCCATTTCTTTTGATATACTGAAAATCCCCTTGCTTTCTACTTGGTCACCCAACTAGCTTCAGCTGGTGGAATCCAGGAGGGTAGGATGAAAGGCCTTATGTTTGATGACAGCTTTGCTTGCCTCTCTCAGTGCTCTTCCTGCTTCTGAGTAAGAACACATCCTGAGTGCCTGCGACTTCCTCAGGCTGTGTCCCAGAGATGCACAGTAGATGGGGAAGCCAGCTCTGAGGGCCCAGTCTGGCTCATACAAACAAACCTGTTCTTTATACACATGCAAAGAAATGGTTGTTACTGGAAGTCACTGGATGTTACGTTGGTTTGTTATATACCATTCATTGTTGCTGCAGGCAAGCAATGGTTAATAAGTATGTTTGCAAGTTTTCGGCTCCCTGCATATACCTCAGAGGACTAGAGACATGAGGTGTATTCTCTCCAGAAAACATAGACCAGCATGCAAAGCAGTTAATGAGCCTAAATAAACATCTATATACTGCTTTATCCTAAAAATCTGAACAAGGAACAGCACTTGTGTCTTTAGGTTCTGAGATATGGTGTCAAACAGGTTCAAAGGGGTCGTGTTTATAGCAATGACTCTGAACATTATCTTTATTAAACATTGAGAACCCGGCCCCAGGGCTGGATGGCTTACCTCAGAGAAATCTCCATCCCATGAAATTCTAGCTGCCTTAGACAAGCTGCCTTTTTCACCTCATTCTCTCACTCCCACTTCCTGTTCTGTTAGGATAAAGATGAAGTTCAGGATCCAAGCATAATAAAGCTTCCGGCTCTTCAAGACACACACTGAGAAAAAGTAAAGGAACTGAAAGTACCTGGTTCTGCCACTAGATGGCAGTGGATATACTGCACATTGGAACTCCCCAGGAGGCACCACAGCAACTCCTGAAGATTAGTCAGACTGGAGGGATGAGGGGGAAGCAGGCCTGGCCAGGGGTAGAGAAATAAACCAAAGCTGAGAAACAACCCCTCTCATTCAGAAAGACAATGGATGTGGTAGCTACGTGAGGAGAAACAGAACAAATACAGGATTTTTCCAACCATGTATCCAAAAATGATAAGCACGACCCAATGGGCTTCTGGGTGTTCCAGGATAGAGTTTGTTTGGCGCTCTTTCATATCTATACGGCACTGATAAGTCAGCAATAATGCAAGAAAAATCCAATCACGTATGAGTATCTCAACAGACCATCCTAGACAACAGTGTGATGGAGCAACCACGTAGTGGCAGTTGTCAAGGGGCAGGACAGTTACAGCAGAGCCACCCGGGCTGAGTACCCTTGAGGCTGGGAATCTACGGTTTACAGCTCAGAAACCAACCGACTGGGGTGTGCTTCCCTGGGTGGGAAGAAAAGTTCAACAAACCATCAACTAGGACCCAAAGAGCAAGCTTCAACTCTTACATTTTACCCCATTCCAACAACTAGTTATACAGAATCGAATCAAAGCTGGTGAGGAACACCAAGACACCATTCTTATAAGATATACTTCTAATCTGTAGGTCTCACATAGGCCAGGAGAAACAACTGGAAAATACACAATTCCTCAAATTATTCTATAGGTAAGAGCCTTCAGGCCAGACTTTTAACTTGCATCATTAAAAAAAGTTACCCATTAAGGCAGACAGGATCAACAATAGAAATACTAAATCACCCACTGGAAGTTTTAAATATCAAATGCACTGCTGAAAGTGTTTCATTATTTTCAGAATCTGTACCATGTCTAAAATAAGAAGAACTGCTGTTAACAAAAATGACAATGTCGCACTTTTAAAATAAGGCTGAGGACTCAACAGGGGATTACGGAGACTTGACATAGTAAACCTGAACACAGGCACCAAGACACAAAACTCAAGATCTCTGGTGTAAACTCCTGTCTAAAAAGCATTTTTGAGTAGAAGATACTGAAAATGAAACGGTTTTCATGTGGCATAAGAAATGAAAAATAAGAAAGAACCATAGAGCGAGGGCAGAGACACAACCGGTAAAAAGGTAAAAGTACTTGGACCAACAAAAAGACCTGAGTTCAAATATCCAGCATTCATAAAATTAATTAATTAATTAATTAATTATAAACTCCTGTACTGCCTGGTTTTGTGTCAACTTGACACAAGCTGGAGTTATCACAGAGAAAGGAGCCTCAGTTGAGGAAATGCCTCCATGAGATCCAACTGTAAGGCATTTTCTCAACTAGTGATCAAGGGGGGAGGGCCCAGCCCATTGTGGGTGGTGCCATCCCTGGGCTGGTGGACCTGGGTTCTATAAGAAAGCAAGCTGAACAAATTCCATGGCCTCTGCATCAGCTCCTGCTTCCGGACCTGCTTGAGTTCTAGTCCTGACTTCCTCTGGTGATGAATAGCAATGTGGAAGTGTAAGCTGAATTAACCCTTTCTTCCCCAACTTGCTTCTTGGTCAATATGTTTGTACAGGAATAGAAACCCTGACTAAGACACCTCCTGTTCTGTGGTCCTGTGGGGGTGAGATAGGAGGCTCACAAGGGCCTGCCAGCCTAGCTCTCAGGTTCACAACAAACAAACAAACAATCAAACAACCTGTCTCAAGGAAATAAGGTTGAGAAGCATCTGGCAGGACATTTGTGTTGATTCAGAGATAGTGAAATGATACCTACTGTGATATTTGTGTGTGTGGAGCTCATGGAACAACTTGCAGAGTAGATTTTCACCTTATGGGTCTCAGGAATAGAGCTCAGGTCCTCTAGTAGGCAAAGGCCTTAATCCACGGAGCCATTTAATTGACCAGTGCTTTATCAAGATCTTTAGCAAATTTCAAAAATAATGGTGAGACTTGAGACAAATCCATTCATGTAGAATTAGTGTACCAATTTCCACAGTATAATTTATTGAGTTATATACTACTGAGAACCAATATGTTGACTTTATTTAATGTCATAGAACTATATCAATAAAGCATGTGTTGAGTTAAAATAAAATAGAACGCTTCAGTACAGAAGCATCTGCCATTCTTTTGTTCACTGCATGTAATGGGTCTGCCACACTGCTTTCCAAATCTTTCCGTTCACTCCCATCGATGATGGCTGCTATCTGCCAAGGTCCTGAAAGAAAGTTCCCACCTCTTTTATTATGGGAAGTGGTTAGTGAATAATAACCAGTCAAGCTCTTAGCTATAAGTGGCAAAAAATAAACAAGAATTTATGATACTCTCTAAATAAGGTTCAGGGAACATTGTGGAGAGGGGGTGGGGGGCGGAAAGATTATAAGAATTAAGGAAGAGGTACACTGCTGTGTTATTATTTCCTCTCACTGAAACAATACCTTCTGAAAGGGAGATGTAACCTTATAAAACTCAAGAAGTAAAGGAGTCTTACAAGTCTCAGAATAAATCATATAAAGGCCAAGGAAGTTCCTAAAGCTCACAGGATTCACAAGGCCCCTCCATGGTGTTGTATAACGAGTAAGCAATTTCTGAGCAGAAAACCTGAAACTCTGATTCGCTGTCTTTAGGTTTTGTAGAGAGCTCCAGACACGGAGATGTTGTGAGTTATTGACAACTGTACTGGTTAGTTTTTATGTCAACCTGACACAAGACAGAGTCAATCTTAGAAGAGGGAAATTTAGTTGAAAAAAAAAATGCTCCTATCAGATTGGCCTAGAGACAAGCCTGCAGGGCATTCTCTTGGTTAATGGTTGACATTGAAGGGCCCAGCCCACTGTGGGCGGTGCCGCCTCCACACCATAAGCCAGAATCAGTAAGCCGTGGAGAGCAAACCATAAGGATTGTTCAAACCTTGAGTTCTTGCTCTGACTTCCTTTTGTAATAGGGATGGACTAGAAGCTAAAAAACAAACAAAGTAACAAAAACACCTTTCTTTTTTTGGTCATGGTGTTTTTCAAATCAGTGAAACCCAAAGTGAAACACTCAAACTTTGCATGACCCAGCTGTGTGACTGTTATCCATGCTCCTGGAACTAACCCAAACTCAATAATTCACTAAGAGTAATCACCCACATTTTCATATATTACATTAGAGCTTTGGAACAATGGAGTGAAAGAAAGTATGAATCTTTTCAAAGAGATGAAATTATTATCTCAGAGTTGTTGAGAACATCAGTTGGGAGAGCATTTGCACAGGGCTCAGAAGTTCCAGATTCTCTGTCATCTAAGAAAGCACATGAACAGGTAGCTTATGAATGACACTTCAGTGGGCTCTGCAAGCTCATGACCACACAAGAAATCCTGGAATAGCTCACCATCTCTAGAGAGAGCAGCAAAGAAATAGCTTTGCTTTTTTTTTTTTTTATGAAGCCAGAGCTTAGCAGAATGGGCTTCAACACTGGCTTCATAAATCTCAGAAGTACAGAGACAAGGTTAGTAAGATACAGATATTATTCTACCTTTATTTTATATCATTTTATAATTATTTATGATTCTCTCCTGTAAGCAACAATGGCTGTTTTTAAAATCAATATATGCATGTACACTCATACATTTTATATGAGAGTAGATATAGCCAAATAGTCCATTAGAAGAAAGCTGAAGGTCACACAGAATAAACACACAGTGCTCGAAGAAGACTCCGTTCTTCATGTGGCATGGACTGGCATGGGCTGGCTGGGCTCACACTTTGGTAGAAGCTGCCTGCTTTTTCTCTTGCTCTTTGACTGAAAGCCCTTTATTGAAGGCTAACAGAAAAGAGAGCTGAAGGTCAGTCTCTGGAGAGGCAGTTGGAAGTCAGCCAAATTTAACTGGAATGAGAGTGGAATTTTCTCCTAAATCAGGCCAGACAAGTACTCAGGAGGTAGGCTACCTGCCCAGGTTTCTAAAGGAGACAAGACACTTGTGCCTCTCACATGGTGGAAAAGTACCCTAAATATAACATGTTGCAGTTGCTACGTGGATTGTTGCATGTGGCTATACAGTTTAACTGGTGTTATCTTTAACACTCAGAATTTACGGAGATTTTGTGTGTGTGTGTGTATGTGTGTGTGTGTGTGTGTGTGTGTGTGTGTGTTTCACACATGCATGGGTACATATGCTTGTAGTTAAGTATGCTATTTTCAAGCCTACATTGTTAATTTCTAGCATCAAAGATGAGCAAACCTCTAAGACAAATGGGGAACAAAATCAACCCAATTGATAATTTGGGGTACAAAAGAAAGTAGTGGACCCACAAAAGAATGTAAAATGTCTGTCCCCTCCCCCATGGTTATGCCCACAATTTTGCCAGACACATAAAATAAAAACATGTGTTTAGTTGTGTTCAGAGTGTGGACTTATAGCAACAACAGATGAGATCATGGAATATGTCACACATGCTTACACTAAACATGTATTCATTGCTTGCATGTGAGGTTCACATTTTTGTCTAGCAACTAGAAGATTTCCAAGAATTCTTGTTAGAAACTGCATGCAGCAGGCCAGCAGTATGCAGAAATTCAGGACTGTGCATGCATGTGGGTAGGGACTGTCCAGGAGATTCCTTGAAAAACCAAAACTATTGGTTCTCCATATCTTACAAGCCTCTTGAAAAGAACCCAGATTGTGCTGTTACTTCTGGTCACTGTTTTAGGATTTCCCCCCACTTTGAGTAACAGGAGCTTCCTAAGATAACTGACTTTCTCAGGACTAATTCAGTGAGAAATTTCTAGTTTTCCACGTGAACGGAATAAACAACGAGACACTAAAATAGAGACAAAACACATATGAATTCAGACAGTCTCTACTTCCCCTTCTTGTGTGGAGCTGAGAATGTCAAGAGTAAGGCCGTACGAAGAGGATAGCACACACTGATTCCACTAAAACACAGTGCAAAATAAAGTCACCCTGGAGGCTGCGGTGAGACACTGGGCCCTTGTGCACCCAGTTAAGTACCTCTGATCTCTACAGTGATATTAACCTCAGAATCAGGAACATAAATGAGACAGAGAATGGTGAAAGTCAGAAGTTTTCCACTAGCCAACCAATTTCACCATCTCATAAAGCCTTGCCCCATGCTATTCTACTGTGCTTCAGGGATGGCTTATAACCTATGGAGGTTGATCTTGGTTCATGACTGGATGTCCTGTCCCCAAAGACAGAAATCTGAGGGGTTTTTTTTGTTTGTTTTGTTTTGGGTTTTTTTTTAATGTTCTCCAGGTGATTTTGATAAGGAAGCCAAAATAGAGGGTATTGGGTTTTTTTTTTTTTTTTTTCTTGCTTTGCTTTATTCTCAAACTATAATGTCATGAGGCTACATTTATACCTCAGTTTTAAAAGATAGGCTCTACATTTGACAACTCAAGCTCTGTTCTCTCCAGCCAATGAAGCCACAAAGTAGACTTCGCAGTTAACTAAGAGCTAATAATACAGTAGAGTTAAACTCTTGTTATAGTATGGTGTGTGGTTAACTCTGAAATTCTAGCATATGTGAGTATATACAGAGAAAAGCAGTGTTTTTTGTTTTTTGTTTTTTGTTTTTGTTTGCTTTTCAAAACAAAGTTTCTTTCTGTAGCCTTGGCTGTCCTAGAACTCACTCTGTAGACAAGGCTGGCCTTGAACCCAGACCTGCCTGCCTCTGCCTGCCTCTGCCTGCCTCTGCCTGCCTCTGCCTGCCTCATGCTGGGAAGAAAGGCATGCACCACCACACCAGGCTGAGAAAAACACGTCTTAAGTGTCTTCAAATTTTTCCACCTTTCTGCTGATACAATGATCCCATAAGAACTTGTTCAGGAGCTTGAGAATAATAGAATTGAGAAGGAATAAATTTACCACTACAGTAAATGGCATTGGCATACATAATCTCATCCTACATATTAAAGTCAGTCTGTAGTAGTGTTCTGTTTGTATAGCAGCTTTCCTCACAGATTTAAACCTCCCATTCTGGAGGGAAATTTATTAAGACACAGGATGTTATGCAGGAGGTAAAACAACAGATGTTCTAAGTGGAGGTCAGTGTATCCTGCATGGAAGCTACTTTAGACTCAAGAAGTAAACAACACAATGGCTTCAGGAAGTCCCTAAAACCGACCAGATTCACCAGGCCTTTCTCTTTCCTAGCATATATACCCAGTACAGACTGCTGAGAGATACTCTCAGACAAGGTCAGCTCCCTGGAAAAAGCGGAGACATGCAGAACTGCCTTTTAAAGGTTCAGGGCATTGAGCTACCTGGAAAGAATACTGTCTAACATGCTGAGCCAGTTGCAGGTTTTGGATTTTACTCCAGGTTTTCAGCTAGGGTGGGCTTTGGTGATTAGCTGTCTTTGAGTTAGTTCTGCTTCTGTAAGTAACCACATACCCATGTTCTTATAAGCAACTCTAATAAAACTTACTGGTTCATCAAGTGGGACTTTGGTGATATCCCCTCTTTGGTGTGTTGCCAGTTCTGTACCTGGGCTAAAGTGGCAGGTTCTGTATCTGGGGTAAGACATTTTCTTCATGTATCCCCAGGAATTATGCTATGCATCATATACAAATCAAAACCATATGATCACAGATTTTAAAGATATATTTTCTGATGCCGCTGAGGTCAGTCCTCCTCCCTCAAAATCCTTAAAATAAAATTAAAAGAAATACTCAAACAAATCACCCATCCAGTTAATAACAGAGAATCTCATGTCTACACATTTGGAATTACATTTTATGGTCATACAAGGAGAAAAATACAAACAGCTGTTCAGCTGGGGACGGATTGTTTGACTCCCAGGCCAATGTATTTTCTACCATACTTTAAAGCCTCTTGATGGATAGTTTTTCAATGGAATCAAACGTCAGAGTAAAAGGAGAGGCAGAGAATGGGCGTTGATAAGAGGTAGAGAGTTATTTGAAGTAGCAGGCTCAGAGACAATGGCAGGAGGAAATCTCCCACACGAAATCAGAGAACATAGTATTGTGCAGACAGAGAACACAGACTCACAGTGACAGAACCTGGACAGTTACAGAATTCTCTTCTAATGTTTTTTGCAGCTCAGATTAAGAGTAGGAAGGAACAAGACCTAGACTCTCCCCAGAGCTGGGGTTTCCCAGATGTCTGTTTCTTGATGAAATTAAGACGTTCCTAGGAATATATAGCATCACAGAATTCCAGAGGAAAAAAGGGCTCACAGACAGAGGAACATACATGGAGTTAAGTTCTCAAGGAAGAAACTGCGGATGTGTTTCCAGAAAGCTGAGGGAGATCCCAGAAAGATGGAAAGTGGTGGGAGAAAATGGAAATGTTAAAAGTCAGAAAGTACGTAATTAGCTAAACCAAAAGAAAAAAATCTCTTAGAATTAAGAAGTTAGGGTTTTTTAAAAGAAGATTACAAATGGCCTTCATAGGAAAATTAGAGACTGGGGTTTTGGGACATTGTGCAGCGGGTATACCAGGAAAAGATAGCCCTTGATAATTATAGAATACACAGCAAGGTTCCAAGGGACCCAAAGATTGTAAGATGCTTTCTTCATGGATGTTTGGTCCCCTGATATGGTTTGGTTTTACTCTTAAGGCCTCTTTTACAAGGAGTTTGCAGTAAAATACATCCGTAAGTTTAGTGAGGTTCTAGTCTGGATACAATTAAAAACTAAATGAATAATAGTCATCTTCCTTAGAATTTTATGTTGCCAACCTATGTTTTCATTGCATCTCATGCTTTGCAAATGACACATTTCCACAAGTGTGGATCTAGAAGCCACCATTGATTCTAACACGCATTAGTACTTCTGTCCCACAAATCTAAACTCTGAATATACAGAGAATGCTATTCCAGCTCCCTGAGTACGGAGGAGAAAAGAAACATTATGAGGTCAGCTGGGTATGACAGTACACACCTTTAACCCCAGTAATCAGGGAGGCAGGGGCAAGCGGGTGTTTGTGAGTTCGAGGTCAGCTTGGTCTACGAAGCAAGTTCCAGAACAGCCAGGGTTTTACACAGAGAAACCTTGTCTCAAAACAAAAACTAAAACTAAAACCAAGAAGAAAGACAAAGACAGACAAGAAACACTATGATATGCAAATCTGAGCTTTATACTCAAAGAAAAAATGGGCACTGGAGGGTTTGTGCCTGACGTACCTGAAGATTTGGACAAACTAGAGAGACCTTGCATCCCACAGGATAGGTCATGGCAGGCCTGGTCCTCTGCAAAGCTTCCTTCCCTGCTACTGCTTCCTGAAGTGCAGTCCTGGACACCACTGGTCAGTACCAACTCATCTCTGCCAGCTGGAAAGCCCTGCCATAGGTCCATTTTAAATTCACTGCATCTTTAAGAAAATATGGGCTTCTGTTCTTCCAGATATGTATTTCATTCCCTTAATATAATGCCTGGAGTTACATCCGCAGTTGTCCCCAACAGAGATGCCACAGCTGAATGAGCGTCCAGGTACCCAGCTACCAGAATACACAGCCTGAGGCTGTACATTGTCTACACATCTCATAACTGGTAAGCTGGAGGCCAGGCTCATGAAATTTATGCACTTTACAGCTCACTACTTTAGTTGCTATGGTAACAGATGCCACAGAAATAGAAAGTCACAGCCATGGTCGACGTTTCCCTTGACATAGGAACAATTTTGCTGGTCATCAAAGATAAAGTAATGGAATGGTGATATATCATTATTATGTCGCTCTTTTAAAACCTCTCAATCATAAAATCCAGTGTATAAAAGTCAACAAATACGATACCTAGTTGATGATAACTATTTGATCATTGTAATTACATCTGGATCTTTGAATGGATTCTAAGTTTCCTCTGGGAGCATGTTTTCAAAGGAAGACTTATTAAACTCCTCATGCACCTGTTCAAATACGAGCTTTGCTATCATAATGATCAATGACAAAACGGTGGTTACTTACGGCCAGAGCTCTGTGAGTACAATCATTAGCATCTGTCGTAGGAAATGGGCACTGTACTGATAAGCATTTGCAAAGGAAGACAGTGTCTGGTAGCTCATTTCACCTCACATGCAACATAATCAAAACAAACTCTATGTGGTATTATAATGTCCAACATCAAGGGCTCACTCCTTAATCCTCCTGCATCACAGAAGCCTTTGACAGTTGACACAGTCTAGGGACCCCTTCCCAGAATATTAGTGTTACATTTATTTAAAAAATTAAAATGAATTGCAGGAGAAATCAGTTTTATATGCTTTTAAGTGCAATAAGGCCCATGTGTTCCAGTATTAACGGTTTAGATAGAGAGATCTGGTGGGAGGTCCAATGCGTTTTAAACAGTTCTAAGACTTGGTAGAAATGAGCTTTCCACATCCACCTGCTTTGACATCCAGGACTAGCTCAGAGAATGCCAGCTTTAATCATGCGTCTTCTCACTCCTGAGTGACACCCATTAAGAGGTAAGAGTAATCCACAGTTTTAGCAAAGGTCATGAGAGATCATGGCAAATGCTCTTGTACGATGTAGAACACTATTCTTTGTGCACCCAATACATTTTTTAAAAAATAAATAAATGAAAAGACACAAATCCAAACAGAAAAGCTACATATATAAACTGGCGCCTAAACCTATTTTCATATCTGATAGAAATCTCACTAAGTAGCCTTGGGTGGCAGGGAGTTTACAATATAGACTAGGCTAGCCTTTAACTACCTCAATATAGACTAGGCTAGCCTTAAACTACCTCAGCCTTCCAAGTGCCAAAAAACTATTATAAGCTTAAAATTGGTTTAAAAGGAGAGAGTTCTGAAGGGGCTGCAGATTTTAGTAACAAATACTTTACGATATCTAAGTTTCCATTTGACATTATTTGCAAATGTTCTGTCCCAGAACCCTTGGAAGTCTTCAGGCTCTTGATAAAGATGGCTGCTCTAGATTATTTCTGGACACTTCTCCAGCAGTCTAGAGGATTCGCATCTTCTGTTCCCTTGGCTTGTATCCCCTTGGCCACCCTCTGTTTTCTTGTTCCTTTGTTCAGGTGACTGCTCTAGCTACCCCATCTCCCTAAGAGAACCACTGAAGGGCATCTCGCATTTCTTCCGTCCTATGGGCCTATATCAAGATTCACACCTAACTTTTATTAAAGAGGCTTGAAGCCCTTCATTGACTTTAGATTAACTTCATTAAACATAGTCCGGTTCTTCTCTTGGAAACCTCCCAAGGGCAACTCAAAAGACTAGCTAGCCCTGTAGATTCAGACACTGCATGGTTCTCTGGGTCCACCACAGTATGGCATGGTCTCCCATGGTGGAAATACCTACATCTGACTCGCAGTAGAGCCTCCAATACTCCAGAGGTGATCTGACCTTGGGGAGAGGGAAGGAATAAGGAGTGAAGGAAATGGTCCAGAATCCTGACTGTGGGCAGGTAGGAACTCTGGATGGACTTGGGACAAAGTTCGGAGAAGGGAATCCTCTGAGAAGATTCTCTAGAGAGCTGTGTCCTCTGTAACCTCAGGCTCTGGTTAAAGCCACTATGAACCAGGCAGGGAGGCACAGTGAAGCGTGCCCTGGGGAAAGACAAACAAGACTGACATATGGGTAAAATGAGCTGCTTGCTCTGCTATGTGCACTGATGAATTAAATGTCAGCTATACTCACGTGTATTCTTATTCTTAGATAAGACCCGATAATAGCAACCCATAATTTTAACCAGGTCTCAGGTGATTTGGGAGCAGTGTGTTTCAGAGGGTAGCCCAAAACAGTATTTTCCAAACAGTGCATGCACCACCCTTTTGTTTTTTTAAAAAAAATTTTTCCTAAAAAAATAACATTCTTCTTACATGTAAGTAAAGTGACATCTAGAACATTTGTAAATTAATACTGTGGTGAAGTCAAGTTATGAACAATTTATTAGTACTGATATCTTAAACTCTAGCACATATAGATATAGCCAATGGTGTCTAAGAAACGTCTTGATTTATGATACCCAGCACTGTCTGATTTTTTACAAATATGAACCAATTCTGCTTTAATGCTCAGAACTTTTTTATGGTTTATCTCTTAAAACATTTCAGAGCCAGGCAGTGGTGATGTACCAATAGTCCCAGTACTTGGGAGGCTGAGGCAGGTGGATCTCTCTGTGAGTTTGAGGCCAGCCTGGTCTTCAGAGTGTGTTCCAGGATAGCCAGTGCTACACACAAAGAAACCCTGTCTTGAAAAGCCATAAATAAATAAATAAATAAATACATATATACATACATACATAATTTCAGTTTTCCCACAGAACTTATCAAATAATAGTTTTCCAAATGAATGCCTTGTATTTATCACCATTTCATAATTTCTATGGGATAGAAATATAAAAACAATATTATAAAAGAACATTCTAGTTACCAAAAGAATGTTAGCTGTAGGTTTACTTCTGGGTAAGTTATTCATTTTATTGGAATGGGTAGGATGTGTTGTTACGTGTTTTAATAAACTGTGAACAAGTTTCCCAGAAGAAGTTATACTGTCAAACATATTGGAACACAGAATATAAATTTTAAAGAAACTAGATCTGGGTCCCAGGCATGGTCACCCATGGTTTCAGAATAATCCCCTGCTATAGGAGTTGTGGGTTGTCTTGTTTGATTGGCTTTTTCCCCCATGGACAAATGTGTATTTCAGATACATTACTAAAGATAATGAAGGACCTGGGATAAAAAAAAAAAAAAAACTGCTGTAAATGTTCTCTATCTGACCCCTGGAAAGGGACCCCTGCTATGTCCCTTGGTTTGGGGACTCTCCGTCTCTTGATTACACAAATGTTTGTGCATCTTAATAAAAAGGTCAAAAGACTATTCTTCACTGAAAATCTGAATAGAGGGCTCAAAAAACAGAGTGCTCAACAAGTGGTCTGAGGCTTAAGTAAAACTTTAATAATCAAGCAGCTGTCATAGGCAGTGTCTGATGAGAATTCAGAAGACGTCATGGATGGTGGGAGAGTCAGGGAAGCAAAGCCAAAACTGAGAGACAAGTGGGTAGAGTCTGAAAGATGAAACCAAGATAGAAACATTGGCCGAGTCTGAAAGTATAGAATACTTTAGTTGGCACTGTTTAGTCATAAGGAGCTTAGTGCGTTGGCAGTATGCTATCTAATTGGATTGTTGCAATATAGTAGTTATGTTTTAATTAAAAAGAAAATAAGTTATTAAGAAAAATAATTCCTAGAAAAGTTATTTTTGGAAAACTTGCTTCTTATGAACTCATTATTGATGAAATGGTCTGGCACTAAAGATACATTTCCTCCAATAATTAAATGATTCATAGACAAAATAAAGAGTATACACACATATATATCACTTTAAAGTTTCATATTCTTCCCAGGATGAACAAGATAGTCAGTGTTTTAAATTCAAATGATCTTATTTTATCTTTCTGGTATACCAAGCAATAGGTTTATTAATAAGAAAGAAAAAGATGAGCCATTATGTAAAAGTGAAACCAGGGGAATCTACTGATTTAAACTATCTCATTTTCCATTATCACGTCACATCAAGAATAATGAAGACATAGAGTGCATCTGTGCACAAGGTAGTGAAAGTCACTGACTGTCCCCACTATCTTCCCTCTAGACCACACAAGGAACTCTGGGCAAGACTTCCTACTCATTCCACCCTCTTTATGTCCCTCTGGCATTAACATTCTTCCTTAATACTCTCAAAAAAACCATATTTGGTTATGTTATTTCTCTCCCTAAAGTTGCTCAATAGCTTCCACAAATGTCTATAGGTCAGTCCTCAACATGCCATACCTCACATTCCTCTTTCTCCAAAGACCTGGTATCCCCCAGACTACAGGCTTAACCCCATTGCACGCCATACTGTATATCTTTGTGGATGGCCCAGAACTTGGGGTCCTCCCGCTTCAGCCTCTAGAGTACCTGAGAGTATAAGTCTATGCTGCCTGACCCAGCTTGCTTTTGTATTTCTTTACAACAGCCACAAGGAACTGCTGTCTGTCTGTCTGTGTGTTTGCTCTTTCTGAGCTTCATTCCTCTTACACTATCATTTTCCAAGCTGACTTGAGAGGCTTCTTCTCATTTCTCTGTGTAGGACTGATATCATTCGATCACATACCACACATTCTTCTATCAGAGCACCGAGGCTGTTCAATTAAGCCTGTGTATACATTTCACATTTTTCCCATTCTTCACTCGCCAACCTGCCCTCTTATACCCTGGTGAAAAACAAAACTAAAAACTAAAACTAAAACCATAAGCCCCTTCTGAGCAACAGTCCTGCTGTGTACCTCTCTACGTTCCAAGCACCAATCACATTTGCCTGTGCATAGCAGATACTCGGTGAATATTTGATGACTGAACGAGTGTTTTATTAAATGCATTTGCAAATTTAATACCAGCACCAAATGAAGTAGATGCTTATAACCTGTTAGTGTCACTAAATAGGAGTGAGATGTAATCTCGGGCTCTGATGTCCAAGCCATTTGCAAGTTCTAGGATTACATCATGAGATAGATTGTGTTCTCACAAACTCAAGGAAAATCCCCTAGGAGTTACCCTAGCCATGCCATGGATCCCAGCACACAATGGCAGCTCTTTATCTGACTTCACTTCGATGTATCTTGAACACTGGTATACTGGAGGAGTCTAATGCTAACAGAGGAAAAAAGAACCCAGGATGTAGATCTGAAAATCATTCATTTGTTTTTGTTTTTGACAAATTGAGTGCTCTGGCATGACCCTTGAACTCTGTTACTTCATATACAGAAAAATGTCCTAATATTTTCCTTTATCTTGAAGTCAAAAAAGTTATTTTTGGTAAACACTTTTCAGTATTGAGAGGATGTCAGATTTTCAGAGAAGGGGAATATACATTGCACATGGCCAATGCATTTATTATACATGTTCATCTTCACATTATTAAAATGTCATGATTAAACCTATTGAAAATAATAAATATATGCTAATTGTATTGATTACTTTTCTATTGCTGTGGTAAAATACTATTTCCAGAAGCAACTAAAGGAAGAAAGGGTTTATTCCGTCTTACAGGTTCAGAGATGAGTCCGTAATGGTGCAGAAGGCCAGCAGCCGCAGGATGGAGAAGCAGGGAGATAGCATCATCCCACAAAGGAAGCACAGAGAGACAGAGATACAGATAGAGAACAGGAAGTGAGGTGGTGCTTTAAACACTTTATCTCCTGAAGGTTCTGCAATCTCCTTAAACATCAAAGGAACACCAAGTGTTCAAATACATGAGCCTATGGGGCACATTTCTTACTTAAACTATCATACTGGTGAAAACTGGATAACATTAAAATAAATAACCAGAAAACCATAAATAAAATTCAGCCTTACATCACAATTACATGGGACTTGCTTCTCATGAAAGCAGAAATGGGGGCTGGAGAGATGGTTCGGAAGTTAAGAACACTGTCTTCTCTTCCAGAGGTTCTGAGTTCAATTCCCAGAACCACACAGTGACTCATAACCACCTATAATGAAATCCTGTGCCCTCTTTGGGCATGCAGGCATACATGCAGGCAGAACGCTGCATACATAATAAATCTTCCGTTATTTTAAAGGGAAAGAAAGTAGAAACAGATCTTCATCAGTAAATCAAAATGTTAACCACCAATCAAACTGAGCAATATCATGAATCATTGTAATACCCCTAGTTAAGCAAATTCAAACAGCACTTAAAATTCCAGGTCCATAATAAAATTGAATAAAATCTCTAGTCCAATATGATCATTAACTAGACAACACTTAAGGAAGCCTTTGAAATCAAAAGGACATAAGATGTCAACTATTAGCTATTTTCAGCTTTATTTGGCAAGTCCCAGACGGCAGGGAGGGCTGGGGGAAGCTGTGATTTATTCTCTAATGTTAACAATCCAATTTAAAAGTGGGCAGAGGGATAGAACAGACATTTCCAACAAAGATACACGTATATCCTGTAGGCCTTCAGAGAGACGTTCCCACTATTAGAGATGCAATCCAGAGCACAAGAGAAACCATTTCATATTCTTTAGGATGGCTACGTTAATAATAACAACAACAATAACAGTAATGCTTGTAAGATTTGAAGAAATAGAAGTTTGTAAAGTGTTGATCGCAATGAAAAATTATATTGCTATTTTTTTTAAGTATTAGCCAGGTGTGGTGACATGCTCCTTCAATCTCGGAACTTAGTGGTGGTCAGAGACAGGAAAATCTCTGAGAGTTGAAAGCCAGCCTGGTCTACCTAGAGAGTATATATTGAGCTACTCAGGGTATACATTGGGACCCTGCCTCCAAAGTCAGGGAAAAACAAAACAAAACAGAAAAAGACCGAAAATTCCTCAAAAAGGGTAATATGTCAATATCCCTTCTGGGCATTGACTGTGCGTGGACACATACATGCACACACAGGAGTGCACATGTGTGCATGCACACTCGGTGGGGGAGGGAGGAAGGAGGGAGGGAGAGAGGAAGGAAGGGGAGAGGGAGGAAAGAAGGGGAGAGGGAGGAAGGGGAGAGGGAGGGAAGGGGAGAGAAAGGGAGGGGAGAGGGAGGGAGGGGAGAGGGAGGGAGGGGAGAGGGAGGGAGGGGAGAGGGAGGAAGGGGAGAGGGAGGGAGGAAAGGGGAGAGGGAGGAAGGGAGAGGGAGGGAGGGGAGAGGGAGGGAGGGAAGGGAGGGGGAGAGGGAGGGAGGGGGAGAGGGAGGAAAGAGGGGATAGAGAGGGAAGGGGAGAGGGAGGAAGGAGAAAGGGAGGAAGGGGAGAGGGAGGAAGGGGAGAGAGAGGAAGGGGAGCGGGGGGGGGGAGAGAGAGAGAGAACACACACTAAATGATTTAAGGCATATCTTGAAGAGGGCTTTGCACAATTAAACAGGTTCATTACTGACACTAAACAAGGGACAGGAACAACTCACATCACAGAAGAATGGATAAACAAAACCCAGTAGCAAACACAAAGTATTCAACCCTTGAATCCCATAGCATGCCACAGCACTGGTGAACCCTGAGCACATTATAGGATGTGTAATAAGATGGGCAGCGTTTGAAGAATGCATCCAGCACAGATCCTGGCCTCCAGTCTTCCACAGACATGCTGTTTTGAAGGTGTTTCACTAAGTAACCCAGGTTGACCTTGTATCTAATCTACAATTAAGGATGGCCTTGAACTTGGAATTTCCCTGATTTAGATGCTAGAGTACTTAAGACTATAGACCTGAACTACCAGGCCCAGCTCATTAATTATTTCTACTTTTGAGAATGTGTATGTGCAGATACACTCGCACACGTGGAGGCCAGGGAACCACACTGGCAACATAGTCTACCTCCTTCGAGACAGGACCTCTCATTGGCCTAGAGTTCATCGGTTCAGCCAAGCTAGCTGCCCCGTGAGCTCCATGGATATCCTTGTCTCCACCTCCCCAGGGCTGGGATTATAAGCATGTGCCTCAAACCTGGCATTTTTAGGTGGGCTCTGAGGATTGAACTAAGGTGATTGATGTTTGTATTACAAGTACTTTGCTGACTGAGCTATCTCCTGAAATCCAGTTTTTAAATTTGAATGTAGTAAGATATGCAGAGAGCAACACCATTTGTCACCATAAACAGTTTCAGTATAAGGACAGTGTTATGGACATTGACACATCTCTTGAGACACTGTTAACTGAACCTGGAGCTCATTGATTCTTCTAGTGTGTCTTCAGGACCCACCTGGCTCTGCCTCCGCATCACTGGGATTACACACATCACCCTGCCTGGCCTCTGTTTGTGCGTGCGGGAGACTGTTCTGAGACACCCCACAACCCCGTTATGCTTCTGCAAGCACACACGCTCCTGACCTCAGAGCCATGTCACTAACCCCCCAAAAAGCTCACTGTAAGGTGCATATACAAGAATCTGTGTGTAAGAATCTAGAGGAAAAAGCAAGTTGAGGTGACTGGCACAATGTCTGGGTGAATATAGTAATAAAAGCAATAAGTGAAAGGAAATTCTGGAAAGAGATGGAGACATAGAATGAATTTGTATACAGTGTGAACTGGCACTTCTGCAAGAATGTAATATTTACTAAAGGGGCTGGGCAGGTGGGTATCAGTTTGAGAAAAACAAATGTATATGTTATTATTGTTTTATATATAATATATTGTTAGTATAAATATAGCACTTTGGAAATAAAATCTAAACATGTTATGCATTATTAGTTAAAGCAGACTTTTTTTGTATTCCATTTGGGAAAGCTTTTTTAAAAGCATAAATTGCAGGAAAAACAACAACAACAAAAGTCTTAGAAAGTCTTGCCAGCAAAACTCTGAAATAAAAGAACTGAAAAAACAACAACAACAACAAAAAAAAAAAAAAAAAAAAAAAAAAAAAAAACCTCTTGCATGAGGCAAAGTTGTGGCAAATTGAAAGCTACGGTGTATACAACAAAGGGGACCTAAATCTGACCACCGCCATCACTGAGGAAAATAAGAGAACAGCAGACGCCTACAAGTTATCCTTTGATCTCTGTGAGTGATGACATTCTACTCCTCAAGTGGTAGGCAAAAGTCTTAGATGGGGTTTCTACTGCCACAAAAACCCCACCATGACCCAAAGGAAAGGATTTATTTGGCTTACACTGCCATATTGTTGTTCATCATTAAGAGGAAGTCAGGGCAGTAACTCAAACAGGACAGGAACCTGGAGACAGCAGCTGATCCTGAGGCCATGACTTCTTATTGGATTGTCATCCTTAAATTGCTCAGCCTGCTTTCTTATAGATACAGGGACTACCAACCCGGGATGGCACCACGCAGGATGGGCTGGACCCTCCCCCATCAATCACCAAGAAAATGCCTCACAGAAGAATCTTATGGGGTTGGTAAGATTTCTTTTTTTCACAGAAGAAAGCTGGGGTTTCCTCCTTTAAGATAACTCTGGTTTGTGTGTCAAGCTGACATATGATTAGTCAGAACACCAGATAACTAAAGAAATGTATAAATAGACATAAGCCACGTCTTAAACTCTTTGAACACGGTATTTGGGTCTTCACTTGGGATTCCCTTGCTAAATGTGAAGCTTTAGCTGCAACTTAGTTTGGGGACGTTGATTTTCCCACCAGGGCTCCAGGCATTCCAAGTGAAAGCTTGGTCTTTTTTTACCTCCAGCTTCCCAATCTGACCCGCTTTTCCGCACATACCCACAAAAACGGAAGCCTGTCCTGGTCCCTAGTTTGGACATCTCCAAATTATATGCTATCGAAATCACTTCATGCAAGTGATGGCAGAGAGGAACGGCCGTAGAACACATGACAAGCAAATCCACTGCCTAGGCAGGTGAAGGAGACATGAGACAAGTCAGATCGACACAGGACATTAAGGCAATATCCACCCAGGATTAACACACTCTGTTAGCCATGGATGGGGAGATTAAAACTCAGGCTACAGTGATCCGATAACTCCACAATATTTTTAGCTCTCCCTGGCTGATAGAGCAAGGATGTCTGACTCAGCAGGAAGAGCTCTCTCTTTAGGCAAATGAGAAGCAAACCAGAGGGTAGGCAGATGTTACTCAGGTGAGGGTTGAGCTGATCCTCTCGGTAGAAAACATTTCCAAATTGTTCTGAGCTTTTGGCAGTGAAACTTCCAGGAGATGCCACCTAGGCTGGTGGCTTGCTCATTACTTCAATACCCTGTGCCGAGTTCTCTTTTCTACAAAAGCCATGACCACCCTAACACTCAGAGGACAGTATTTATGGCTTGCCAAGGCTAGCTCGAAAGTGTTGCCAGTAGAGATCAAGGTTTTGTAGCTGCACAGAGGAAGGAAAGCCAGAGGTGCCCAGTTCATATGGGGAGCCATGAGTGCTTTTGCTCTTCATGACCCCTCCCCCTTCCCCTTCCCATGGCAAATTAATTAAGAGATGGACAATTCAACAAGCGGTGCCATTTTCATTCCACAAACTGTGACTTTATCTTCTCTCA
Organism: Micromys minutus; assembly: GCF_963924665.1. Lineage (NCBI taxonomy): Eukaryota > Metazoa > Chordata > Mammalia > Rodentia > Muridae > Micromys > Micromys minutus. Next base: position 21,492,506 of record NC_137952.1, on the reverse strand, counting down.
GGGCTTTGAGTCTCACCATAATAAAATATTGACAAATGCTGCCAATCACAGAGCACAGTAGCAGAAGAGTGAGGGTCAAGAACAGAGAGAGGTTCCTCATCAGAATCTGGGCGCAAACAGATGTCTGGTCATCAGAGACACCGCGCAAAGCTGAGGGCAGCAAGTTTTTTTCAGTAGCTTTTGGTTATCACTGCATGGTTTTATTAAATTTTTTGAGACTTGTTAATTTTTATATTATGTAAATGGGTGTTGTGTCTGTGCGCATGTCTGCAGTATGTGTGTGCAGTGACCTCAAAGGTCAGAAGAGGCTGTCAGATACCCTATAATTAGAGTTACCTACTATTGTTAATTACCACATGGGTGCTGTGAATCAAACCCCACTCCTCTGAAAGACCAGTTTCGTGCTCTGAGTTATCTCTCCAGCCTCCATGACCAGGGTTTTAAAAGTTCTCAAAATACTCAGAATCACTAAGAAAAGATCAGAGAAGGCTCCTCAGTATTCAGTGCATCCAAGCCTGACCTAAACTGGGACAAACTCTGGACTTGCAAAGAAGTGCATAAAATCCATGAAGCTTTGGTCATTAGACAGAAACATCCTAAACACAGAAAACTAATCCAGGAAGCAAATTCAAACAAAGCACTTATTATTAAATAATGGGTCTGGAGATATATTTAACTAAAATACATGGCACACACACACATATATGCATTTATTTATATATTTTAAATTTTTTCTAAAAATCATAAAATGCTCTGAATAAAGTTTCCTATAATATCTGCAAACACTAAGAATTTTTATTCTCACTTTGCACTAACTTACAAGACTTCACAATCCCAAGAAAAAACTCCCAAAAGGGAACCCCTCTGCAGAGAGTTTTGAAGGAACAGATAGATCAGAAAAGCAGAAAATATTGTTTGAAGTACGCAGGAGAACTGGGGGTGCTGTGCTGTGAGCTGTCAGACAGCACCACAGAGCTGTAGATGCCAAAGAAGTATGCAAACAAAGCCACAAAAAGCCCATTGCAGGCATAAACTTAGTCGGAGAGCGGACAGTCATTCTAAAAGCCTACTGTGAAGTCAATTCAATAATCAGGAACAAAAAAATGTAGATCTTTAACTCAGATTGTGTTCCAAATTCAATTCTTTTGTGAAATGGAGGGAAAGAAAAAAAAGAAGAAGCAGAGAATCATTTAAGGAACTCAGGCAGTGAACCTGCTCGGGGGATGATTAACTTGCCTCTCGAGGTTTGCTGTCACTCTTCTTTATGATCTGTCTCTTATGAGGCTCCAGATGACCTGGCTTCTCTTTGAATTTTGTTAATGGGATAAAAGGCAGAGCAACCCACTTAAAAATAACACAAGGTCATCCACAGAGCGCACCGATACCAAAGAGTGGTATTGGGAGAAATAATTCCGAGAGGAGTATGTCCCAGCCCAAGCCAAGTAAAATGAAGGCAAAGTGCTCTGTTAAAAGTTATGGTGAGACATCCAAAACACAGATTGGCTCACACTGACAATAACAATATAGCAGGGAAGGCTCAGCTCATTTTAAGGGGGATATATTCTGTTCATTCTGAGCAAAGCACTTCAGGGACAGTATGAACTAACACCGAGACTTCCAAACTCAGTCCCTAGGAAGAGGTCAACTCCAGTCCCTGTGGAAAAGTCCATTAAGTGACAGCTCTCAACTGGAACATCACCAAGTTCCAAGGACTCAGAGAGTAGAAGCAATAATGCCCTTAATATGGGCACGGGGCAACCTGAGTCAGTGAATGCTCCAACCAAACCCAAAGAGAAGTGGCTGCGGTGTCCAGAGCTTCAGGAGATGCTGGTATCTGTGGAATGGCAGGAGGGAGCATGCTGGCAGGGGAGGGACCACTGTGCGGTGCCCTCATAGACTGGGAAGACTCCAGAAGCCACCGTTTAGGATTCATAGACTCTCCTATAGTAGCTCATTTCTGTTTTATCCTCAATAAAATGTCATGTGTAGGATCAAGTGATTTCTTAAGTCGCTAGAGAGAGTACTTTCTAAGAAGTGTCAGTAAAAATGGCCCAGGGAATCAGAGGGTGGAATAGGAGATACTCATGGGAAACCTAGGTTTGACATGGACTGACCACCTCTCTCAGCAGCACAGAATCCCAATGTACATGTGAAATAGAAACACTGAAGTCTTCCTCTCCTGTTTCTTTAGATTGGTGGCTAATAAGTCCTGGGGACACTGAAGACGTCAAAGGCTCAAGGCTTTGGATACCCTGAGTTGCCTTCACTCAAACTGTTGTCTCTAAGCTCCCTAGAGACGAGCTGATCTCAGTTATGCCTCCCTAGGGATAGGGAAACCAATGGAGAGTTCAGAAAATATGTTTAGTTACATTCCAAATTTCTCCAAGATTTTAGTTTACTCAACAACAGAGCTTCAGATAAGCATGGGGTTGGGGGGGTAGTATTAAGTTTCTCAAAATTATCAATGAGGTACAAAATTTGTGGGGTATCTTATCCTTCTGTGGAAATCACATCCCCTAAAATACACCAGTACTAGAAGGCTCCCAGGCATGCAGGCAGCAGACACAGAACAGAGTTGTGCCAAAGTACTGTAACCGGCTGGCTTACCCAATTGAATTATCATTAATATGCGTTTCACCTGCCCCCTACTTACAAGATCATTTAAGGCCTTAGTGGCTGTGAAAACACATTCTGAGAAAGGCGACAGATCACAGCCACTGTTAACTGGGATGGATGCCCCTGTGAACCTCAGATACTGAAAAGACAAAGGAATAACACAAAGCAAAAACTAAGGAGCAAATCAAAATAGGACTAGACTGAATTCAAGAAGCACTTTTGGCATTTACTTCCTTCTCAACTTAGCAAATGCCCACCATGGCGGGGAAGGTTGCCTGCCACCCTATAACTAATTAGATCAAGACGAAAATCTCTAACCTATGAATTAGGACTCACTGTATTGTATTCCGTGTTTCCTTTTGTAAGTTAAGAAAATTTCAGGGCATTTAATCACTCACACGCTACCATGCTAAGCAAATACCTTGTTGTGATCCTAGATAGCACTCCAATTGCGAGAAATTGCATGCATGCTGGAAATTTGAAAAATTTGGAAAAAACTGAAGTGGCTATACATATTTTCATCAAGGATAAGGTTCTTTTTTTTAATCCCATAAGAAAAGCAGTGCAGACAAATAACGTGCTATGATAAATAACATGCTATGATGTAGTTAACTGTCCCGGAGAAGCCACAAGTGTAAGTATGTGAAAGCTAGAGACCTAGAGACCACCTCCAGGCCCCCTTGGCAAATTCTCACCTACTACTTGATACTACTACTGAATTAACTAAACTTTGAGCCCCTTACAAAAAGAAGTATTTCTATACACTATGTAGACTGAACTTACATGGGTGCTTAGCACCACCACCGCCACAAAAAGCCACACAAAAAAGAGCAAAGGAAAGGCTTCTCTTTACCTTCTAAAGATTTGCTACAAGGAAATGCTAACATGTGGGTAAAACGGGAACAGACAAAAATGTCAGAGACCTGGAAGAAGTCATGTGGTTTCACAGTGACAATTCCCCTGTCCCATGGGGAAGAGAGAAAATGGAAAATGCAAAGGCTTTGGGCTCACAGGACAGACAGAGGCTTGTAAGTGAGTGTTTCCAACAGAAGCCCTTTCTCCCTAGAATACTGCCCAGGTCTGAAATAGAAAAGAGTGTCCTGTCTGGGTGGATTACAGATGTCAGCTTTCCCTCTTCTACCCACCGTGGGAGTTTAGTTGAGTGACAAGTCAGCAGAGAGCAGAGGTGCACTCCAGGCCCAGCAGCCTCCGTGCGGGAGCTCAGCTAAGCACGGGACAAGGTCCCCTCCCACGACTCACCAGTCTAGCCTCTCAATTACAGCTCACTTCCGGGAAGCTAAAATGAGGTCGAAACTGGAACATGACAACAGAAGCTGTCCAAAAGCCTTCTCTAGGACCTGCCAATTTTTAGGTAATTCTTTAAATTAAAATTTAAAAGGCACTGTCACCATATTCTGAAGTGGCAGTCTCTGGGTAGGACAGATAAGTCTCCAAATACCAGGAAGAAAGTAAAGAGTTTTGATAAAACACAGCCCCCCTACCTCTAACACACACACACACACACACACACATACACACATACACACACACACACACACATTCACACACACACACATACACACAGGGTTGGGGGCATGCACAATGCACAATTAAAATATATCCATGTCTAGTTCTACAGTGATTTTTTTTTTAACTTTCCACTTAGAGAGTGAAAAATCTACAGTCCTATCCCATGTCAATAGATTCGAGCTGAGTTCCTGGGAAGTGCTCCAGAGAGGTAGAGAGTCTTAGAATTTGGACATGCACTCAACGACGCTTTGTCTAACGAGAGAGAGAGCGAGTAACTGATATGGCATCTGTATGTTCAGTCTGCACAAAGTTCCTTTATCTGGGCAGCGTTACTCGGAGTCAAACAGAACCTCGGATTACAGTCTTGAAGAAGCATACTTGCCTCTTCTAGCAAGGCTGCCAGCTCACACAAGCATTCTATGTGCCGGACCACCTGCTTCCAGAAGAATCTGAAATCTACCTGCTCCCTTTCGCTCCCCAAAGACTCTCCTACTTGACCCACGTGCTCCCTTCCATTCATTGCACAGCAGCCACATTTCATCCCTGAGACGTTCACTCATAGCGAAGGTGGAAAGTAATTTTTTTTTCATGCCGAGACCAACGGCAGAAGAAGCCTTCTGCATCGTCAGGTAGGTGAAACAAACCCCCAAGGCTGAGAGTCCTCTGAACTTGAACTAAAGGCCACTGTGGGCAGAGGTTCGTTTTTGGGTGGCAGTTAGTTTTTTTCACGTTACCTGCTTCAGTGTACTTCAGTCCCACTTTTTCTTCTGTGTCCTTTGTCTTTGGGGGTGGCCAGACAGCTTGGAGTCTGCCTGGGGTCCTGTCATCCTGCTCTGTGGGGCTCTGGTCAGGCTGTGCAAAAACAGGCAAAGAATAATTTAAGTGAAGTGTGATCAGAGCCAAGTGATTCTTGAAACCACGCGTCTGAACAGTGATTCTAATATCAATGCTAATGGCCAGGGGCATGTTGCTCCCATTACAGGTAATTGAGCCACCTCAGTACAAGATGAACCTCTTTTTCCAGGAGAGTAAGGGATCAGCTGGAGTTAAAAAAAAAAAAAAGCCCACACAAACAAACATAAAGACAAAACAGAAACATTTAACACTGCCTAACACGCAACCCTTTTTTTTTTGTTATTCAGCTATTTTAAAGGGCACAATCAAACTCTGAACTGCAGAAAGAAAAACAAAGGCATTATCATCTGGCACGCTCATTGGCATGTTTACAACTGTAGTTCAGACAAGCTACATACAAGGAGGACTGAGTTTGCATTTCCCAAGAACAGTAGCAACAATCGAAGACACACTTCTCTAAGCAGTCCACCCTAATTTTGATTCTTTCCTATTTCAAAATAAAAGAGAATGACCCCATGCTCAAATTTTTTAAGGGGTTGAATTTTGCACCTCGAATGCTATGTAGTGCTTAGATTTAACTACGATCTATAACTGCTCTACAGACTTTAATTTTTAATAGTTTAATTAAATATACAAGCAGACAAGATAATCTTATACTGAGTCGATGTTTGACAAGAAATTCTATCCACTGTTCCCATGAACTTTCAATGCCAAACGCTCTCTGGTCATTATAAATTAACTTTGAATTTCTTTGAATAATTATGTCATTTAATTGCTAGAGTCTCTTGTGCTCTGATTTCATTTACTCTTTCCATAAGACTTAGAACTAGCTTCTTTGTTTTGGATGTGGGAAGCCAGGCTCAGAAATGATCAAGGTCACCCTCCTCTCCCCATAAATGGCAGAGTTGGTATTGAAAACCAGCATTCATTCTAGATTCAGTCCTCAACCAGGAAGCTATATAAACAGCACAGGACATTTCAGTTACATCATCAACTCACGTTTTGCTAAATGGTGCACTTTCAAAGGAGAACCTAGTGATCTCAGGCGTATGACTGAGTGGTAAAGAAACCCCCGTGCATCTGGGCTATACTTGGATGTCCCAGCGCTCCACCAGGTTGCTAATGCTTTATAAGCAGATTGGCCCTCAATACTTAAACTCAGGGTGCACATTTTCCCTTCCTTCCCATACACCCACTTGTTACATTCAAGAGAACAGAAGTTTAGTTACATTAGAAACAGAAATCTTAGTTACATTCAAGAAAAACAGAAGAGCAGCCCCCCCTGTCCAACTTAGTGTCTTTTTTGCAAGACATTTAATATCATAATTTATTTTTTTTACCCAAGGTGGTATAATAATGATGACAGGCCACTAAGAATCACTTTAGCAGGGGACCTGGAAAGAAAGGGAAAAAAAGTAGAGCATATTTTATGGCAAAATGCAGAATCCAATTCTACATACGCTTTTGGGATCAGACTGGCTGTCTGCTGGCCGTGACTTAGACCTCTCGAACACAGCGCGGAGTGATTCCTTCTCATGCCTCATCTTTCGCTTAAGAGCCTCCAGCTCAGAGGTGTCAGCTGTGCTCCCCTTTTTCGGGGGACGGATGAACAAGGCCTTAAAGGCCTCCAGAGCAGTCTCCGGTGGCTTTGTCTTCACCTGGCCACTCTGGACGTGGGCATCTCCCGGACCCTTGTGGCTCTTCTGCTCAGTGCTATATCCCATCTCATCGGCACCGTGAAACTCGGGGTCCGCTTCCTTCTGTTCGGCTCTTGGCATGTCAATGTTGAGCAGCTGAGATAGCTGCTCCAGGAGTGTGGGAGTGGCCTTTGGATCGGTTGTTCTAGCCTGGCTCTTCGCTGTCTGTGGGCCTCCCTGTATCAGTGACTTCTGCACAGGCTGGGTCAACTTGAGCAAAGCCAGGTCCCCGTCCTTGGGTTTGATTTCAGTGATGGTCTCCCCTGCCTCTGCCGTAGCCCCCTTCTTCAGCACACGGAGCCCACTGAAGAAAGCCGGAAGCTGGAAGGACTTCTCTCCCAGAGCCTCTCTTTTGGAAACAGCGCTCTCCAGGACACCTACAGTCTGGCCTGTTGCTGTGGGTGGGATATGAGACGCTTCTTCTGCAGCCTGGTCCTGCCTAGGGCTGTGCTCTGCCTGATGGCCACCATCACCGCTGGGTTCCAGTTTGCTCCCTGTCTCGGGTAAAGTTCTCTGAGACTCTTCAGCACAGAGTTCTGCATAATCCGTATTCCCAGGGTCAGTATTTTCTTCGGAATTCCCTTGTCTGTCTTTGGGCTCTTGAGAAGGTTCACATAAAACAACAGTGGTGGGCTTTTGGGTATCAGGGCCTCTTTCTTCTTCTGCCTCCTGTCCTCCATCTTCAGAGTCAGAATCACTGGTGGTGTGAACCAGGGTCCCACGGACCCAAATGACTTCCCCACTGTCCACGCCTTCGGTGGCAGGAGAAGGCAGTTCATAACTAGGGGAAGAGGTACTTGCTTTCCCCTGACTTCCCTCAGATCCCGGCTCCGCCCTTGCTGACTTTCCATCATTTTGAAGATCCGGTGGAATTGGAGCCTCTGCCTGTGGCTGATCTGAGCCTCTGCTGGGATCACCTCGCTCAGGAGCGGGATCCCCCTCTAAACTGCGAAATGCCTTCAGCACAGCATCTTCTTCTTCGGGATCCAAGGAGTCCAACTTACTTGTAAATCCAAACAGGGATTTCATAGAGAATTTACTGAGGATCGACTGAGTCATCTCAAGTCCGGCTTCGGATGTGTCTGATTCCAACACATCTCTGCTGCTGAGAGAGTTACCAACCTCCTCCATGTCCCCGCAGTGCCCTTGACACAAGTTCTGCCTTGTGTTTCCTGCCCTGCTCTCTCAGTTTATCCGCTCCATCTGTTCTTGACTTACAGGACAGGGAGCGACAGGACCGGGGAGGGAGTCAGGCTTTCAGCAGCTCAGAGAACACACTTGGTCTCTTTCAGGTCACAAGCGTCTGTCCTCCCTTCCGGTTTGCTCGATGCTGGCGTGCCCAGGGCAACTTGTTAAGTCTGGGCAACTCTATGCCCCAAAGCAGCTGAGGCTGCACACCTTACTACACATGGGCAGGTAGGCTGCTCTTCTGGACTTCCGTATTTACTCCCCAGGACAAAAGGCTTTTTGTCGCAGGCAAAGTCAGCCCGTCCCGTAATCCCAGCCCAGGACTTCAGAAGGAGCTCCGCCCCAGAGCCTACGATTCTCCTGGTCACATTCAACTTCCTCATTGGTGAGCAAGTTGAGGTTTTTAAAAGTGCTGAGCCGGCAAGCTGGTCCGGACAGCCCTGAACCACCCCCCTGGGACAGCCCAAGAGATTCAAAAGTGAATCAGCAGAAAATGACCAAAGTGAGCCCTCTTTTTCATCAGTTGGTAATCAACCTGGGTCAGCGAGGCCCTAAACCCAGCAATTTGCCCACATCAACAGTCTCTTAGAAACCCTTAATCAAAGACCGGAAGTAAAGAAAAAAGATCCTCTCAGAGTGCCCGCAACTCTGAGAGCGGTTAATTTACTACCCTGCTTTCCTTCGGCTAGCCAGCAGGTTTCATCTGGAATGCAGATTTTCTCTGACTGCTGGGAAGGAAAAACCAACTAGACTGGTTTCAGGTTACTGCTGTTTTAGCTCTGCCCTGCCTGGGTGTTCTACAAACAGGTACTTAGACAAGCACACCCACCGCACCCAGTGTCCACCTACTAAAGGCCAGCAGAATAAACAGCCCCAGCCCTGTAGGGATGATTACTGTCTTGGGTTGTGGACCAACCTCAGGTTTCTTTCGGTTCCACAGCAGCGACTCCCTCTGTGAGTTACGAATCCTGGTGGAGAGACTCTTCTCTGCTTTGGTGTTGCAACCACATTAAATGGCCCTGGCATGGCACACAATGTGCCTTCTGAGACAGTCATTCTCGGAAGATCCCCAAGGATCTAGTATTCAGTGAAGGTCTAAAATATCTATCAGTCTGGTCTCCTATGCCCATTGTGTGCAAAAATAGAAAAACAAAACAAAAACCAAACCAAACAAACAAAAAACCAAAGAAACACATCACAGGTGAGATGAAACACCATTCTTGTTAGATGCTGCAGCCCAGGAAGTCTGAGGATATGGGGTGGGGCAATCAAAGATGCCTAGTTACCCGTAGGATAGCTTCCTGCCAAACCCAGAGGTCTGAGGAATTCTGGTTGCAGTAATGCATTTTTAACAATGTTTAAAAAAAAAAAAAAAAAAGCAAAGCACAAATAAAGGGAGGTTTTATTCCACCAACTCTTATAGGAAATTACAAACCCTAACAGGTCCTGACACCGACGTGTTGGGAGTAGGAAGAGATGTAACCTTAAGTGGCATGGGGCTAGGCATGTAGCTCACTCAGCAGAATGTGTGCCTAGCAAGGACATGGCATTGGACTCAATTCCCAACACAGCAAAACAACAAAATTAAACAAAGCAACATACCAGGGCAGGGCAAAAGGAAAAAGAGAGACAGAGAGAGATCGATCTGCTGGTGCCATTCACGTCTCTGAATGAAGCTTCCGCCCTAGAGGAAATGTCCACTGATAAAAATCTGACTTCTCCGAGGGTGTCGAAAGAAGGGCTCAGCACTCCAGTTTCATGAGCTACACACGCATCTCAGGGCTATGGAGGAAGACAAGCTTAGCACACATGGTGTCTTCCTTCTCTCTGATGATGGTTCATTTGTTCAGATAATTGTCCAGAGTAAGTTATCAGGCATCTTAACAGACTTGGGCAAAAATACAAGCTGGGAGGGCTCGTCAGTCCCTCTACCATGTGGAGTCTACACCACAGCACTGGGCAGACTTTTGGGGCTTCAGCATTGCCCTCATCACCCACAGGTGCCAACACGGTCTCATAGACAATGGATCAGGAGATTGTTGGATGGACAGCCTTCTGCTCTGGACAGTAAGGCTTTATTAGACTTATTTTAAACAAAGAAATCAAAGTCAAGAGAAGGGAAGTGTGTAGAGTTTTACAGAGTAGCAGGTGGGAATAAATGCAGTAAATATTGAGCATTTACTATGTGCCCAAGCATTAAATGCTTTGCATATACTAACTAATGGATACAGATAGCTGTTGGGACTTACTGTTTCTCCTGCTAGAAAACTGCAATGCACAAAGATTAAATAAATAACCTCTGTTTGCAGGATCAATGGAAAAAAGGAAGCCAGGATTTGACTCTAGGATGCACTTAACTATCCTCTAGAACCCAGAAGTAGGCTTCCTGTTGTCACAGGACACCACACATAGCTGAGTCTTAACATATAAAGGTGGTAGACTCTTATTAAAATCTCAGGTATAATTTCTCCTTTGGGAAAACACAGAAACGGACTTCAGAGAACTTACTGACAAAGGTTGCCTATGAATTTTCATTGTGAGAACTTTAAGGCAAAATATTTAAATATTTATTTATTTAAAGGTAATTCAAAGAATTTACTTAGGACTAATTATAACAAAATAGTCAGAAATGAAGGAAAAATGAGAGAAACTTCCAGCAGCAGACTTTCTAACAGAGGAAAATGAGTTTTCCATGTCTAGAAGCTTTTTGGGTCATGGCAGAAGCTAGGCAGAGGGTGAAGTAATCTCTACTGAGATTAGTTTCTTTTCTGTCTTTTCCAGGACTAAGGCAAAGGTGGGCCTAGACTCACCATGTCTTTCCCCATGGCCCAACCGGGGAAGTGGTCACTTACTGTTCATGGACTGCCCAACCATGGGAAGTGACACCTCTCTCTGTCCATTCCAGACTCCAGCTTTGACCTTAGCTAGCTGGTAGGTACTTGGCCAACATTACTACCTTCAGATTTTGAAAATGTTTCACAGCTGTCAATGACATTAGGCTGTTTTTTGTTCTCTTATTTATATGACCAGCTTGTAGCTCTACCATGGCAGAGAGTTAACTCTATCCTAGCTACTAAGGTGCATCTGCAGTCTTCCTTGGTTACCTCACACTTAGCTTCTTATCTATAGAGTAGTCTGAGCTGGTCTCCTATCAGGAAGCTTCTAGTTATATGTTATTTTTTCCTTACAGTTAATCTGTCACAGTCAGCTACATTAGGAGCAAGAATCTACAAAAGGACTGTGCATTCATTCCTCAAGACCTGCAGAGAGGGCTGCTAGCCTGCTTCCAGTGGCCCAGAACCCTGTCTTTCCTCTTCTTTCTGGTCTAGCATGGTTATTTCAGAGCCAACCACTAGACCTCTTCTTATTCACCTACCGTCACATTAGCCTTTAATCTTCCTTTAAACTCCAGTCTCTGTTCTCACAATTACCCAGATCATCAACCTGACTGTCTATGATGGGTTCCTTTCCATTACAATTTACAGAGAGTGGTTCGTCTCCTCTATCCCAGTGAATGGACTTAGAATAATGGGTGAGGGTGGGTTGTACTGAGTCTGGGGAGTATCTTTTAGTTCGCTAAATGAAATGTGATGTAATATTGGGGGAGCAGAAGAAATGGCATCTAAAAGTATGAAGAAGAACATAGAGTGATAGAAAGATGTATGTAAATCTGAGGCTGAATTTGGGCCTTGGACAATCAAACATCTCTACTTCGGTTTAAAAGTTGGAGCTGTGTAAAGTCAAGAGGAGTTAACAGCTGCTATGAGCTGATACCTCCCAAATGGCAAATCTAGAAGGCAAATGAGATTCCCTACCTCCTACCTGCCCTGAAGCACACAGACTATTGCTAGACCAAGAGAGCTTACCCTTACTTTCCGCATCCTCTAACTTCTTACTTCTAATTAATTCAGAGCAATGTGAACTAAGTCTGAGAGTCCATAATAATGTAAATTAAGCCCAAGACCTCCATAAGCTTTTCCTAGGCTTAAAACATCTGTGCCTTTCATGCCTCACTGACTTATACCAGCCCCAAAGAATAGCCATCAACTCTTTCTGCTCATCAGCTGAACAAAAGCAGACCATATAGCCAGGTGGTAAATGGCCCAAGTCTTTAATTCCAGTTCCCTAGAGGCAGAAGCAGGTGGGTCTCTCTAAGTTTGAGGCCAGCCTGATCTACAAAGCAGGTTCCAGGATAGTCAGGGCTACACAGAGAAACCCTGTCTCGACAAACAAAACACAAAACAAACAACCAAGCTACATATACACTTTGTAAAGATGAGTCCCGATGATGAATGTCTTTTCCTGTTGAGCAGTATAAAATAGTTATGAGACTGCTTCCACCACGGAAAGTTAAGTATGGACAATGTAAAAGAATTTAAGAGGAGAATGGTGAGGTTGGAGGCTGTGGAACTTGAAGAGAGCAGAATGTGCGGGATATGTCCATGAATAAGGGCTGTGTGCAGAGTGAAGCATGGTTCTGGTTCTTAGGCTCTGCTCAGGCTTGGCACCTATGCGCTTGCTCCTGGACAAATGCCATAGGTTCCCAGTGCTTCTGCTCTGTCACCTGCAGACTGATGTAGCAACAGGACCTGTGTCATGTTGATGGTGAGGATCACACAAACAACTGTATGTGTGTGTGTTATTCCTATTCATGCCTGGTTATAGGACTTCATGAGAAACAACTTTCTTACTGATGCCGACCCGTATCCAACAGACATGATTTTGTTTTGTCTTCTTTTCTTTTTTTCTTTCTTTTTGCTAGTAGGAAACATATCTATGGATGAACTACCAGCCCAAGCAGGAAGCTGCTCCCTCCCAAGTCCCCATAATCCATGCATTTGGAAACTAGGATTAAAAGTCCCAAGTCACTGTCTCATCTATACTCCAAGTGAATTGGACTCCAAAGTCAGTTCTTTGGAGGGATTCCTTTGAGTGTTTCAAGGCCAGCACTTTCAGGGTTGGATTTTTCCATCTCTTTCACCTTCATTAGTGTAAAGTCTTCTCCGGTGACTCTACACAAGGTCACTAGGTTCGCTCAACTCTTTATTACATTTTCTGGTCCAAGATGGTTTTCAAACAAACTCGACCACTTGGGGGGTGAAGGGTCTGTAGATCTGGATGTCTTCCCACTCCTCCCTCAAATGCCTGCTGAAGCACCTGGCAGCAGGATGGCAGCCCTGCCAGGACAGTCAGTCACCCTTCTGGGATTGCTCATCCTCACCATGAGGGCTCTGATACTCTTCTTTGACTCTAATTCAATTCATTAGACTTCAAAGGTGCTGCTCCCGTTTGCACCGAATGACTGACTCTTATGGATGTAAAAGTAAGATCAAGTTGGCCATGGCAAGGCTGGTGAAGTTCTTACTATCAAATATTTCTGAGACTGGATTCCTACAGCCGGCGTCAAAGATTATCTGGGAAGGGGACTCACTATGAATGACAGCTAAAACACTGGAAACAGAAAACCTGTGACTCCACTTGTGTGGCTGGCAGGATGCCACCAAGACACAGAATTTTGTGGGTCACGGTTCTGAAGGATTTTCCAAAGCAAAGAGAGAAACTTTGTTGCACCGCAGGGACAACTCTAGTAGAAGACATGGAGTCTGCGGAGGAACTATTTCAATGTTGCTTCTGGTAAAAAGTTACCAAGAGAGTCTGGAATGTAATGAACTACTTCTGTTTCATGCAGCTGGTTTCCTGCCCAATCAGCAATGCCAGACAGCACTTTGCTGCTGGAGCTAGGCATCCACTTAGCTCTTATATTAATTCTTTCCTTAGCACATATAGTCATGGTTCTCAGTGGGGTATTTCCATACTGTGCATCACTGTACCTTGTTTATATCTATCTCCTTCGACTCATAATGTCCTCGGGTGCTCCCTAGCAGAGCCTCCCCCTACATTCTTGCTTTACATGACACTGGAAGAGAGATTTAATATTTTGAAAAAGTCTAGATTCTGCCTGTGAGAGAAAAACTTGTAATACTTGTCATTTCTTTTCATTATTACTTAGTTATCTTGAGAATTAGTTCTGCTTCAAAACTCTAACTCTCCAAATCCCAATACACGCATGCACACATACACACACACACACACACACACACACACACACACACACCTAACTTAAAGGAGTAAAGAGAAAAGGCTAGGGAAGATGGAGACACACCTAAAACAAAATGCAGATGGGTATGTGGTAGCATGTACTGATAGTCCCAGTACCTGAGAGGTGGAGCCAAGAGAAAGAAATTTTGAGAGCAGCCTGAGCTACTCCGTAAGTTCAAAGCCATCCTGGGTTCCATGAGTTCCTGTCTCAAATAACAAACCAAGTGCTGGGAAGATTGCTCAGTGGAAGTAAGCTTGCTTGCTTAACATGACAAGATTTCAATCCACAACATAACAAAATGGGAGCAGGGGAAGGGAGGAAGATAAAGAGGAAAAGGTAAACAGATGAGAAAAGCATGTGCCAAGGCAGAAGGTGGAGACAGCCGGTGTTTCTGGATGCTTCTGAGGTCCTATGTAAGCATTAGGCATGGTGGGTTCTTTATGTACATTTTCTTATGTTTAATTTTGCCCCACAAAGCTATGAGAAAGGTATTGTTAGCCTCATTTCTTTAAAGATTAGCTCATTTCAGTGCAAGTTTGTACAATAAAGGAAATATTCTATCTCATGCCCTCTGAAACAGTCAATAGTGGTTCTACTGGGGTGGTCTCTATGCATCTAGAACATGGCCAGTGACTAAGAAATGACGTGTTTAGTATGATTTCACTGTAACTCATTTAATTAGACCAATCTGCTAAGCAGGCAGCTCTACTGAGCCCTACTATAGATGTTATAGGGCATTTCAAAGAAATTAGGTCAAGTCTGAGATTAGATACCCAAGGAATGGCAAGGCTAGGTTTTGTACTGGATCCATCTAATTATAGGTGTTTTCTATTTCGTAGTGTGTTTTTTAAAGCTATAGTGTAACAGTTTTAGTTTCTATTGAAACACTGAAAGGGAGGCAGAAGAGTTCACTTTAAAAATAAAGTTTGTTTTAATCCCTTCAGTTTGGTAATTCAATGCTGCTCTGTGTTTCCTTGTTGCACTGGCTACTATTCTGTTCCCTTGACACAGCTGGAGTCATCTGAGAAGAGGAGCCTTGTGGTGATTTGAATAAGAATGGCCCCCATAAGCTCATAGATTCATTGCTTGGTCACCAGAGAAAGGTACTGTTTGATGGGATTAAGAGGTCTGGCCTTGTTGGAGGAAGTGTGTCACTGGGTGTGGACCCAAGCCCAGTGGTTCCCTCTCTTCCTGCTGCCTGTGGATCCACATGTAGAATCCCAGCTCCTTCTACAGCACCATGCCTGCTTGCATGCTGCCATGCTCCCCCCATGCTGATAATGAACTCGTCTCTCAAATTGTAAACTAGCTCCAGTTAAATGCTTTCCTTTAAAAAGAGTTGCCATCGTTATGGCATCTCTTTACAGCAATAGTAACCCTAACTAAGACAAACCTCAATTAAAACAGAAAAAGATAGGCCCCTATCAGATGCCCTGTAGGAAGTTCTTGAACTATGGTATAAGTTCTTGATGAACGATTGATGTCCCCCAGGGGCAGGGGGAACAAGCAAATAGGATGCATCCTTTCATAGTCTCTACTTAAGTTTCTGCCTACAGGTTCCGGCCTTGAGTTTCTGCCCTCACTTCCCTCTGTGATAGACTATGATTGGGATGTGGAAGCCAAAATATAAACCTCTTTCTGTCCAAGCTGCTTTGGTTATGGTGCTTTATCAGGGTAACTAAGACACTTTGCATCCTAGATCTTTTAGTAATTAAAGAATGT
This sequence comes from Micromys minutus, assembly GCF_963924665.1. NCBI lineage: Eukaryota > Metazoa > Chordata > Mammalia > Rodentia > Muridae > Micromys > Micromys minutus. Next base: position 21,476,798 of record NC_137952.1, on the reverse strand, counting down.
GTGTCCAACAGGATGGAAGGACTCCAGTAACCCAGGCTAATGCCAGGCTTTACTACGATTAACGGATGCTGAACTCCCAACAGTTACTAAGTGTTCCACCTGCCATCCTTACTACAATTGAGAGTCAGCACAGCCATAGGAAAAGACTCAGGAAACTCAGAATCTAAAGCTAACACTAGGAATCATGTTCACATTTGAAACCAGAGCAGTGCTGGTCCAGTGTATAATGCTGATCAAACTGCTGCCTGTTAGTATATTCCTCCTGGTCCTTAGGTTTTGTAATCACTTGGATTTGAATTGCCCTGGCCAAAGCTCATGAGTTCATTGGATCTTTATGAAGCAGTGTTCAGCGGGGATTTAGGGAGGTGACCAGATCCTGAGGGTTCTAACGTGATCAATGGATTAACCTATTCAAAGGTTCATAGTGTGATGGGCTATTGGACAGTGGTGAAAACGGAAAAGAGTTGGAACCTAGATGGAGGAAGTGGGTCACTAGGGCATGCCTCAGGACATTTTTTTCCCATCCTTTCCTGGGTAGTTTTATGCCAACTTGACGAAAGCCAGAATCATTAGAGAGGAGGGGAGCCTCAACTAAGAAAATATCTCTGTAATATCGGGCTGTAGGCAAGGTGTAGGACATTTTCTTAATTAGTGGTTGATGGAGAAGGCATAGCCCATTATGGATGGTGCCATCCCTGAGCTAGTGGCTCTAGATTCTATAAGAAAGTAGGCTAAGCAAGCCATGAGGAGCAATCCTTTAAGCAACACTGCTCCATGACCTTCAGGTTCCTTGAACTGTTATATGGAACTGTGAATTAAACAAACCCTCTCTGCCCCTAATTGCCTTGGGTCATGCTGTTTCATTACAGCGGTAGTAGTAATCCTGGCTGTGTGCCTACATGTCTCTATCCCTACCTCCTTCTCTGACTACTGACTAATGTGGGAAGTTGAACAGACTGACTAGACCATGTTTTCCCTGACATAACATCTTCTTATCACAACCTAAAGTAATGGAGCAAGCTGATCCCCAACTGGCATCTCAGAAACCTTAGCGAACAATAAATTTGATTAATGCTAGCAATTTTGATGGAAACCCGCTGAGCACTGTGTCTAAATCTCAGCCCCACTTCCTCCAGCCAAGAAAGAACTCTGGTGTGTTTGTTACTAAAAGGGTGCACACACAATTTTCTAAATCGGAGACAATTCTGAGTGGAAGCCTCAACTGGAATAACAGCATTAAACCTGTGGGGGTCAAGCCACACTGCCTGAGGAAGGGGGAAAACCTAAAAGGAAGAGAGGAAACCCAGAGTCCAGAGTATAGGATCCAACGACCCGCCTTTTCTAAAGAAACTCCTCTCATCTTTTCAAAGTTATAATCCACGAAAAGCCAAGAAACATGTAAATACATTTCTATTATATCCATATAGGTGGTATATAAATATATATGTTTAGATAAATATATTTTTGTTCATATTTTCAGGAAAAGAAGTTCCTTTCTGTGTAATGATACTATCAAAAGCCCCAGAACACTGTAGTGAATGGGAATTTATAATAAGGAGATGGTCCTACACGGAGAGGGGCATAAATAGATACTATTCCAAAACTGAAGGTTCAGCCCTCAGTGATGAGAAGCTGACGAAACTCGAGCGTACCCCTGATACCACACAATCACCTAAAGCCTATCTGTTAGACTTTGAAACAGCACGGGGAAGCCAGGAAGAAAGCAGGTTGTAAAATGCAGCATACTTGCTATTAAAAAAAAAAAATCCTCACTGAAAACAAGCGTGAACAGTGAGAGAAATAAAATAAAATAAAACTTAATGACCTTTCACAGTGGTGTCTTTGGGCTGAGAGGATGAGTTGTTTTTGAGCTCCACCCCCCCCCCCCCAAGCACCCTCTGTGTTTCTAATAGTTTTCAAGGGCTACATGATTTCTGTAATTGTAATAAATTAAGCAAAGACATAAATTCATTCACACAGAGGAAAGAAAACCAGGATTATATGGTTTACTGTGCTTCAAAACAAAAAAACCAAACCAAACAAAAAACCAAGACTAAACTCATAAGAGGAAAAAGAAGCTGCTTTTCAAAGTCCACTGTTACCCTCCAGGCTGCCTGTGGTTTGCAGCCTCTGTCTGTGTCCCTTCACCAGCAGGTGGCACTGTTGCACTTACTCGAGTACATCCCAGCTTTGACTTTGCAAGTATTGAGCCCAATCAACACTCTTCCTCTCCCTCTCTTATTTATGTGTGTGAAGTGTGTGTGATGTGTGGGTGTGAGAAAGAGTGTGTGTGCATGCGTGCATGGATGGTTGTAGATGTGTGTGTTTGGCTTGCCTGTACCAGTGGAGGCAGAAAGAACATTAGTGTGTGTGTGTTCATTTGCTGGAGCTGGAATTAGGGTGCTGTGAGCTGCCATGTGGGTACTAGCAGCTGAACCCAGCAATCATTCTCAAACACTGAGGTAGCTCTCCAACCCTTCAAACCTCTTTTTATGAAAGCAAATGTCAAGGGTCTTTCAGAAATGACTACAGTGACTATTATTGTGGGGTGATGACAAAAACCAGGTTCTATTGAATGGTCACCACACATCTAAAACTGGCAGACGTGACACCTCCCTATGAGAACCCACAGTGTTACCTAGATGACTGTAGGCCTAACTCACACTCTGTGTGTGTGTGGTTTCAGATCAGAATATAAGACAGCAAAGAACAAGAGATTGTGGGTGGGCATCAAAATTAAAGCAAAATAGAAAAGGCTACAGGGAGCTGTGGGGAAAAGGGGGCAGTGACAAAGCATGGTTTGGTCAACTTTACCAGGCCATGTAAAACTGAACGTGGCCAGCCATGCCCAATGCTTTGTCCTGGGGAGTCAGTGCTTCTGGGTCAGTGGATGTGTGAATGGATGAGGAAGGAGAAGCCTATGTTTTTAAATGGGTCATTCTGTATTTGGCAGACTTCCCACCAACTTGTTGGACTGTTATTTGAGCAGCTGCAGAGAAAGAAACGTTTATAGATGTGCAAGGAAGGCAGGTGACTCGGGTTTCACTGGACAGCGCAGGGCCTATCTGTCAGCTAGCGTATGTTATTCATAAATTTTTAGTACAATGATATTAGGTGACTAGCAGCAAATGGCTTTCTTCCCACGGGGAGGTTTAGGCATCACAGGTAATGAGACAGAGTACTCTGGAAAGAAACTATAGCCACAGTCACCTTGTAGCACAGATTTTTGTCTTGGTTTGCTGCAGTCCAATGGGTTATTGTTTTTTTTTTCCCCAAATAATGATCCACATACAGAATACAGCCCCCACAACTATACATAGACAATCTACGTTAAGTCCATGTTAAATGAGCCTCTGCAGACCACAAAGAGCTACAGGATAAGCACAAAGATTTCCACTTACGTTGAGATCCAAGTACATTTCACTCCGGCTTGTCTTTTCTTTCTCTTCATGGAGCGGAAAGGGATAGGGTGGTCCGGCTCTATAACCCAGGACCCAAGCCCCTCCATCCTTATTGGGAAGTTCTTTTGCTGTCTGATCATTGAAGTTGTCACAGGGAGAGCCTTCAGAGGCGATACCTACGTGAACACAGGGAGGTGTGTCAATGACACAGTGGAAAGACGAATACAATGTTTTCAGCAAGTTTAGGGATTCTACAAGGCCCTCTCCACATTCTGGCTTCACTCTCTAGTGTACACTTTTAGAGTTTGCTATCCTTGAAAGGGCTTTTCCCAAGTACTCTTTTGGGGTCTTCAAGTATGTCCTCATCACCAAAAAGTTGATGTTCTGGCTCTCTTCTACCCACCAAAGACCTGCGTGCCAGCCCAGGCTGGGCTGGTTCTGCTCACTCACCATCGAATCAGAAGAGGGGCGGGGATATAAGGGCATGGAATTTTAGCTCTACCACTTCATGGTGTCACTCAAGCCGAAGCACTAATGGATTTACTCTTCTGGAACTGAAGCTCTGCCTTCTTTCTGGGGACAGACTTGTTATGTACTGAGCATACAGGTACATGGCCATTTGATGATGTTGCAGGAGGGGAATGACTTTTGTCATCGCCAGAGTCGTCAGCTAGCCTACTCTTACCTCAACTGTGTAAGGGTGACAACAGGGATATCTTCAAATTTTAACATAACCTAGAGTTGAGGAACACTAGTGCTCCCATTTTCAGGAGAAACTGAGGTACAGAGTTGCTAAGCAACAGTGTGACATTCATAAGATCGTAAGATCTATAAGAGAGAAAGCAATGGTTGGAAGCCAGGAGGCTGAAGACTAAAGGCTATATTGTTAGGAACTATGGATAGACCCTCTGCCTGACACTCTTGGGGCGGCAACACATGTTCTGTGATAAAAGGATGTCATGGTCAGAAAGGCTAACCTTTGGTGCTTCAATGTCAGGTCACTAAAGAACTTGAAATGCCCCTTGGTGAAAAACACCTATCAAATGGGATTTCCCCAAACTTATTTCGTCATGGTATTCATTTAAAGGGACATCTGCTGAGCCAAATATGTTATAAACTATTAGCACTCACTGGAATACAGTCTGGAAAATACTAGATTAGATCAGTGACAGACAAGCGTATCCTGGTCCTCTCTGAATTCCTGGTAAGCAACCTCAGCCAAACCTGAAGCAACCAGGTAGACAGACATTCAAGACTTAGGCTTGTTGTCTTTTGTGAGAGGGGTTCCTGGCTATGTGATAGGGTGTTTATTATACATAATCCCTCAAAGAGAGGTGCTCTGGCAGTGAGCCAAAGCCTGCTGATGGCCTTGCCATGCTGAAAACCCAACTCATTAGTAATCTGAGCTGAGACTAACTCAGCACACAAAGGGCTGTGGGGCAGCATGCCTCTTGTGAGGGTAGCATTTGAAGAGCCAGAGAGGCTGGGGACGTGTAAGGTATGGATTTCGGGCTCATTCAGTTCAGATCACTGAGTTTTAATCACACTTCCAAGTGAAGGTGACAGAGATCACAACATTCTAAACCTGCGACTGTAATGTTTCGAAAGCTGAGCCAAAAGACACTTGCGGCCACTGAGAAAAATGAGAGTCCAGGACCCCAGGAGTCCACTATCATCTCTGCAAATGTAGGGTGTCAGGAAAGTGAACTCACGTACTTTCTTCATAAGGACATGGTCCCTTAAGATGAGTCTCTTCCTGCTTTAGCCCCCCCATACCTACTGTGTACAGAACATGCAGCCAGCTGGTCACCTGAGCTCTGACTAAGGGAATCATGGACAGTAGGTCCCTAACTCCTGTTCTCAAGGAGCAAAGAAATCACCAGTGTGAAGACCCAAAGCTCATGGAGCTCTAGTGGCAGTGGGATGGCTCATGCCTCCCTAGAACAGTTCTGTCCCTGTTATTAAGAAAGGAGGAGACACACCCTTGCAAACCATCTCACTTCCTAAGTAGATAATTACTAACCAGACCCCTTACTTAGATCCCTACACTCTTTTCCTTTTGGCTATGGGATAAATGCCAGCTTTGCATGAAGCTTACATGGATTAATGTAACTATACAACACATAATATATATCACAAAATATATTGTACAGCACCCCAAGTAAGACACTGATTTTCTCAGGCATATTGTCTGGTGAGAATAAATGTATTTTTGCGGTATGAAGAGTAGAATGAAAGAGTGGAGAATCCACAAAATAGCAAAGGCTTGGTGCTCCCAGAAAAAAAACACACATATACATATGTACATGTGCACACACATGTAAGCACACACTCACATATCTGCAGTGTCTAGTCAACACCACATCAATGAGGTGAGGCACACAATCCAAGTCACTCTTTATACAGAAGAAAAACAATAGAAAGTTTAAGCAGGAACATTGAAAGTTAATTTAATTCTGGAGTTCATTTTCATTTTAAAGAGCCAATTATCGATGTCTAGTATCTAACCAGACAATAGCCTATGAAAAAACACGGAAGAGAAATCATGACGCCCGGTAACTTTGACAAGGATCATTAGGACATGAAAGGATCATGGGCAAATACAGGTTACATGAGACTGTTATCTTAGCAGTTTGACAAACTAAGGACAGAGGACAAATTCAACTTTCCAAGAAAGACGAATAAAATAAATCTATAAAGTAGAATAAGTAGTTTTAATAATATAAATACAAATTACTTGTAAGATAACATACATGACTATATTTATTAAAAATAGGGCATCTCCATAGTATTCCTTCAGCTGTATAAACTTAAGAGCAAAACACAAACTTGAAGCAAATAAATCTGTCAGCACAGTCACCTGTCACTCTGTTTCCAGTACAAAGAGGTTTTCAAGGTGTTAGGTTTACATTTCGGAGACACCAAAACTCATCAACTTAATCCAATGTCTTTTTTATTTTAAATGTCTTTCTTCTGTGTCTAATTTATCAGGTTACTTATTAATTGTTTTGTTTCTCAAAAGGCACATGAGCCCCTCGATTGGTCACATTGCACACAAAGGTTAATTTGACAGGTGATCATGGTAAAGACACACAGCACAGGTACACAGAGGGCAAGAAGGCTCACCTTTGAACGTCTGTGCTTTCCCCACACATTCAAGTGATGAGCTGCACTTTGCTGCTGCTTAACCTACAACATCAGCCTGGGGGCTGCTGTCAGTAATCAACACAGTGGGGGCAGACAGAAAGAAAAGGTGACATGCCATTTACAATGGAGGCAGTATTCAAAATCCACCTTCCCCATATCCAATCAGTCTCTCTGCCCATGGCACACGGATTGCTGTTTGATTCCTTTAAGTCTGACTCTTCCTTCTGTCTCTGTGACTGCTATGAGAGCCAGTGTTTCATAAGACACACATATTGAATTTGGCTCTGAAACCTGTTCTGGCTGTATGAGTGTGGGAAATGTGACAGTACATGGCTCTGTATGCAGTTATACACATCCGTACCTACAGCACGGGTGAACAGGCTCATGGCGAGCTTCAATCAGGCTCAATGCTCTATGGTCTTACGCCTCAAATCCCAAAGCCACTACTACCATGGTGGTTAATGACAGCATGTAGCAGAATTAGCCATGTGGATTGAATTCTGACAGAAGAAAAAAGTCTTGTTGCTCCTTCCCAGGAAAAACATGAGCAAGCACCACTAGGTCCTCACCACCACAAGATGGGATTGTGTCAAGAAGGTGTGTCCAAGTAGAAAACGGTTGTAGGTAGAACAGGAAGCAGGATGGACTGAGAAGCGGGCTACAGCAGTTTGAAAGAACTGGGAAAGATCATAGCTACCAAATATAAAGAAATGATGTCTAAAATGATATCTAACTTCAAAATCAATGAAACACTACTTAAAGAAGACAGCATTCCTATATGTCTTGCCATCTATCCATCCATTCTACATCTGAGGGAAATAAACCCCAGGAGGATTGCACTGTTTCCAGCATACTTAGCAGCAAACTTTGGATGAAGATCCAGTTTCTAGAGACAACGCCTCCTACCATACTTACAGAAGGGCATTATTTATTGCCAAACCACAGATGGGGATGTTGAGGCAAAAGATGTAGGAAGGTGGGAGTAGCTAAGAACGTGGGCTTTTGACCTCTGAGCTCAATTCCTAGCTGCCTCTAATATTAATTGCTTAGCCTTAAAGTATCAAACAGCGTCACAACATTGCCTCGCTGATTAAAGTCAGATAATAAGGATAAGCCTGGTAATGGACAGGAATCCAAATTACCTTCTCCAAGGAAACTTCCTAGGCTGTGGGTGTATGAGTTGCCCAAAGACTGCAAGTCAATCCTGGCTTAAAAATGAATACATACAGTGGAGATAAATTAAATAGCACATCTGTGAATGAAAGATAACTTTTCATCAAAAAAGTTAAAGAGAATAACTGAGCTCAGAGGGATGCATGGAAGCAGTCCAGTAGAGCCCAAGTCTTTCAAACACCCAAAATAGAAATCGCCTCATCTGAGGGAAGTGCTTCAGGTAAGTGGCTGATCGGTTCGAAAAACAACAGGTCCTCCTTCGGGTCTGCATGGAGACACTAAGACATTGTTTCATACCAATTCATGGTCGTAGAGCCCAGTAAGCCTATTATAGGCACAGAGTCCAAAGAAATAGTATTTTAAAGAGTTATATCAATACACACTAATGGTAATTACATTAACTGCCTCATAGGGCCTTTTCCTGGGTGAGATATGGACTTGCAAATAAAGAAACTCAATTTTGAATATAGTGATGCTGAACATTTTAACAGGAGTCGCGTATTTAATTATGCTGAGAATGGGTACAGACTAAGGGGAGGTACATCTAGGTAAGATCTGGTGTAAAATGACTGAAAGTGTTGAGGAAGCTGTAAACGTTCTGAGAGATTAAGAGCTTCTGTAGAGTCTCGGAGAGTGAATGCTTAAGAAGCTAGATGTTGGTACTTCTAATGTCTAAGTTATCAAAAAAACTAGGCGTGTGGGTTAGTAAGGAATATATTTACTAAACATTTTGAAGCAAAGTCAAGAATACAGAAAGCATACAATTCTAATCACTAAAAGTAAAACTGATAACAAAAACACAACATTTTTCTTTGCTTGTAATTTTATTTTAATTATTATGTGGACAGCTGCACAGTAAAAAAGCTGTGTTTAAAAAAAGATTTGTAATAATTTAAAGATAGATGGTAGTAAAGGAAAAACTGTAAAGTGATAAGTATTGGTTATAAAACATACATATGAATGACACTTTTAAAGGCTTGTTTATTTTATGCACCTGGTTGCTGGGAATTGAACTCACAACCTCTGGAAGAGCAGTTGGTGCTCTAAACTGCTTAACCATCTCTCCCGCCCCATGAGTGAAACTTTTAGAACTTCTTCGGAAATGGTTTTGAGAGTCACAGAACTGAAAACATAAATAGCAAGATAAACAGGGGTGGGGGTAGAAAAAGGTCCTTTTTATGGATGTCAATGATAAACATTTAAGGTGTGAGAATAAAATAAAGCTCTAGGCGTGATGTAAAAAAAAAAAACCCAAAAACCAAACAAACAAAAGAGTCTGAAAGTATGCCCCATTATTTCATTTCTGTAACCAAAAGAATGAAAAAGACCGGCCCTTTGGGTCTAATATAGATTTTTTTCTAATACAAAATTCTGTTAGCAATAGCTGTAGAAGTGCGATGCCATCAACCTTAATTCCATGCCAGGTGTTCTCTGGTTCCTGCACTGAGTTTTACTGGCAGCAATGGGGTTATAAGGGATGTCAAGCTGCCTGCTAATAACCTTTGCTCTTCTAGCCAGAGAAGCATGGCCCATTTGCCTTAACTGCCCAACGTTCCCAGTCCCTCAGCACCCTCTGTGAAACGGCCGGATTCTCAAACCACTGCCTGTGCCCAAGTCTCGGACACCAGGATTTTTCCACATCCGTTCACTTTGTGCCAGCAATCTTCACTAAGTCTCCCAACAAGTTGATTGTTCTAAGGGTGAGCAATGTCTGATATGAGGAATTTAGTCTGCTTCGTACACTTTATATACATGACCATGACTGAGGATCTTCCCAATGACCCTGTAAGCTGTGCGTAAACTCTCCTGATTTTAAAGATGGAAAAGTAGTGATGCAGGAAGTTAGCCTTGCTGCGGCAAAACAAGAGGTAAATAGAATTGAATTCAGGGCCCACGGCCCATCGTCTACCTCCCGCCATACACAACAAAACCAACTACAGGCAACAATTAGTGGTAGATGATCAACGGTAAGCAGCAGTCTAGGCCCTGGGGAAGAAGTGAGTGAGGTGAGCCGTAGGATTTTTGTCAAACACTGACTTCTTGATTGCAAAGGAAAAATGAACCCGGGCAACTTATCTGACCTGGTAAGCATTCTAGCATGAATATCATTAGGAGCGGAGGGATTGGGCAGAAAATATTCAAAGAGATATTAGCTTTAATTTTTCAAGTTTGAAGAAAGTTATAAACCCATGGGTTAAAATGGCTCAACCAACCACAAGGAAGACAAATGCAACAAACCAGCAATCAGCAAACTTGCTGGAAACCACTGATAAAGGATGACTATTGAAGCAGGGAGGGAAAGCAGGACACTAGTACAAGCTTCCAATCAGAACTAAAAAGGGAAAAGACAGCATATTGGCAGTGCTTTGGTGCAATTGAAAGGAGTGGGAGAGGATAGTATAAGGTGAGTCACATTACTACAAAGTTATACCAATCCTAAGTCTGTACTACTGGTACCCAATAAAAGACCCTGAACGTACACGAAACCAAACAACCAGAAATGGTTGGAGAAATACACAAGCTCAAAATTATGTCAAGAGACTTCAATATTACTCTCTTATTAATCACCTTAAAAGACTGACAGAAAAGACATCAGGAATGGCGACTTAAGTCCTGTAACTACACTACTCAGGAAGCTGAAGCAGGAAGATTATCAGGAATTCAGGTTCAAAAAAAAAATTCAGGACAGCCTGGGCTACATAATGTCTCACATAGACTGTAAAGTCCATAGATACAAAGGGTTTTCAGATTTTATTCAGTATTTATAAAATATCCCACCCAATAATTAGAAAAATACATACTCTTTTTCAGACATTTGTAGAATATATTCCCAAATATTTGAAAATTAGACAACATATTTAGCCTCAAGTGTTAAAATTACAAGAAAAAGTAGAGGATATTGGGGTCCCAGTTAAAGAAGAATTCATGGGAAATGTATAGACTTGCCCAGTACTGAATGGCCCTCCCTGACTGCTTTATGTTCTTTAGGCCAGGGGAATGTTGCACACGGTGGACATCCTTAACCTAGACAAGGTCATATGCTTTCTGACCATGGCTATCGAAGCCTTGGCTCCCCCCTTATCCCCTGTCCCATGCTCCCAGGAGCTGTTCAGTCTCTAGGGTTAGGCTTGTGTTGGGCATTGATGTTGGAGAAACAAGACCAGCTCAAGAGAAAGAAACACTGAATGCATTAGAGGCTCCTGGGAAGGCGGTTCCTCCAACTCACTCTACAGCGAGTTCCAGGCCAGAATCTTTACATACATTATTGGTCCAGTTAGCTTTTCAGCTCCAAGGGCTGCCAATTAGATGAGAACTTCTGACACCACAAGCAATAAGCTGAGCGAATAAAAGGAGAACCAGGCTGTGGAATTCCACACCTACTGCACCAAGATCTTGGGCACTGCTTTTCCTCCCCAACCATAATTCCTACTGATTGCTGCTTTTCTAGTCTATACTTTTTGTCGGTTTTCTAACACTGCAAATTTGTTTCCCCTTCAAGCCTAGGAGTCTTCTTAAGGGCCACCCACTCATGTTAGTTCCTGGAAACACATAAACCAGTGCTTGTATTCTTAAATAGGTCGTTCAGTTCATACACAACCTCTAAGAATTACCCTCAGTTTGGACTCACTGACTCTACTCTCTAACTTTCCATCAGACACTGACAAATCTTGGCATTGGAGGTGGTATCTACTTCCTGCCTTCTAACAAGCTCGGATTTACTAATGCACGTAGGCCCTGGCTATCTGCTACCCACTGTGCTTACATAGAATATCAGCAATATGATCAGCCCAGCTGTTCTCCAGTGAGCTCATCTTTACTCTGACAGAGAACAGGGAAATTGGCATCACACCAAATAAGGCTGTGATGTAGGTAAGTGTGCTGCTGTCTTTCCCTGATGAAGACGATTCAATTGGTACAAAAGAGAAGCATTTAAAATATCAATAAAGGCATAAATCCACAGCACTCCTGAGACATGTTTGGCAGCAATACAACATCTGAATAACGGTTGCAACAAGCATCCTGTGTAACTGAGCTTACAAAAGGCTAGCTGTTCCCCAAAAGTCACCTAGAGTCCTGACCAACCCTAAAGGAATTCCCGTGGCAAAGTGCTAAGAATGAATCACCATCTCTGTGCCATTCCAACCTCTAAAGTTGGCACAAATCTCCTCAGTTGCTTTACTGCTTAGTGTTCTGTCTTCAAGAAACAATAGAAAATAATAGAATGTTTGTTTGTTTGTTTGTTTTTCCTCCCGGAACACATAGGTATAAGGAGTTCGCATTCACATTCAAATGAATGGTTCAAATAGACATATTCTCAAGTTCAGTTTCCTCGCTTTTAAGTAGTTTTGTTCTTTCTGATTTTCGCTCCAGTGTATAATAAGATCCAGAAAACCAAACCAAACCAACCAAACGATGACAGCAACAACGACAGGAAACCACTGAAGCAGGAAGAGGAGTTTCGGGCAGGACAATATCAGAGACTTAGAGTCCTGTCAGCATGTTTGTTCAGCTGAAGTAACACGGTTTCTTTTCATTACATTTTGAATCCATTTGCTCAAACATCAAATTAGTCCTAATCATGTTTAATTAAGTAGCTTGCTTTTAGCATCACACCAAGGGGGCTGTTGCAATCATCGGTGTGATTTTGCTATGTCTTAAGGCTATTATTGCACCAGAAAACACAGCTCCAATTTCAATTGAATGTCAGTAGAAAAATCAATGTACTAAAAGAAAATTAATTCCATAAACCCAAAATTTTTATGAAAGCAACTGATCCATAAAGTGAGTTAAAACTATACTAAGAACAGGAAAAAATTATCTTTCTCAGCCAAAAAGGACTTATCATTGTATTCAAATTCACGATAAACATTTACTGGGAAAATTACAGTAAATAGTGCAATAGGGATCTTACAGCCCAAGGTTGCTGAGGAATCATCAATCAGTATAAGACTGCCAGCACTGCTTCAGGGTTGGGCTGATGTGTGTTGTGGAGACAAATGAATCAGAAGCCAAGATTTTAGACTCACATGTTACACAACCAAAGGAGGATTATATAGGCCAGTGTTGAGTCTGCTAATAAACACAAGCTCCAAAGAATTAATGCCCTCCTCCCTTTTTTGAAATGAAAATGTACACGTGAAGGGCAGAAATGAACCCAAGTCCTGGGAAAAGCCTCAGGCTTGCTCACACCTGGGGTCAGGGGTGGGGGTGGGTGTGGGGGATGGGTGAAATGACTTTTCAGAGGACTCAGCATTGCTCAAGCCACTGAGAAACCAACTGGCAAAGGAAATAAGAGCACATTGCTAGGGTAACAGGCAACAAAAATATATTCCTGCAGCAATGTCTTCCAGCTAATTTCATCCTAAAATAGTTCTGTAATTTGCCACAGAATCAGGAACAGCATGAATTACCGAAAAGGATAAAACAGTAAGGGAAAGATTGTATAATTTCATGTAAATCACTAAAGGTGCTACTTTGCTGAAGAGACATGACACTATTTCCTTCACAAAAAGTGTTAAATCTTGTCTATTTTTAAAACAATGCAAAACTGAGTCTTAATATTTGTACCCTTTAAAGAAAAAGCAATGACGAATTTTGGGAGATAGCTCAGTGTGTAAAATGCCTGCTCTCTAAGTATAAGGGCCTAAGTTCCAACCCCCAGTGCCTTCATAAAAAGTTGTGGCTCACTGGATAGCTAGCTTGGCCAGGTGGATCAACTCCAGGTTCAGTAAGAGATTCTGTGTCAAGCAATAAGGTAGAAAGTGATCAAAGAAAACATCCATTGTTGACTTCACACACACACACACACACACACACACACACACACACACACACGCTGTGGAGGGGAGTAGAGAGAGAAGAGAAAGGGAGGGGGAGGGGGAAGAAGAAGGGGAGGAGAGAGAGAGAGGGCTTACATACATGAGCACAGATGTATAATACATTCCCAATGAAAAAGCAATGAAAATTTTGAAATCACTTCTATTGCTACTGTAGCAAACAGGATGAAGAAGAATGACTGTTTTCAAGGGTTTCCAGAGCGAGTGGGAGTAGCACTCCGAGAGGTAGGCTGCAGGCTTTTGACACAAAGTTCATGCTGACCGAGGGCCCATACACACGATATACTTCTTTCTGCATGGATACAGGAGATCAGAAACAAAAGAATTAGCAACAACTGCCTCATCCTTGTATGGCCCTAGGAACTTGACCTGATAAGAGAACCATTGAGGGAATAAAGAACAGACAAATGGACATGCTTTATATAAACGTTGGGTTTGGGTAGACCGAGGGCTCTGATGGAGAAATCACAGCACCCTAGTGTGGTTCTACATTCTGCCTCGCTGCTGGTATGTGTGAACATTGCTAGGGGAGACAAAACTCAGGGGTGCTAGACTGTGTTAGTTCCTCACTGCCTTCAGGGTGTCTGGCTCATGGGACACACTGCTCAGGGGAGGCAGAATGCAGCCTAAGATAAGGCTGCAACCCGTGTCTCTCCGGATGAGAAACAGTGCAGGCTGGGGCTGAAGCTGTGGTTCCCAAACACATGGTCCCCAGACACCAGTGGGAATGGGGAGGAGTTAAGAGCAGGGCCCATGGGCCTGAGATGAATACTGGGGTGGGAGAATCTGGCTCAGCTCAGGATGAGCGGCAAGAGAGCAGAGCACCCTTCTTCAGGAGACTTGGCTGTGAGCTATGTAACAAAGGCTTCCCCTAACAGCAGTTCTTAACAAGAGAGACAGTGTTTGTTTGGCCCAACTGTTTATTCATGGTGAAAAGGGTGCATACAATTTGCTAAGGATGGACCAGAGATTAAATACCTTTTGCAGGATAGAAATGTCTAAGAGGGAAGCTTATTGGTTAAACCTCTGGGTAGCATATCTAGACACCTCATTAGCATGGAGAACTCTGGGATCTATGCTACATGACCAGTTGCCATGGTCCTTTTAGTGAGGTGGTATGGAACAGGAATCTGGTCGGGAGCAAATTTAAATGTCTACTGTTGTCAATTATGAGGATGGCTGAGATTCCTTAATCTTTGATTTTCCCAGTTGAAATTTCTGTTTGGTCATACCTTTCAATTTGCCTTACACCCTGGAAACTCACTGAGCTTAGCATATTGTTTTGAATAGAGAATCAGGCATGTTGCATACAGCACAATAGAAAGGTGGGGTTATTACAGATAAACAAGGAGGCAGGGTTTGTGGTACCAGCTGACTCAGTAGGCAGGTTTAGTTAATATTGGTAGGAGCAGTCTCTATAGGGGACTAGTGTCTTCAGGCTATGAATATTCTTTAGGAGAAAGTTATGGTGGACATTTTCTGTACACATTATCAACACTTGTATATGGGCCAGGAGAGAAGCTTTGTCACTTGCCTAAGCCTAGCCTAGAGAAGGCTTTGACCTTTCCCATGTGTCTGAGATCTTTGGTCCTGGCATAGTCATGTTCATATCTACAATAAACATTCACCCACACCTGCACACACACTTCCTCTACTCACTATGAGCAAGTCCAGTAATATATTCCCACTGATCAGGGGAGCAGGAGTCATCCTCAGATATTCTAGGGTTCATTACTACTGCATAACAGAAAAAATAACAGGCACAATCAAGTAGGTTGTGATGATCAGCCAGCTGCCATGGGACTGATGGGGATTTGGTGGGACACAAACAGAGTCTGAAGAAGTTAACAGCAGACTACTGTGTTTTCTGGGCTACACAGTCAACGGTCCAGACTTCAGTACTAAATGATGGTTACCAGCCAAAGAAATCTAGATCAACCTAAATGCTTTTCATAAATGCAAGAGCAATGACTGAGGAAAGGTCTGGTATACCATAAAGAAACTTGTAATTATTAGAAGGAATCACGAATAGTATGTATTCACATATTATTGCTCTAGCTACAAATAAATATTACTTTTTGTTTGCTGTTTCATGAATACGAGTTTCTTTTTCTTTCCCCCTTTCACTCTAAGAGGAGAGGCTGGCTAAAATTAGGGAATTTATTCATAAGTTGCCAAATAAGACGATGGATCTTCATGGAATGAGAAAAAAATATGAGTGCCATTCAAAAGACTGGAGTGAGCTGTTCATGGTATATGAAGGCCAGCTCCTAGTGGCCACTACCAGCTAGACTTCTCAGGGGCTACTGTCCACCACAGGCCAGAGAAGCCCATTCTAATGCCAACAGACTTTTCTCTCCATCAAACTGTATCCATGAAACTGGAAGAAACAATCTCTGGTCTGCATCTTGTAGAGAGCAGAAAATACCCACATGTTTTTTTTCTAGACATGTCCTAGAAGTTTCCTGGGCTCAACTGTTCAATTGTTCCTTACTTCATAGATACAGTAGTCTATAAACAAATCCCTGTTTTAGTTAAGACAACTAGTCGGTGATTCACAAACCTAAAGAGGGTTGTACAATGGGCCATAGTAGTCTCAATTATCCACATGATGTTTCAAGACCCTGTGATATCTGCAACAAGCAGTACTGAACTCTCCACACCACATACTAATTTAGGTTAGCCATTATTTCTGTGACTTAAAAAATATTTATCTAATATCTACATAAGTCTATAAAACAAAAACCAAAAAGTATATCGTTGACTTTGCCAACTGACATATTTGACATATTTCTTTGGACCATTCAGGTAACTGTCTTAAGATCTTTCCAGAAGAACAGCTCTCTTACTGATGCCTTCCTTATAAATTTTCTGTCTATTTTATTCATACCATTTATTTCCTGTATCATTGAAGAGCCTCAGTTTAGCCATAACAATACAGAATATGAGATCCATTTCTTCTATATAGATGGCACTGTGTGGTCCCATTTTTAAGACAAAAAATAAAGAAATAAAGATAAAAAAAGGCCATATAGTCCAGATAGCCAGATAGTTCATGTTTTTCAGTCAAGTCTCGGAGCCCAGAATTGTTATAGATGTAGCAAGAAGAGAAGACAGGGCTCAGGTTAGGTGCCATGATGTTGAGAAAGAATGGTTGATTACAATATTGGCAAGAACTCAGACTATTTTCATGGAAGGGCTTTGTAGATTATTAGCAACACCTTTCTTGGCCCAGGAGGCAAGTGTGATAGAATGTGCACCCTGTTTTGGGCATTCTTTGACTAACCCCCACGTCTCTGGTTTTTGCTTGCTAACTCATTGGCAGATCTTTATCATGGGTATCCTGTCCGCTTAACAAAAAAATCAGAAAATATATGGAGTTCAACTTGTTAAATTGCAGCAAATGTCTGCAGGAGGAAAAGGAAGCATGTTAAAACAAAAGACAGGGTGAATTAGTAGATGGGAATCTTTCACTCATTTCTCACTCCTATTAGTGGAGAAAGGCAATAATAGCATAGGAAAATGTGAAATAAACCCAAATAGGATTGGCGATCTTGCTTTCCTTACAATGAAGAATAGAAGATTACATTCTGAGATTGTAGGAAATGTAATATGGAGAATGAGGGAGAGTGTTACCGTTAGAAGCTATCACCTTTCTAATGTGCTGTTCTGTGTTATTGAGTAATGAAGCAAGGCTAAGGCAGAGAGACGATAAAGATGAGGATAAAGAGTAGGGGAAAGGTCGTCCAGGTTCCCCTCCCACTCAGGAAAGGTCAACTGATAGCTCCAAAGACCTGTAACCAAATCCTCTTCCTCTTCTGATGTTCTCACCAAGAGGGGTTTAACTGCCCTTCCCTTGATTCATTGATGCTCACTTCAAAGAGTCCCTAAAAGCACAATATTTGCCTAAACAACTCCCTTGTCTAAGTAAATCTAGACAAAACCCCCAAGGCAATTCATCCTAAATTTCACACAGTATTGCCTTTGGCCCTGTCAGTGACCCCAGTCTTCAATATTGATTGCGGTTTGCCTTCCAATATGAATCCCTCTGATGATCAATCAGTTGACAGGACAGTAATTCAATCTGATACTAAAGATGGACCAAAACCCAAGAGGAAACTTCACAACTTAAAAGATGTGCTATGACTTTTCTTTTTACAACCACTTCCAAGCAACACAGAAATGGCCCACACTTGATCAATGACTCAGGAATCTGAAATGAAGATGGGCTATACTATTTATTAACAAGTTAACTCAAAATATTCTATGAATTAAATTAAATTATTTAAATTAAATTAATTAAAAATATCTTTGTCTTAAAACATGTAAGATCTGCAGCACTAGTGTGGAAGGAGGGCACAGCCATCTGTTATATTTTTTTTCAACACAGAAGACTAATAAAGAAAATTACTCTTATTAGTAAGTGTGGAGACTGTTCAAAACACTAGTAATGAAAGATACACAAGATAACAGAAGGAAAAAATATAGAACCAATAAGTTTGGAAAGGGTAAAATACAGCACACACAGCTGCAATGGAAGCTTAGCAGGAAGGAACCCATCATGGGTAAGCTAGCCCCAGACACGTATGGCCCTGGATGCAGAAACTTCCCATTGCTTTTGTTTAAAAATAAATTAATACATGTATAATTACTTTGCGGGAATATACTGAGTAAAAACAGGAAGAAACAGCTAGGTGTGGTGGCTTATGTCTTTAATCCCACACTCTGGAGGCAGAGGCAGGTGGGTCTCTGAGAGATTGAGGCCAGCCTAGTCTATATAGTGGGACCATGTCAAAAGGAGAGATTGAGAAAGAGAGAGAGGGAGGGCAGGAAAGGGAGGGAAGGAGGGAGGAAAAAGAAGGGGGAGGGAAGAAAGGAGGGAGAAAGAGAATACTGGGAAACCAACCAATACCAATGCAATAGTTTTGATTGTAATATTTCACCAGAAAGAAAATTTTAAGATATAAACACATAAAATACGTGTGTGTGTGTGTGTGTGTGTGTGTGTGTGTGTGTGTGTGTAAATCACGCTATTAAAATCCCGAGGCTGGAGAGATGGCTCAGCAAATGAAGACATTTGGACTCAAGTTCGATTTCCATAACCTATCCAGAGGCAGGAAGAGAACCAGCTTTATAAAGATCACTGGTGGTCACACACATTCTATGATATTTCAATACCCACCTCACTAAAATATATAAGAAACAAACAAACAAATCTCTGACAACTTTAAATAAACCAAATATTCAAGATTGGTACATAAAAGATTGTCTTGTTTTCTTTACAGTTCAGAACATTAAAACAATGCTTTTGAAAGATTTGAAAATATGAGATTTTCAAGAAACATGGTGAACTTTAAAGCCATACAAGTACAAAGACTTTTTAAAAGTATTGTGAAAACATTCAACTAAAACTTACATTTTAAGAGTAATATTTCTAAGGGTGGTAAGGATAGAAAGATTTTTAAAAAACGATTTCTATGGTTATTTAATGATGGCCATACAATGCTTTTATAACAAAAACATAAATTCTCAGTTAGTAAAACTTTTGGAGAAATATATTCCAAGTAGCTTCACAAAAACACATCTCACTCTGAAGGATTTTTCTTTCCCTATGTTTATGATGGATGCCCAAGTCAGGAAGGCATCAAGATCACACACTGACAACTACTTTGTTTGAAACTTGTGAAATCAATATTAAAATGCTTCCATTCTCCTCAGTTCTTTCTGTTACAATGAAGATTCACTCAACTCATTAGTATTTGAAACAATTAAAAATTTCCAAAATTAGTCAGGCATGTTAGCAAATACCTTTGGCCCAGCACTCAAGAGGAAGAGGTGGATGAAACTGTGAATTTGAGGCTAGCCTGGTCTACATACAGAGTTCCAGGAAAGCCAGGACTATAGAGAAAGAGAGATAACCCTGATGTAAACAAACAAACACTCCAACATTAAAAACATTAATGATGCAGCCTGCAGTACAATTTCATTAATTTTAGTGAACATATATAAGTTCTTTATATTTTTGAAAATTGTCTTTGGTTGAAACTTGAGATAGTAATTCAGAATAAATGAGTTAATCCATTTAGGTGCTATATAATTATAAACTGTAATCAAATGTTGCTTTTCTATAGCATTTCTGACCTTGTATTTATTTCTGGTGGCACATTTAGCTCATAGTATATGAGCTAATAAATACTTGTTCTTTTCTACTTGCTTTCTATGTGTGACTTATTAATTATATTTACTCTAAAATGTATGACATAAAATGCTTTCAACATATAGGTAACATCATTCATAAAAGACCTCAGTAGAGATTTACTGTGTAGTCACTGGAATGGCTAGCATCAAAGTCAGAGAGCCATAAGTGTTTACATGCATGTGACAAAACCCAAATTTATACATTGTCAGTGGAAATATAAAGACATGCAGCATCTCTGGAAACCAGTACAACATTTCCTCAAAGGGGTAAGTATAGAATTACAGTGTGGCCTAGAGAGAAGGGAAAAGGAAGGGGTGTTGTTCACATAGAGACGTTGTATGCAAATGCTCATAGAAGCATTATTCCTATCAGCTTAAAGAGGAAAACAAACCAAGTGCTTACCTTCTTATGAATGGATGAGCAAAACCTGACAAATTCATGAAACAGAATATCATTCTAGAGATAGAATGCATTTGAAGATATTATTCTGAATAAAAGATGCCTATCACAAAAGACCACATGTAAAATACATAAGCATTATATTTATTTGAAATGTCCAAAAAGTAGATTCATGGTTACCTAGGACTGCAGGGAATTGTGTGGCATAGTTGATAATTGAAAATAAATATAGTTTGGAGGAGGAAGTAAAATATTCTAAAATTAATTGGGATGATGATTATTGGGAATACATTAGAACAGCTGAATTATGAGTTTTAACTGAGATAATTTATGAGATGTGCATCTCCATAAAGCTGTCTAAAATAAAGTCTGGCAGATACCATCTTATGTCAGCTGCATTGTATTACACATTATGTCAGTTTTCCTAGTAAAAAATTAGCAGTGACAAAGTGCTTATACTTTTATGATATACTTTTATATATTTATAAGATTTACTGGAGGCAAAGCTATATACATAATAATGTTAGCCACAGTCATTTCTATTAGTTCCAAGCTGAAACAATGTTATAAGCTCATGTATAATAATGAATTCTAGCTACTGTGGTTTATCTATATGATAAAAATATCATCAACCATCATAACTAAAAGGTATCATTTATAAAATCAAATGGAAACATTAAAAGTCTAAAAATAATGTCAGGAAGTAAGTGGTATTTAAAATATAAAATGGACAAACCTAAGTCACTTAAAATACCTGTCTTTGTGAGATGAACTAAAGTTGGTTAGATTACAGAAGATTTTGTTTGCCTTTTTCTTTCTTTTGGACAGCACTTTTCTTTTGCAACCCTCTCAATGAAGAACAATATTGATATTGTTATTGTTTCATCAACCCAAAAGTGAGCACAGCAGTCCAAGGAATTTAAAAGGCTCCCTAGAGATATCTAACGGAGGAGCATTGGACACACGTGGACAAATGACAGATACCAGTGGTATTAGAGACATCAGGATCTGCAGCAACTCTGCTCACTGAGTGACAGGAACACAACCTACCTATTTGTTTTTGCTTTTGTTTTCTTCAAATACAAGGACCAGGAATTGATGCTCAATTAACGGAGCTTAAGATACTATCATGTTCCCCTGAGAGGAGATGTAGACATGGGAAATGTTGTTTGTTAGAAAGTGAGGTACAGATCTGAGGAGATGGAGGCACTCATAGCAGGGCATCAGAAACCTGTCTAATAGCCACTGTGCTGGTACTGTGTAAAAGTTGTAGCCACCAGTTTCCAACTGCCCTCTTGAGTGCCATGCACAGAGAGGAGGAAAAGCCAGGGAAAGAATAGAGAACCTTTGCTGGTGGGACCATATTCTCTGTTTTCTTCAGTGTCTCATGTGGAGGAAAATAGTACCTGGATACTTAGAAAGTCCACTTGACCAGCGCAAGGGCCATCTGCCTCTAAGTATTTTAGGTATCACATGACTGCATTGGTTGGCTTGATTTGGATGCCTTAGGCCCAGAGCTTGACCTGGGTATTGTAGGAGCATCTGTTAAGGGAGTATTTGCTTTCTGACTTGTGCTCCTTTGCATGAGTTCAATCAGCTTCAGTACAGGAAGTGAACCAAGCAAGTGTCCAAGACACATCTAATTAGTTGTTGTTTTGTGTTAGCTAAGCCTCCTGTTCCTCCAGTTGGTGATGCATGACTGTGAAGTTTGAAGAGCACTTCAATCTGCCCTTTATTCATAATTTTTACTTATTTGATTTTAGGTGTGTCCAGAGGTAGGCACTGGATCCTCTGGAACATGAGTTACAATTCCTAGCAGCCACATGGGCCATGGGAATTGGACCTGCTTTCTTTGGAAAAGTGGCTAGTGCACTTATCCACCGAGCCATCTCCACAACCCCATTTTAATTATTACTAAGATCAAATTTGTTTTCACTGAATATATAAATGAGTAGAAGGAAAACTGGCCTCAATGTTCAGGGGTGATTGTTGCAGAGATTGACTGGATTTTTCCCCAGTGATTTTTTTTAATAAACAATTGTAGGTTTATGTTAGGGTGATACATGATTGACAATAGAGACGTAGGTGGGTAAAGGTCTTGGAAAGCGGAAAAGGAGGGGGTAGGTGGAGATTGACGGAGGAAAGAGATAGAAGCCAACGTGAATGTTTCTCTCATTGCATCTCTAGCTTGATGAGGTTGTTATGATTATTTCTAAAGGTTTCTATGGGTCTAATTCATCTCATATAGATGGGCAGTTTATATCTTTGTCTATTGGTTGTAAGATTATTGTGTAGAGGGTTTGTAGGTTGAGAATTTAACATATAAATCTGTTGGATAAATTATTGATTGTTGAGTCATGTTTTTACCAGGCTGTGGAGAATGTGAGCTAAGCTCCTGGCTGGCAGGGAGACAGCTGGGAGAGGGCGACCCACAGACCACCTGGGTCTGAGAGAACTTGGGGTCAGCGTGGAGCCACTGGCATAAAGATTCCCTGCAGTGTCATGTGGCTCTAATGGTGCTGGCACTAGGGCGGGATAAAAGGTTTGCACTTTTTAACATTTACCACAACAAACATTGACACACTCTTTTCTCTGTGCACCATCACTATGAACACATAGAATGCACACTCTATTATGAAACTGCCCTTTTATAGCGACAGTTTCTTCTTCCATGTACTATAACCTTATTCCTCCACCCTTATTCAACCGCAAGGCTTGCCCAAAAAGGGGGGGGGGGAGACCTGTCATCTATGTGTTAATGCACCTTCCTCAAGAGTCCACTACATCTCACATTAAATAGCACCACCACCTGCTTTGTGTGTTTACTGTTCTCTCTGCAGGAGCCCCATGAGCCATAGGAAAGCAGAGCTTTATTGTGTTGCCTTAGACATTAGGTACCACACTTTCAGTTTTATGAGTCTTGTCAGATCTTGCACTGCAGTTCTTTTCCAGAATAACTCCTGTGGTTTGGTCCACCAAGCTTCCACTACACATCCTTCAAAATTAAATTGCCATTGAAAACACCTCTACTCTTCCCACAAGGGAGAGAAACTAAATAAACTCCCATCAGTCCGCTGCTCAGCTCAGGGTTCCCCCTGGGCCTGGCTCCATCAGGTCTAAGACAAACTCCTCTCTTGGCAGCACTCCATGGTCTCCCAGGATGGCTTCTTCTAGCACCTGCTCTGTCCTGGAAGCTACTTCAGGGGATTGCCTTTAATCTCCACATTCTGCATAAATTGATGAGTGGCTCTCCACAGCCATAGTCCAGGCCCATGGCAGAGACACTCAAGTAGGTCACAACTCTAAGCAGAGCACCCTAGCACACTAACTTCAATACCTGGACACAAGAAGCAAACAAACAAAAATGGGTCTGGTACTTCCTCAATAGTTAGATTTAAACACAGATATACAGAAATCATGAAAATCTGAATGTTTCCAATCTGTGTGAGGCTCGGGATTCCCAGAAGCCCATCTTTGCTATATCTGCTTTATGTCTAGACAAATCATTGTTGGTTTATTCAGTTGACTCATACAGCTGATTGTTTGTGTGTATTAGAACATCACGCAAGCATCAGTCTTTCTCATGACGAAGCACCTGGGATTGCCTTCTGTTGTTGGCTGACCAACAATGCACCAACAATACAGGAGACAGTCAGTCAGCAAGTAAACACAGCGTAATGGTGGCTGCAAAGACCCTCCTGAACTATGAAGTCTGCATTCCTCATTGCTTGACTGTGGACAGATGCTAAACGGCCATAAAATACCACAAGTTAAAAGACTGTGAAGGATCCCACCTTTGCGGATAAGATCTTTGATTTCTGGAATGTTTTCGTTTCCCTCCTGAACCCATGGAAAGACAAATAAATGAAGGAAAGGCCAGACACTGTGTTTGCTGCTTCGAATCTCACAACTAGAAAGGAAGAGATAGGAAGTTCCCTGGATTTGCTGACAGCCAGCCTTGCCTACTTGACAAGTTCCAGATCTGTGAAAGACCTGTCCTTTCAAAGGTGGAGGACTGCATAGAACCTGAGAAATCATAGCCAAGGTTATCTTCTGCTTCTGGCCCCAGACATACACACTCACACATACACACACACACACACACACACACACACACACACACACTCCAAACCAACAATGCTCACAATTTAAGTGTGAGAGGAAATCACCAAGGGGGGAAAAAAGTTGAGTACCATCGAAAGCAAGGGAAGGGAAGGACAAGACGGTGAGGACCATAGAAATAAACCTCCTGGGAAATAACCAGGAACATTACCCACTGTAAAACATATGTGTGCAGAAGACAATATCAGTGCTGCTCGTGGCAGAGGAAGGCAAGCCTCATCTCCTCAGGGTGCATGCTCTAGAAAGGAAGCCGCATTTCATGCTCAAGTCATGAACATATTCTAATTGGAGAGAAACCTGGTTCCTTGCCAGCCTCCCTACCACCCCCACCTCTTCCGTCTCCACCTTTTAGATGCAGGTGGTTCTCCCACAGGCCCCAGCTCTGCACCCGGCACCTGACAGAGCAGCTGTGGAGAGCACCTGCAGCATCTCATCTGCATCCTGTGGCCTGGCTGCTCTTCCTCATCCATCCTGCCTCTCCCCTCCCCTAGTCTATCCTAACTTCTCGAACTGCAGGCATTGGCCGGGCTTTGTCACCGCTTAGAGTTCTCTTTCTAGGCTACTGTGGGTCCCACTTGTTTGTCCTCAAGTGTACTGACTTTAGCAGTTTCAGGTGACTGCAGTCCTCATTACTTTAACTACTATCAGCAGACCCATCTGCATAGCTATTTAACTAGGTTCTCACACAGCTCTGATTATGATAATGATAATAATTCATTATTATTATTATTAATTATCTGGTAGCTCTGAACTATGTTAAGGAATTTTCTTGGGATGAATAGGGATTATAGTCTCTCATCTTAAAAGGCATTGACACAGAAAGACTAGCTATCTTACCATAAAAAGAAGGGCCCCTAATTTCAGCTCAGCCTCAGAGATCTGGTAAGTGCAACTGTTCTCCTGAGCCTCAAAAGTGGTTCTTGTGATTCCCATTTTATGAAGAAAAAGAAATATGATTTTTTGGGGTATGGAATTGACTTATAGGGCAGGAAACTTCCTTTTCTACTTTCTTTTGTATCTGGTTGGAAAGTCTAACTACTTCTTTATGTGATGTTTGCTTTATACTGAGACAAAAATGTGGAAAATCTCTGTACACAGTTAACATTGAAGAATAAAAACATTGCTGCCCACTTTTAGGCACTCCATTCAGCCCTCTCCCAGCAAGAGAGCCTGTCACAAAGCTGGAGCTTAGGGTGTGTGGAGGGTATATATATCCTCCAAAAGTGTTGTGTGGATTAAACAAAGTAAAATACTTAAAATGCTTTATATATCACCGAATCAATGGTTTTTTATTTTCACTGCCACCTACACAATTTACTACTACAACCAATAAAGTCTGGCAATAAAATCAGTGGACTAATTAAGTAAGAGGAATGGATCATCCTGCAGGAACTGGGTGCGTCCTATTTGAAATTAGAGTTACTCTCGGAACCAGACATAAGACTTACATCTCAAAGGCTTAAGAACGGTGCAGCACCCATATAATCTAGCTTTAGGTCTCTTCCAGTAGCATAGACAGGGACAGGACT
This sequence comes from Micromys minutus, assembly GCF_963924665.1. Taxonomy (NCBI): domain Eukaryota; kingdom Metazoa; phylum Chordata; class Mammalia; order Rodentia; family Muridae; genus Micromys; species Micromys minutus. Next base: position 21,450,991 of record NC_137952.1, on the reverse strand, counting down.
TTGCCAGTACAGACTCTGCATGATGAATGTGAAGAGAAAACGCTTTAGCTACTGAGTATTGCCAAAAATTCTATCTCCGGACAGCTTTCATGAGCCCCTAGTGTTAGGAAAAGGATGAAGAGAGTGGGGGTAGGGATATGGGCCCTCGGAGGGGTGGCGAGGCCTGAGGGCAAGGGAGATGCCTCTGGGAGGCCCATGTTGGGAATCCCTTCTCCCCAACACCTAGCACCTAAGTTACAAAAGAAAACCAAACAAACAAACAAAGCCAGGTGCCACGACTGGAAGCGATATTCCCTGAGATTCTGATGATAACAATGATACCATATTTAACAATATCTCCCCAAAGAAATGAATGGAACTAAACAGGCCTGCCATTAGAACACCGCAACTAGATTAAAATCAACGTTTGCTCCTTGCATTGCATTAAGCTTGGGGAACAGTTCAGAGTCACATATCAAATTAAAAATTATGAAGGCTTTTCGGCGATTCCGATTCAGGTATGAATTTCTGATACGCCCACATCTACCAAGGAATGGAGCCACCTCAGCAAACAGCAGGTTTGTACTATCTCCACAAGACAGACTGCACACAGAGATTAGCATCTCATGAAGGAAGAACCTCTAAAGCAAACAACGCTTGCACAACATGCTCAGAGCTATGGAAGAAATGGTCTGAACCAAGAACAAAAGTCAGGTGTACCCTTCATTCATACGCCTGTTCCTCATGTGGTCTGGGTCTTTGTAATGAGCTGCTTGCAGAGAATTAATTCCCCTCATGACCCTAGAGACAAAAATTTTTGTTTGCCCAAATCAAAATAATGATACAGAATTGTTAATTTGCACAAACATTTTTCCAAAACTGACTCTGCTCTCATAAGATGAAATACTATGAATCCTAAGCCAATGCAAATACACATGCACACTCTCCAAGAAATGCTAAAAGATCACAGAATGTAGTCTGCAAACTTAAAATTATTTGATTTGTTGCCTAATACTCTCTAAAGGAAACTTTAGCATTTTCTGCTTTAATTACTAGTTCCCTAAGCAATTTATCTTAAAGACTTTTCTCAATTGTTTTATTAATAAGCTTCCTTCCTCGTGGCTTATCTACTTCATTTGGAACTATTGGAATGGATTGATCCTCCAAGCACAGAGGTTCTCAAGGGCTTACCAACAAGTCCATAAAAGGGAGAGAAAATCAAGACTATAACGTCGAATAAGCACCAGCCAAGTGGAAAGATCGAGGTAAAAGAAAATGTTAGTTTTTCCCTTAGGGCTGAACTTAATGTACTGTACATAATTCATTTCTCCTAGGCAATTTCTCTAGTTTGACTATAAAATTAATTTTTGGTAGAAACACAGTAAAAGCTATGAGAAAGTTGTTTTAGGAAAGAAGAGATGGAGACATTGCCTCACATTCTAACATCCATCCTAAATACTAGGTTTGGAATTTTATCACCTGCTTAGCTAAATAATTTAGGTTAATCATATTTTATATTGATACAGTATTTTGTTATACAAATCTACTTTTAAAAATGAGACAAAACTTTCATAATTCAAAAACACAAAAATTCACATTCTTACTGGAAGAATTTAGGGTGAAAAATAATCCTTTATAAAATATTAACCTTTAAATATCCTTTAAAAATTAAACAAAGAAATCATTAGTTTTGTTTAATGTAATCGAAGGGAAATATTACCATGCAGTTGGCATTTTAAAAAAGCTGAGACCAGCAGCAGTTCAGAGTCTAACTGGAGGGCCTCTGAGTCAATTTCCCATGGGAATTAGAAAAGGCCCATAGAAACGAGCAGAGTAAAAAAGAGTTTCAACTCTGATTGTCTCAAAGCAAAACAAACCCCATTTCCCCACCTAAAAGCAGGTGCTGATTTTCAAGCTTACCTTCATCTGGGGTTACTGACCTCCTGTGCCGGCATTTCCAGACCTTGGGGACTGAAATGGACTGCGCGTATCTTGGGTTATAGCGGTAGCGTGCACCCATGGTGCTGAAGGGCGGTGAGCCTGTGGTAAACATCACGGACTCTCAGCACACCCTGAGAAGAACTGCGTGGAGAATGTGGCTTCCCTGCTCCATCACAGGACTGGCTGGTACAGAACCACCTGAGCAGAGCCTCTGCCAGGAGGAGTGAGTCAACCTTCCAAGTGCACGGTGGGCAGACAGGTTCCACCACCTCACACTGGGGGTAAGGACAGAAAGCTTTATAAAAACCAGCAGTGCCCTTCAAGAGCGTCCTTTTGTTCTCTTCCGTTTTCCGGAGCCAGCAGATATCGGTTCATTATACAAGAGATTTTTTTTTTTTCATTTAAATACAGAACTTACAGGTTTTTTTTTTACTTTCATATTTTTAATATCACTCAAAACCAAGTGTTCTTGTTTGAAAGGTGAATGTGTCTTCTAGATCTGTCGTCAGAACATGTTAGAAATTTGACCCTTTACCCCAAGTTTTACAGATGACTCCATCACTACATTTATTGCTAGACATAATCCTAAACTCTGAAAAAAAAAACCACTGTATAATTACCTTAATGAGACTTTGTGTTTATATTGTGTCTTTTATCTAAAGAGCTCAAAGCATTTTGCAAATATATCACGTTAAGTTTCACAACACCCCATTCAGGAATGCTATACTAAGGATTATTATTGTTATCATTTTACCAGGCTGGGAAACAGAGATTACCAATTAAATGATTCAATTTGAGGTCATAGTGCTACCTAAAGACAGCATACTGCGGGGCTCTTGACTCTAATTTCAAGAACATGTACAACTGAGCCAGAGAGACCTCCAGGTAGCCATAAGCGCTTAGTTTTTTTTTTAAAGACAATCTGTTCTTTTGTTGTACAGATTTAGACAACAGAAAAAGCAATTTAAAATGTCACATCACAAATTAGGTGACACCTAGAGTTAGCACAGCTTACTTTGCTTTACATTCTTCTGTTTCCAAGGGCCACCACCATGCCTTCTACTAACAGCCCAGGCCTCAGCTAATGTTCATGTATTGCCTGGAGGGTTTAATCAGTGAGGAAGAAGACTGCATGCCAAGCACCTTCCCCCCATCCCACTTATAGATGATAGTGGTGTAGTATCTTACAGAAAAAGTCAAAACTCCCACCACAGAGTAATCCTAACAATTTAATCTTCCACGCAAGATTTGCAAGTTTATCATCTCATGCATATTCATTAGGAATTGACACAGAGTTATACAATGTAAAAAATGAGTGTGTGTTGCCACCTCCGGAGATTTGCACTCCTGTACAAAGAGATATGTGGAGGTCCCCAGGCAAGGATTCGGATACACTGGTTTGGAGCTTAATTCGGCTGGCTCCAAATTTGGTAATATCATCGCCCCATTGTTACTGGTTAGTTTGCATACAGTCGGACTGTTCTTTTAAGTGTCTACTTTTACATTTCACATAGCATATGGAAATATATAAAATGCATGCTATCTTTTCACATTTTATTTGCCACTTGGGCAATTCTTTTTCTGTCTGAAGAGTTGCAGTGATCATCCTCGTATGTCCAAATGTATGGGCCCTTAAAAAAGTACTTTTATGGTTCCCTTTATTACGTAATCTAAGGGATGGCTGATTGTAGAGCACTGCTGTTCTCCACTGCTCTGCACGGAGAGCTGCCCACCGTCCTGTGAGTCCTGACGGGAAATGCTCCCGTCCTTGTGCTCACTCTGCAGCGGAGGTTTGGCCGTTTTCTGTGAGATGCTGCGCTGCCGTCATGTGTCTGTCCCTGAAAATGTGAAATGGCGGGAAGTTGTCTGCTACTTAAAAAGAGACAACGGGTTTGGTCTCTGGTTCCCACATCAAACAACAACAAAGCGTGTTTTAGAGCCAGTTAGGGTGGCCTGTCATTCCAGGGGAAGTGGAAACAGGTGAATTCCTGAGACTTGCTACCCAGCTGGTGACCTCTCCTCAGTGAGTTCCTGTCCCAAGAAATGGGGTGGAAAACAAGAGAGAAGGATACACAACAACACGAACCATTGACCTCCACCAACACACACGCACGCACACACACACACACACACACACACACACACACACACACACACACACACTTGCGCAGTACTCCGATGTTCCACAGACACTGGAAACATGACTTAGAAGAGGTCTTAAGAACGGTATGCACAGTCATTCAATCCGTGATTCGTACTTCCTATTCTCCAAAGGCGTAGCTCAACTGCAACAAAATCAAATCTTTGTCTTTTACCCGCAGACAGGATGGTGGGTCCCTCATCTTAGAGGAAACAAACGTGTTTTCAAATAAGGCCTCAGTCTCATGCTTATCCTGGGCCTGGATGTCTGATGGCCGACTGTTTGTACCTCTTCGCCCTAACCACGTGGGAGATACGTAAGTTATGTTCAAATCAACGCTGGTAGTGTTTTCTATGTCCGAGGCTGTCTGTAACCTGGAAGGCCAAGAGGAAGTTCTTCTTTCAAGTGAGAAAAAGCTTTATTTTCACAAAAATGTAAATTTAGAAATCCTCTGTCTACTGTCCCACTTCCTACTAATTCTATAGTTGGCAAGATCGCTTTTGAGTCTGAAGGTCTTAAGTAGCAACAGGGATCAAAAGTCTTAGAGCAGTCCACAGCTGAACTGGTCTTCCACCACGGTTTTTCCTATGAGTGAATTCATTTATTCATTTACTAAATGCATTTCAAGCAGGTAGAATAAATCAGGTACAGTCACTGCTTTGAAACAGCAGAGCAATCGTCAGGGTAACAGCCAGAGAAAAGGATGAAGAACAATTCTCCCTAGGCAAGGCCAAAGCCTCCTGGGAACTTCCAGAGCTAACTTAACAGTGAACGGAGTTCTGCTCAGCTGACGGAGAAAGCACTCTGTCTGCAGTAGAAGGCAGATCAGTAGAGGTCTGAGCTGACTCACTCTCAATCCCCGAAGTAAATGAGCTAAGAACACTGCTTGGTTATTCTTACATAGTCTAATTCCACTTAGTCCCAGTCTTTCTCAAAATATTGTTGTGTTCTTTACGCTCAAGTAACTACATGGCTGTGGTTTTCGGGGAGAAGGTTGTTTTTCAGCCTAGCTATTCTTCAGCAGTCCTCTCCTGAGAGTGTATGCAGTAAGCATGAAGGTGCGGTGGGTGGCTTAAACGGGTTTTCTGAAAGTTCACTGCTTTTCGTACTTACACAATAGTCTTGTCTTTTCAATGTTCAGCCCACAGACAGTTTCATACAAAGTTTCTAGATGTCTTAAGTATATAACAAGCAACAGAATAAACAATTGGCCCAACACTCTGACATCAGCTTCTAAACAGTCCCACAAGGTAATGCACTAATGGGCCCTTCTAATGGCCACTGACGACACGTGTGATGAGAGAACCTCAGTGTCTGTGTCAAACATACAAACGCTGAGTTTGGTCCTTGTCGGCCTGGTCTACTTCAAGTTTGTTCCTCCAGACAGATAACGGTAAGGGTCTCTGCTGTTCAGACTGTTGCCATCATCCTTCCTGATAACCCGGAAGGATAAAGGATTGGTAACATTTCTTATGTGTCAGGATAGTGAGAAATGGACAGGGTATAGGATTATAACTAATATAAAGGAAGGTCATATCAATTTACCATGTATTATATGTCATGCTTTGATTTGAATATTATCCTCTATCTATCTATCTATCTATCTATCTATCTATCTATTATCCCTTGTAACCTTACTGCTAGGTAATCATTACTAATGTCTCATAAATGAACAGGGAGGGCCACAGAGGAATGCGTTGACCATATTCACATAATTCAATAGGATTAGAGAATGTACACACACCTTTAACTAAAGCTCAAAGGATGAAATTACCTATAACCCACTTCTTTCCCTTAACTTCAGGTAATGATGCCTATTTGTCTATTCTGGGATGAATGAACGCCCACTGAATGAACATATGTTCTTGCAAAAGAGTCACGGTGCTGTATATGTCTTAAGATGCAACGTCAAGGCCTTTTAGAGTCATTTTGTCTTAAATTCAACAATGTCTAAGAGAAAAGATAAAAGTTAAAAGCAGCATTTGTGGGCAGGTGATACAGTAATGGTTGTTAATCAAACAGAGATGGCTATTTGAGTTCATATTTCCACAACTGTATGTCTTTCCCAGAGATCCTTAGCCTAATACTAAGGCATGTTTCCCTCCAGTTGACCCGTGGGTCACATGGAGTAGAATCACTCACATAGTACTCATTCATTATACTATAGTCAAAGTGGCATCTGAAGAAAAACATGCATTAGCTTCGATACCCACAAGTTCCAATCTTATGGACACAGTTCAGCTAAGGTACCCCGATGTTATATGCCATTTTCATCTCTTGATTAAGATTTCGCCTTGTGGTATCAAGATGGTCATTTCAGCCTCAGAATTATGCCCTTCTAGCTCAGTAAACATAGTTAGGAAAAAAATGCCCTAGCTGTTCCAGCAAAAAGCTCAGGTGAACCCACTGGTGAACAGGCCATGTGAACACCTCCCTGCCCAATTCTAGATCATGGAGGACTATCAGCCTTATTCTAATCACGGGACATGAAGTGGAGCTTGTGTAAGGAAAGAGAAGTGCCATTCTCAGACAGAGGGGAAACAGATGTGAGTGCAAGGAAAGAAAACATTGGCACTTACTGTGAAAAAGTTGAATCGTGACTGTGGACACAGCCAGCTCCCTGCTTCTCCATGCCGCTCAGAGATCCTGACCAATGAGGAGGCACTTTTGTCCATGTTGTCTGCCTGTGTTGTTTATTTGAGAGGGTGCTGTCTAGCCCCATCCACATGGGCCTCAGCACTGGGGTCTCTTTAAAGCCCTTCTGCGACCCTACTATGCAGTTATAGTTGAGAATCCCTGGAGAGGAGACTTTGCTTTCATCATCAGCACATAGAATACTGCTGTGATGTCACCACACTTATCTTGTCACCTAATAACTAAAATATTGTACATTCTCCCAGACGAGGAATCTCAGAAGCTTGCGATGCTCTTTAGAAACCTGTTCCCAAACTATGGAAGGAGAAAGACTAAAATCAGTCAGACCCCAGACACAACAGCAGTCTCTTATCCATTCATTGCAGTCTTCTTGTAGAGTAACTTACTACCACATGAGAAGGCAGAGGGTGCTTAGGTTTTATTTTTACACACTTGCTATAAACTGGAGAAGGAACCAAACCATGGTACCTTGCTTACCACAAGGGCAAACCTTGAGATCTCATGTGCTGCTCTCTGCTGAGGCTTTGATGTTGAACTAGAGGCAACTCAGTGCAGTAACATCCAGAAAACACACAACACTGCCCAGGCCCCCTTTCATCATCATGGTTTTCAGAGAATTTAAATGACGGAACTTCTCTATTCCAGTCCTCTCTTGAGAAGTGCCTGACACCTCACCAATGACAGTACAACCAGGGAGGACACATGGAACTACCAGGCGCAGAGGACCAATACCCAGTCCATCTTTGATTTGCTCCGAGGGAGGGTCACCTCTCTAAGCCCAAGATTATCGTCCATACATTGGTGCGATTTCTCAAACGAACACTTGGAAGGTTTAGCTGTGATACATAGAAAGCTCCAACAGATGGCAAGGTGTGTGGTAACTGGCATCATTTGGCTAAAATAATTTTGTCTTAAAATCTCATCCTGAAGATGAGTGCCGTTGGAAAGGGAGTTAGACTCCTCGTGGACCATAAGCACTGACTAAGGCAACACATGTGAAGAGTTACTCAGAGGAAGCATCCAGCGAAGGTGCTCACAAATTGTAATGTTTGGGGTTCAAATACGCAATTCTCAAATTTGGATATCTCAGCTGCTGCTTTACAGGGCGAGTTTTGTATGGTGACATTTTGTAGAACCATCACCATTTGAATGATGAAGGCTTCCATACCTTCACACAGGGTTATTTAGTAACAGATGCATTGACATTAGGTATCTAAATGCTTAACATCCTAAGCAGGAGTAGTTCTTTATTTATATAGCCTGTAGGGGGAAAAAATGCCAAATTGCTTTCTAAACTATCTTGTTTATGAAGCCTCTTTTTGTGGTTGAAAGGGTTTTTCTTTGCAGTAAGTCACTAAGTTGAGGTTGCGGTTGCTAAGTGGGGTGATGATGATGGGGATGTCAACCTTGTAATACAGTTGTGAAGATCAGATGAGATTCAGCAGATGAAAGGGCTTTGCCAGCAACAAAGTATGGGGCAAAGGAATGTGACACTTAAACCGCCTGGTTCCCACTGCAGGTACCACAGCTGCTGGCTTCAAGGGTTACCTTGGGTCATGTGGAGGCGTACATCTTCCTATGAGACATGGTTTGTTACTAAACATCATGTGAGGACACACAGGAAGTGCTTTCAGATTTCAGAGGAAGAGATGGGCAGTAACTAAGAAAGCAAGATCGTAAAGAGTGTGGGATTCCAAGTCTTCACGGACAGGGAAGAGCTAAGCAGACAGGAATCGAAAGAGCATGGTGGACTGGCAATTCACTAAAGCAGGATAGAGTGCCAAAAGGAGCCAAGCCTGGGGTCCAGTGTTTGTGCAGGAAGTAGATGTGAGGTGGAACTAGGAAAGGAAGGTCAGTGTAGATAGATGAAGAAGACAGCCCACCCTTGTGCACTCACAGGAGTACCTCCCAACTTCCTGACAGACTTCCACAGATTTAGTTGAGTGGTCTTAATATTTCTACTTGTCCTGCAATAGACCAGGGAGAGAAGGAGAAAGAATTGAGAATTAGTCATAAAAGAGGAAGCTGCAAAGCCTGGCACCATGCCCAGAGTGGAACCGACTGAGCCAACAGGAAGAGACAATAAAAGAGGAGTGTAGGCTGCAGGCAGGTTGGAGCAGAAACCAGGGAAAGAGGGCAGGGAGAGACAAATTACTGTAACAGCTAAATTGCAGGGCCATGAAACTTGAAGGATTCCGGATCCAGACTTCCTGGTGAGTCCTCTGGCTTTGAAACCTTGGGAAGGAAAACTGATACTCATAAATAACTACGGCAGGGCAACTGTATAGTGGGAGAAGCGTTCGTGTTGATTAAAGGCAAGAGGGGTTCTTGACAAAGGAAGAACTGTGGCTGGCTGGAGCTGCCGAGAGTTTGCAGGATGCCATCATGGCTACACGTGGGAGTGAGAGAGAACAACAAGGCAGATTCTGCAGAAAGCCATGAGCGCCTGCTGCTATTCAGGCCCTGTGCTGGGAGCTGGAGCAGGGAATAAAGAGATGGGGTTAGGTTGACAATTGCAAGCAAGAGTCTTATACCTTATATCCATCAGAAAAGATAAGGCCAGACCTGCTTCCTTCTACACATTTGTCTCAGTAAGAACCAAATGGTAAAATGTACCGTCATTATCCAACCCCAGATTTTCTTTCCCATGAGTTTTCCGAAGCCATGCTTCATACTACCCAGATGTAGCATGTACCCTACAACAAACTAGGTTCTGTCTATACAGAGACCATCTGCTTCACTGCAGTCTCAAGAAATGAATCAGGACAAAAATGGATCAGGAAGCTGAGGAAATAACTCAGTTAGGTGCTTTCGGAGCAAGCACTAGACCTCAAATTCAGTCTCTAGAACCACATAGGTATGGCAGTGGTTTGCACTTGTAACCTCCATGCTGGGGGATCCCTGGGACTCTCTTGCCATCTTGTCTACTTAGACACTTCCAGGCCAGATAATAGACTCAAGAAACAAGGTAGGTAGCAGCAGAAGTTGACACCCATCTCCTTCTCAGGCACACACGCACACATATGATCACTAGTAATTAAATGAAATCCAAGGATATCTTTATTCATGAAGTTAAAAACTAAATGAAAAATTAAAACAAACAAACAAACGAAAATGCTGAATCCTTTTAAAACAAACCAAGGCTTCAGGTGCATTAAAGTTACTTAGCTAAAGTGAATCTGAAATACAAATATTTTCAAAGCAAGCCCAGCTCCATTCTAATTGAAGTTCCTATTTGAGATTATAAAACCTCCTCTTTTAGAGATGCTAAATATGGCATTTCGTTCCATGGCAGTGTGAAGAATTTTTGTCACTACAAGAGATAGTGACATGCAAGGACATGGTTGTGCTTCTGAGGGGTCTCATAGCCCTGAGCACTCAGCAGACAGGCAGGGGTGAGGAGGGAAGGGGGAGGGAAGGAGAGATACAGAGATAGAGAGACAGAGACAGAGAGATAGAGAGAGAGATGGAGTCTGATGCACAGGATAAGAAAGTATGCAAATAAAAGTAGGTTGCCCAGCCGTGGATGCCATATGAACAGACAGAGAGAAAGGGCGGTGAGGGCAGAGGAGAAGCAGGGATAAACTAAGAGAAGAACAAAAAGGGCGAGATTACAACAGAAATAGCACGGGAAAGCAGAAAAATAAGCCTCGTTTTTTCACAAAAGGAGGAAGAAGAGGAGAAAGAGGAAGAGAAGACGGGGGAAGCAGAGAAGGAAGAGGAGGAGAAGAAAGAATTGTAATAATAAAAACAAAAGCAATGTCGGAATTTCTAACCAGACACCAATCAGCTTATGCATGTTCATGGCTCCTGGTTCTGATTCTGGTTTGCTGATTTTCAATGGATCACCACAATTCACTGGTTGTCCATTCATTAATCAGGAAAATCACTGTTTCTAAAAGAAGAATGTATATTCATATGACACTTCAAAGTCCATTTTTTAAAACCCCCATGGGAGCCACCTTAGGCACTAAACAGAGGATGAGGCATCATGGTTTTTGACATAAAGACATATTTTAAAGCTCCATTTGCATAACTGTTGGTGAAGACAGCAATTAGGTGACAATACCATGCGATTAGCTTCTAGAAATTAGAGGTGAGAATTAAAATCACTCAGCGAAATCTTACAAACTCTAAGTCATAAAAAGTACTTCAAATACAACTAATGTGTCATTATAAAAATGAGATAAATCAACCAAATTGAGTTGAAGTAAAGCAAACCTGGAATCTGAGTGGCAGGGGGCCCAGTGATGGCAGCAGAATCCCCCCAAATGCTACAGTGTACCCTCACCCAGTCAGTGAGATACTGCTCACTTCTAATGTGCCTTTTAGCTGATGGCTTGTTTTTCTGGAATTTTCTGATGTCTACTTCATGGCATGCACCTTACCCCACATATATGACCTCAGAGGGCTGCACACCTTCTTCTGCGGTGGGTGTACTATTTTTTTCTACGTAAGAGGAGACCAGGGCTTGGGGTTTGTGGAGGGAACTCAGCTACACAGTGGGTAATGGTAAAGTTAGGATAACGTTCCAGGCCTAGCTAGCACATTTTTGTAAAAGACTACATACACTTCTTGAGCTGTTCAGACCTCTGGCTACAAAGAAGTTGACTGGTGCCCAGAAAGTAGGAGGCTGGAATTAAATATTAGGTACTTATTAATTCATAAGCATTTCAACTATTTCACAACAGATAATGGACTACTGTTAAGGACTGAACTGTCTTCCCCCTAGATCCCTATGTTGAAGCTCTAATCTCTCAAAATCAGAGAATGTGGGGTTATCATTAAGTATCTGCAGTGTTCCTGACAAATAAAAGAGGAGGGGGTATTGGGACTCACAGTCTCCAGGTGTTCTAGTCCACAGAGCGATGGCTACCTCAACAGGCAGTTGTCCACAGTTTAGGAGAGGGGGCTGAGTTTTAATGGTTAGGGTCAGAGCCCTAAGAAGCCATTATTGGTTACTGATCCTAAGAACATCAATCAAAAGAGCCAATGTAACCCATTGAAAAGAGAAACAAGGAGATCCAATGATTCCCCCAAGCCTATTCTTAGAGTCCTGGCCTAAGGTACATATAGTTCAGCGATCCAAGTCAGGTTATAACCCCAACTCCAACCACCATCTATATCTAAGCTCTGGGATCCTGTAAGATTGGCTGACAGTTCAGTGGTGTGTAAGTCTCTTTTCTCTTCTTTATAGATTTATTTATGTATTTTCTGTCTTCATTTACATCTGCATGTCAAAAGAGGACATCCAATTCCATTACAGATGGTGGGGGGGCATCATGTGGATGCTGGCAATTGAACTCAGGACCTCTAGAAGAGCAACCAGTGCTCTTAACTGCTGAGTCCCCAAATCTGTTTTCTAGAGACAAGCTCCCTCTCTGGCTGGAGCTAGGGTTGAGATTTCAGAGATTCCTTGAGATTCTTGGCATGTCTTGATTTAAAAGTCCAATAGCCAAATTGAGGACACAGTGTCTCTTTTGAATATCCTCCGTCCTTTCAGGTATGTGGGTTACAAAAGGAACTTCCCCTGCTGGCTCCTTGATCTCCAACTTACAGCCTTTAGAACCACAAGATAATAACATTTCTGTGGTTTAAGCCATCCATTGTATGGTACTGTCATAGAGTGTCATGGTGGCTCTAGGGAACGCACATAAGTACTTACTGTGGGCCACACACTGCACTTAAGTTATAAATGTCATATGATCAAAATATATTATATAAATGAATGAGATTTTAAAAGAATAAATGAAATACTAATTTTAAAAAAGTGCCGTAGTAAATAAGCTATAGGTCATACTGTCAAGAGGTCATGGCCTTGCCGGAGCTACACAAAAGCAGCTTACAGATACATGTGACTCCAGTTACAGAGGATCAGACATCCTCTTCTGGCTGTCATGGACATCCATGGCATAGACAGAAATGCCTACATGTAAACAGTGGTATAAATATTCTTTAAAAAACAAACAATTACAATGAAACATGTTAAATGCTTTAGAGAAACAACTGTAGGGAGCTATGGGCCCACGGGAAGACAATGTAGCCTAACACAGGAATGAGATGGGGCTTCTGGAAAAACATCTTTTGGGCCCAATTACCTCAAATCCTCTGTGCCGGTCATTTGAGGTCACTCTACTGACATTCTCTGTGTATTATTTATTATAACCATTTGTAGCATTAAGAAACTCACTGCATTTAGAAGACTGTTGAACTCCCAAATATGGCTATACATAAGGAAATATGTACATACACCGTAAAAACCAAGCATTTAAATACAGACGTATGGTATACCCCTTCAACCACAGGACAACAGCTGCCAAAGCAGGGGAAATTTGAGTTCAAATCCAGCCTAGTCTACAAAGCAAGACACTGCATTTAAAAGGCAACCAACCAATCAAATGACAACCAACACAAAAGCATATTTTAAATTCTTAAGTATGGAAATCACCTTTGTGAAATTGTTTAGAAATGACAATATGTGAGAGTAAATGTCAGTATATGAGAACAAAGACCAACAAGAGCCAAGAATGCAACAGAAAGCTTTTAAACATTACAGTGAGCCCCACTCTGTAATATGTATAAGCCTTGATTTTTAAGAAATTCTGATGCCAACGAAATACTGAGCTATGATTTTCATAAGATAGATGTGCATTTTAAAATCCCAAGCCATTAAGTGGTATTTATTTTTAAAAGAACGTGTTCTTGTTTTATTGTCAAAATACCTAGTATATTAGGATTTGGTCAATAGCGGTGTTTCTTAGGGCAGCTTCAATTCTGAGCTTTATTTTTTCCACGTGTGAACAAACAATAACAAATGTAAACATTGCCATGGGGCTGAGGGGAGGGTCAGATAAGATGACTGACAGCTATAAAAATGTGTGGCAAACTACACAGTGCTTTATTAAAATGTGTGTGAGTGGGGCTACTACTTTTACTGATTCAGTGGCACTCCTGATCAACTCAAAGGCTGCTGCGCTCTTATGGCTATGAACCCCGTCATTATTAAATCTTTTATAAACTGTGACTGTAGGATACAGAAAGCCCCTGCTTCCCTCAGCAAGTTTCCTTCCAGATGCCAAGGTTGCTGAGTGTCCTATACAGACAGATGATTAGGTCACCTTGGGCCAGTGCTCAAAAGCCTCCGGAGGAACCAACACACCACCAGGAAGTTTATGAACCTGGCAGGTTAGAGACTCAGAAGAATCAGTGTGAAAAGTGCAGCCAGTACATCCTAGGAAAATGCCCTTGGTGGGTGATCCCAACCCAATGCTGGAAGCACTGTGCAGTGTCCTCCAATATTATAAATGTGAACTTGTGCTTTAAGAGCCCTGCCTACAAACAGCACACAGACTGAGTATGTGTCATTGCCTTGACCCTCTCCACTGGGAAAAAGAGCAGAGATGAGGACAACCAGGGTCTGGGATGTGTTCTAAGGGCTGTGTGTGTTCCTCTGCACCCAGTGCAACCATCTAGCCTCGCTAGAAGACCCGAAATAATATTCCCCATATCTAGTTAGACAAAATATTTTCCTTCTCTTCCTTGTTTAGCCTGTACCAGTGTGACCCTTCAAAGTGCCACTTCTTCACCTCTGTCTCCTTCTCCTGTGACCATAAATAATTCTAAGTGAACAACATATGAGCACAGGACTGTGATCAATACAGCATCCCCCATTCCTCTGCAGTGCAGCTGCAGTTCCTCTATAAGCATTTTGCCCACTGTCTTCTCTGCTGTGCTCAGGGGAAATGCTATTTTACACACATACTGTGCTTTCTTTCGTGGAACTCTGGTTTGGCACACTGTGGTTCGACTGGTATTTCAGGCTTCCGGTTTGAAGAAGCTCAACCTATCAGGCACGTTACATTTCCTCCTCCTGCACCCCAACACTGTGTGGTTTGACAAAGGAGCCTCCACCCAGAACTGGCTTGCTATTGTGAGACACAGCCACTTTCTGCATTACTGCCATTCGCACCTAAGAAAAGAAGGGACTGCTCGCCAACCTGTCTTTCTCCTCTTCGAGGAATCTTCCTGAAACCTTTCAGTGATTTGAGTCCTAGGCACTCTTGCTATTTCTTCTGCCAATTCTGCCACAGCTTGGATAATTTGCCTCACTGTGTCCACGTTCTCCAGGAGCCTGTCATGTCTGGCCTGGACCTGCACAAATCCAAAACCCTCTAGGAAACTCCTTAAGTATCCAAGCAGAAGACCGGAGGGGTGGTTAAGTCTGTGAGCACACACTCCCCTCTACTGGGCAAAACATGAAGGTACATAGGCATCTGGAAAAGGACCACAGAACTCTGTAGACTAGAAAGGGGTCTCCTGTTCACTGCCATCACTGCACATGAGCAGGCAGAGTCCAGCAATGACCTCAACTCATGGGGAGTTAGGGGAAGAGTACCGTGGGTCTGTACCAAGTATCATTATCACATGGAACTATGTAACCCTCCACAGTTCAGTTCACCAGATCTATGCAATTGAGTTCAAAGGGGTATTATAAATGAAATACCCCTATGTCATTTATAGGGTTATAAATAAAAACCTTCTCTAGTACAGCCATCAGTTACAACTCAGAGTGTTGTGAGACAGAACATTGTCGCTGCACTTGTAGTCAAGAGCTGGGGACTCATCTCTGTCACAGCATCAGCAGCCTCCATGAGCCTAGCTAGGTAGGTATGACAAGACTGCTCTTCCATTGCCTCTCTGAACCATGAAAGAGCGAGAACGGTCCGGAACCTTTGCTTCACCATACAGACATTTGATCTGTAAGATTTTCTGCAAGTACCCCAACATACAAGCAAAGTCATTGTGGCAGTGTAGAGAAAGAGTGACCTCTGGAATGCTCCATATCTGAATCCTAATCCTGGCGCTCACGCTGATCAGCCGTTGTCCCTAGAAGAGTAAGCTCTGGTCTCTAAAGCTCTGGCTTGAGAAGAAATGAGGCTGTGTCTGAATGGCTGTGCTTTTGTATGTTGATAGCTAATGATAGCTACCAGGGTTGATATCTTCTCATAAGGACCCTAACAGCTCCAGGAGTACTCTGACACATCTAGGAGACAATCAGGGAATACTGATGATTCTACTTGTTTTATAATAAACACAAACTGAGTTTATACACCGAACTCTTTGCTCAGAGTTCAGAGGAGCACATTTCAACATATTGACTTCTCACCTGTTCGGTGAGTGAGCTATCAGACCAAGGCAGTACCATCATACCAGAAAGCCTCTATAAGTCAAGGCATAAAACACCCAGAAAGCCACTGTCCTCTGTCAGCAGTAGGTACACCCAACAAAGTAAACCAATTAGACAGTTGACTCCCTAATCTTAAATACAAAGTGTAGGAATTCACAAAGAGGACAAGTCGAAATACAGTAAGTATGCCACTGGGTTGTACAAGGCTAGCTCAAGAGGCAGTTGAGTAGCTGTAAGGTGCTGAGTGAACAACTCTACTCCATCTCAGCCCAGGTGACCCAGATAAACAACAACCCCAGGGAAGAAGTGAATGCTTGTCAGTAAACAGTTTCAAGGCCAGGTCTCTATTTCGCTGCATCACTGCTCACAGCCCATCCTGCCCCCAGCCGAAGTGCCACATTCCTTCTGTAGTCACTGCAGACAGGAGAGAAAACCAAAGTACACAGCTTATCACAAGGTCAGGTCAAGAGCAGGAGCCTTGAGAGGAGGGGGCTGGGAAAAGCATGGTCCCACACACTGGCCTAGTTTGCCTGGCACTCAGATACTTCACTTTTTATGGAAGATCTAAAGATGCATTGGTCAGAAAATCTAAAGATGCATTAGTCTCACAAAGCTTTGCAATTAAAATAAAGGTCACTTATATGCCTGAGATAGGCTGTTATTGGAATTTCTTTCTTCAACCAACCCTTTGCTCATATTAATTAACCCATATATGTATGTATGTATGTATGTATGTATGTATGTATGTATCTATCTATCTATCTATCTATCTATCTATCTATCTATCTATCATCTATCTATCTATCTATCTATCTACCTACCTATCTATCTATCAATCTATCTATCTTTGGCTTACAAAGAAATGTTGTTAAAAGTGTTAAAAAGTCCAAATGAAGTGCAGTTCGGTCTGACTTGCATACAAGACTGGTAAGACCTAAGGAGTTAAAGGTACTATGTCAGAACTGGTTGGTACCAGAAGTTCCTCTGGGCAAACAAGTCTTTTCAAGAGGCCAATAAAACATCTTAAGAACCTCTGGACTCTCTTCCTCTGTTACGTCTTCCACTGTACAGCTGTGTCTCTCAAGATAGACTGCTGATATTAACTGCTGGGGCCAACCAAGATCTCACACCAGATCTTTCAGAGTGTGGTACAGCCTGGTCAGGGAGGAGAATCCTGCTGCCTGTCTGCCCACACTGGCCTGCTTCTCACCAGCACCTGATAGGAAAGAGCCTGTCCTTAGATGTGAGGCTGGCAGTTCCCTTTGGAACTGAGGGTGTCTTGATGGTACTTGTGAGGCTAGGGCAACCAAGGACTCTGCTTGCTGAGGCTCCCGGAGAGCACCGACTCCCCCACAAGAATTAATCTAGAGTCAGCTGAGTGGCTTCTTCAAGATTATAAAACACGCTAAAATGGAGAGAGTTACCATCAGCTATCCTACCAACTCAACCACCTAATCTACAGGTCAGAAGGCTACAGATTTTCCTGCATTAGTCAGAGGCCATGGCGGATGTGTTGGTTTATATATTTTGATAGTTATCCCTCTAGAATGAATGTCAGCTCTGTGGAGACAGGAATTGGCTTTGTTTTTATCCGTTGGGTCTGTCTCTTATGCCTAGAGGGGTGATAAATCCATGATAGGTTATTTGATGAGTGATGGAATAGTATTTGAATGTCTCATAATTACAAACATGATAGAGCTGTGTGCATGGCTTAATTCCACAGTTATAGGGACATCACAATGTACCTGGCAATATCAGAATCTTTATTTTCTTAGTATGTAATTTTCACTACACACTTACTAAGACTGAGATTTTCTTTGTCTCAAAGATAAAGCTGTTAGGAGTCTCTCAGAAAGTATTGAAGCAGTGTATTTATCTTGAAAAAATACGAAAAAAAAAAAAACACATTTTCACGAACATATGCCATCCGCCCACACAGACAAGGACAGAAGCACCCACAAAAGCAGAGACAGAAGGAAAGTTGGGGGAGGGCTTCAAATCTTCCACCTCCTAGATCTGTGGAGTGGCTCTCAAAATGTGGCTTGCTAATTTTATAACCGATTTCCATATGGAAAATTTCTAAGCAAGTGCTTTCCTTGGTGAACAACATTACAGCAATTTCTTCCTGAAAACAGAGAAGTAAAGATCACTTACTGCAAGGGATCCATAGACTCTGGAGTATAAAACGGGTCTCCATAGTAAAAAAAGGATCTATAAAGTCTAAAGCAATACTTCCTGTTCTGATTTTTATTGCCATTTAAACATTGTTCATCTATTTTAAATACAAGTCCCTTAAACTCTTCATTGAATAGAGTAAGGCTTAAGCTAAATAAAATAAAATAAAATAAAAGGTGGAAAAATGCATACCCACCTCAAAAAGGTGTTTATAAGAATCTGTTGACTGCACATGAACATGCTCTATGTAAACGATAAAATATGCAGCCACAGATGCCTGCATTTGTTGGATCTTCTTTTCCTTCAGTCTTTAGCCAAGACCCCTCCTGACAGTGTTTTGAAGCAATGGGATCTTCACTTCTGCTTTCTCCACATGCTCGGCAAGAGATTTGGAGATTTGGGGAATTCCCACCCCAAATGAGAAAAGTAGCTGTGCACTCTAAGGAGAAAAAATGATTCGGCATGATTTGGAACTGTGGTTACCAAAGAATTAACATCTTAGATAAGCCCAAGATTAGTTAAGCTCAAGCAACACTTCATGATATCAACATTTCTGGCATTTATATGTCTTCCCTGAGAGGAGTGTTGGCTAGGAGTTCTGATTTTCAAAACCGCTGTAATTCAGATTTGATTCAAGAAATGACATTTCCTACCCAAACCAGGTAACATTTACATTCACATCCCCCTTTCTATGTGAAATGCTTGCATATGTATATGTTTCCCTTTTGAGTGAATGTGTGTGTGTGTGTGTGTGTGTGTGTGTGTCTGTGTCTGTGTCTGTGTGTGTCTGTGTGGTGTGCAAGTTTACATGTGCATGTGTGTGGTGTGTGGGTATGTAAGCCAAAGATGATGTCAAGAATCTTTCTCAATGGCTCTTCACCTTCTTCATCTTTCTCAATGGCTCTCTACCTCCTCCTCCTTCTTCTTCCTTCTCCTCTTCATCCTCCCTTTTTCCTCCCGCTCTTTGAGGCAGCATCTTAACATGTAGAACTGGCCTGGAAGTCACAGAGATCAACCTTCCTCTGCTTCTCAAGTCCTGGGATTAAAGGTATGCATCCCAACATTTGGTTAACCATGTTCTTTTTGTGTTAAGAAAGAACAAACTCAGTCAAACTCAGAGACTGCAGATATAGCAAGTCTCACTGGCCAGATTTCTACAGGAATCCTTTTTCTCTGCCCCCTGGGGCTGCAATTATAAGTAGACAATCAAATTTACCTGGAATTTATGTGGGTTCTGGGGACCCAAACTCTAGTCCTCTTGCCTGTGGGGTACTTGTTTTAACTACTTAGCCATCCTGCCAGACAGCCCACACTGTTCTTTATGTGACCTAACTTACAGAAACAGGGAGCCTCAGGTACTGCAGCCTCCTAAGATACTCTGCACTGTGTGGCTAGCTCAGCAAATTAGCTCCAGGTTTTTACTCTACTCCCTGTTTTCTGTGAAAGAAGGCATGGTAATCAGATACCTATAACATTGCAATTACAGTTGATTAAGCTCGAGTTTGATTCTGCATCCTGCCAGCAATGTGGGAGCCAGGTACTTTGCTTTAATGTGACTGAGGTAATGGCATCTTGTCTCGTTCTTACTCTGTCTCCATTTTGAGTTTGCCCAGGACCTTGTGTTTCTCGACCCCTAACTTCTCATCTTGGCAGTACATTTTTGACTTTCTATGACTGTGGCCATGGCCCAGAAGTATAACAGCTGACGTGTTCTGCCAAAACAAATGTGACCAGGCTTTCCTGAACCACACCTGATGATGTCATTTTGGCTTTGGTGATTTTTACCTTTATAAATGCTGTACCCGAGCTTCAAGACTGAGACTTCTTTGGGCAAAAAGTTGCTGTTGGTTGTCGGCTAATAAATGGCTCTAAGTTGCCCTTATATTCATGTTGTCTGTAACTTTCTTACCTGGGTTAGAACAGTTTCATTTCTTTGACTTTGCCTTTCCTCCTCCCCTATAAAATGAAGGCAGCAGTAACTCTTGCATGGATTGAGTTTTGAATGACCCATAGTATTTATGAAGTGCCCATTCAGTACTTGGTATCTACAGAGCTCTGTCTAGTAAATGCCTATTGTTGCTGTCACTGCCACTTGGGTGCCAGTACCCAAAGGCACAGACGTGATAGTACAGGTAGGGTCAAAGTCAGTGTTGGAAAAAGGAAGAGACAGAGGAATATGAGAAGAGAAATGGATGCGTGTCAGTGCTGGGAAAGGTCTCCAGGAAGGGCTGGCTGCGGGAACATTATCCCTTAGCATCAACATAATGCCAACACTTGCGGTATTAGGTTCCTATCAGAGGCAACCTACAGATGAACAGATTGAAAGGCATCACCGGCTCCTGGTCACTGTACTCTGCAGCTGTTGCTTCTTGTCCTCCCAAGCTTCCTGTTTCACTCCCTCCTGCCAGCACAACATGGCCAGAGCGGTTTCCTTACAGTGGGATCATTTACTCTACCCTACCACAGCCTTCCAAGCATATCTCAAGTATCTCTCAGCGCCTTACTCTAGTACCATCCAGACCTCCTCTCGGCTGAATTTCAACATGATGGTGACAGCTTGACTGAGAGCAGTAACTCTGCTTTTTTCTGTCTTACTAGATGTTGTAGTTAGCTTTTTATTGTTGGGATCAGACATCATGACTAAGGCAACTTATAAAAGAAAATGTTTATTTAGGGCTTATAGCTTCAGAGTATTAGAGTTCACGGTCACCGCTGTAGGAAACATGGAAGCAGGCAGGAATGGGAACAGTATCTGAGAACTCGCATCTTAAGATACAACCACAAAGCAGAGAGAGTTAACTGGGAATATTGACCTTTTATTTTTAACTTCAAAGCTCACTTCCACTGACAGGCTACTCCTCCTAATCCTTCCCAAACAGCTCCACCAACTAGAGATCAAATATTCAAATAAATAAAACCTATGGAAAAACAATCTTGTTTAAAACACCAAATTCCATCCCATTTAAGTCACATAATAATGCAGAATGCATTCAGTACAACTTCAAAAGTCCCTATAGTCTTTCGGAGTCTCAACACAATTTAAAATTCCAAGGACTCTTCGGAGAACCAAAATACTCTTAATTAAATTAAGTCCTTAGTATTATCTGATACTAATTTATAGGCCATGCTCAATTTATGATTATCTCAAAGCTGTGTTTTTAGAAACGGGTTATTACAGCCATGTTTCAGACAAAGTTTATTCATTTCATGTGGATGCTATGACTTTTAAATTTCTTCTGTATGCAAGGGCAATTTGTACTCGTCCCTAAGCTAGTTGAATAAATGCAGCAGAGTCCTGCCTTCTTGATTAATACAGATTGTACACAAATGTTCCCCTAAAGCTCATGTATAAAAAGTTGGTCCTCAGAATTGTGCTACTGGGAGGTAAAAGAGCCTTTAAGGTGAGATGAGATGCCTTATTACTATTTTTTTAAATTATTTTTCTCCACCCATTTTGGGAAGCTGTTTTGACTCTTACAATGCTTAGGGCACTCAATATGCACATTATTTCTCATGGCCAGAATCTTCTCTGTAACTTAACACCAATGGCATGCTGAGTGATACTGTTGATGATGTAGCTTGCCTTGATGACAGTTACAGGGTATTCTTTTTATTTTACTTCATTTTATACAGCATCCATTCTTTTGATGTCTATTCACATACAAGTGGTTAAGAGAACAGCCCTGTGTTCTTTTATTAAGGCACAGAAAACATACAAGGGACCCTTCTCCCCCTTCTTTTTGTGTTTGTCATATTGAGAGTGACTGGAAGACACTTGCTCTTTTTAAAGAATGGGTTGTTATGTTTTGCTTTGTTTGTTTATTTTGAAGAATATTTAGCTAGGGCTGAAGAATTATAGCTGGAGCTGTGCATGGTTAAAAATCATGGTTTAAATCTTCTCACAAAGAACTATTTAGAACATATATTTTATAATCATTATCTATTTTTCAACAGTCCTTTATAATAAGTCACATTTCTCATTTGGTTCACAAAGTCACACACATGATATCCACTCTGTTCTTGATGACACAGAGTCAGTTTACACGCTCAATCCAAGAAGAGGAAAGGATCAAGATTTTCCAGAAACAAGGCTGCTCTCGTCTGTGAAAGCCATGCTAAGGTATCCAGTTCCCAGTAGAGCTAGCCTCCACAGGGCACTAGAAAGAATAACACCCCAGGGGGCCAGGGTGTGACCTTCACTGTACCCAACAGCTGAGAAAAGCAAAACAAGACATCTTAGAAGCAAATGTGATGCAATGGATGAAAGTGACCACTTACCAGAAGGTACAAACAGGACATGTCTTAGGGATAAATTCTAAATCTGAGAACCTAAAAGCACAGGTGATCCTTTAAGTCATTAAAATGGTAGATTAGATGGAAGAAAATGAATTGACCAGATGACTTTCCCAATAATTAAAACCATATGTTCAGAGTAATTTTTTGTTTTATGCAAAGAAATAAAATTCAGAAACCAAAGCCCAAACCAAAACTAGATTGAATAAAAGGTTCCCTGCAGAGCATCTAATTTCTGAATGCACTCTTGTGGGCAAGGCACAGATCCCTGGACTCAAGAGTAACTCTGTGTAATCAGATTTGCAAAGACAAGGTGTTATAACAAATGGCAAATCCTGTGTCTCCCCGTCACTCTGTCTTCTGAACCTTGCTGCTTTTTCTCTTTTAACAAGTCATTGGACTTCTAAGAAGAGCTAAGGAATCTCTGGCAGTCTGCCAATCAACAATAAATAGATTCTTTCAATCTGTTTGCCTAATGATTTGGAGAATTGAAGAGAAAGAAAGGTCACAGGCCTGCTAGCTAGCAAATGTAGGAGGAATATAACAGGGGGTGCTGGTGGAATTTAGTTAACATTAAAAGAACAACACTGGGCTGTAATATTTGAGTCTGAGTAATACCAGGGCATTGATCAAATTAGATAAGAGTTTTCTTCTGCAGGAATCAAATCCTTGAGTGATGCAAAGTTAATATTTGTTGAACTAGTACTTAAAAACAGTACTAGCAGATGAAAATTTTGTTATTAGCGCATTTTGATACTTTTTAAAGTAGAATGCATGAAGTATTCTTAGTGATGCAGCATTCCATGAAGAGGTAATGGTTATTCAGGGCCTACTAGTCTTAGGTATGAAATTCTTGCTTAGAACAACTAGATAAGGCCTCTTGCTCTATTATAACAAAGCTCATAGCAGGAACTATTCTTATCAACTTAAAATGACAACAAAAATTATTTGACAATAAGCAACTATATACGGTTCAGTTGGGACTAGCCTGGTCAGATGATACACAATGAAATATACATGGTGAATGGTACTTCAGATTTTGACAATTTTTTTCTTTATGAAGGACATTGTAAAGTATCTATGAGAACAGTCTAAACTTTGGCCAAGTCTGACCTGGAATCTTTCTTTTCAGTCATTATTTAGATATTGTAGACATTCCTCACTGTGGTCTCATGGCATGTTTTATGGTTTAGTAACCCCTTCCTATCTGAAATATGAGTAGATGCTAAAAATAACCAGTTTCTACATATCAAATCTAGTTAACTCCTTCTCATCACCAAATCCTTGCCAACATTAAAAGGGAGTCTGCTTTGCTTCCAGTGCTGTATGAAGTGTTCACTATCTCTTGGTTACAGACTGGGAGTGTACACAAGAAAAGGAAATGGCATAGCTCTAGACTGGAGAAATGCAATTTTCTAACTCCAGCTTTTTTAAATCCATCCATTGGTCTTTTTGAGCACTTTCAGACAACCCTAGCAACCTATTTCCTATGCATTCTCTCAGATAACAGTTGCATGGAAGAAAAGCAGAGGAAATTATTGTAGAAATCAGAAGCATAACTCTTATCTCTGCTGACACATCCAATTTATGACTGCCTTGAGTATCCTATCAGAATCTCAGCTCTTTGAAAACATCCTCCATGAAGACACAGCAAACTTCCACAAAGTCAACAGGGATAGCATAGTGTGCCAGCAGTTGAGGCAGAAATGTTCCCAGAAGTTTTTCCTCTAGGCACAGCCCAGTGATGACCATCTTGTGGACATCTTCAGAACGCTGTGAAGAATGTTTTGTTATTCCCAGCACAGAGAACACTGTCACCGAGGGAGCTTTCTCTGACCTGTGGCACATCACTGTGGCAGATTTCCAGTTCCCTTCATTCTGTGATGCCTCTTTTTCTAGTCATGCAGCTAGTCACAGAGAAATAATGCAGTTTAAGCAATTACAACTTTGTACATTTAGATGGAAGATGGTCTACCAAGTAAATAAAGGATAGGAATGTATATAGATGGATGTCAGAGAAGCAGATCCTTAGGATCCTTCTAGAATGACCATGTAGTATCTTAATCACATATTACTTTCCATAAAATAACAAACGAGCCATAAGAAAAGAAAGACAACCCATTTGTTCCTTAAACTTACCCTCTGAGCATTAGGTAACTGTTGAAAATAAACAGATTGTGAGCAAGCACTCCGTTATTAACGTTGGAGAATTCAGAGGCTTAGAACTGGCCAAGCATCAAAGAGTCACTGTCCTTAGAGATTCATCCTAAGTTTCTCATTTGCCAAGTAGCAAAGAGACGTCCGAGAATATTCTAAATGGCATTTCAAGGACTATGTATTATACTTAGAATTTTGTGATAATTTAAATATTGAAAAAGAAATACTTTTTTTTCAAAACTTTCTCTCCTAATCTACACCGAGTAAACATCTGGACATTATATATTAAAGTTGTTTATGCTTGTTGGATGTAGGTGCTAGTGGTAACAATAATATTAAGGGTATCAGTGAATTGGCTTTAGGGCTACAGAGATAGTTCAGACCTTAAAGAGCACTAGCTTTTAAGTGCTCCTAATACCTTCTTCTGGCTTCTACAGGCACCATGCACAGACATACATTAGGCAAAATATCTATACACTTTAACAAAACTTAAATCACTTACAGAGGGAATTTTAAGAGTCAGATAAATACTTAGATACCCACTGTTGTACAAACTCAAAGTTACTAAAGATCCATACACACTTCACATTACCTATAAGCTTGTGGTATGGACATCCTACAAAGAGGGGAAACATGACTGAAGTTGGAAGACCCAGCCTTTCCTGCCACTCAACATTGTGTGTGTGTAGAAGCCTGTTTTTCATTACCTACAACATGAAGGCACTAGCTGAGGGCCTCCAGAACAGTATTGTATAATTACGAGAAGAAACAACAAGTACAATTAAGTCAAATATGGAGCTGGTAGAACTGTCATTGAATTAAGCCCTTCCAAGTATGGGTAATGTGTCATTGAGAAGTATACGACCTTTTCCCCAATGTGACTGTATAACAAAGGGCTGATAATAAGTGTATGAAATTATTATGATGACTGCAGGTGGAAAACTCAAAAATAGCAATCACTGCTCAATTATCTTTGTGATTTCCAAAGTCCCTGTACCATGGAGACCCAACACTGAGTAGACATCCTCTACATCTTTGGGACCCCAATATATTTTCTATGCCACGAGAAGTTTATATTGAACTCCCTCTCAGCTAGCTTTAACTGTCAACTGACACAGTCCAGTGTTATGTTAGATGAGGCTTTAGAAAAAGAAATTAGAAATTGCTTTAAAAAAATTCCTTGAGAGTATGTGCTTCCAAGGACTTACTCCTGAGGGTGGCCATTTAGTTTTTAAACATATGTCAACATACTTTATCTCACAGGTAAAGTATATTCATCTCATTTTTCAGGATTAAAAATAAGTCAGATACTACTCTAGGCAGTAATATATCTGAAATAGAAGCACTAAATGACAAAGACCTATTTTGCCTCTGTACTATGTTCTGCCAATAAGGGGGAAACAAATTATCTGCTGATTTATTTTAATTAATTTGGATGTTGGGAGCATATTTAAATGAGTGATATATTGTGAGTGGTGATCATTTGGGAGCCTTTCAAATATAGAGTTAATCTTGCAATAATGTTAGGAGGTATATTTTTTAAAATCACAAAACAAACTAATCTATACATAATATAACATTTATGTGTTTTCAGCCTTCATCTTGGAGAGTGTGACCTTATAGAAAAGCCACTTGGAACTGGTGAGTCCTCTCATTCAATCAAATGCCACCCAGGGGACTGGGAAACAGCTTAGTTGGTAACATGTCTGCAATACAAGAATCTGAGTTTGGATGCCCAGGACTCATACAAAAGACCAGGTTTAGTGGCTCATACCTGTAATATTAGCAAAGGCAAGGGGTAGAAACAGACAGTTCCTGGGGGTCTGCCAGCCAATTAGTGAACACCAGGTATAGTGAGGGAGATGGCCTCGAAAAGAAAGGTAGAGAGCAACAGAAGAAAGCACCAAAATGACCTCTTGTATCTACATGCCACACACTAGGATAAGTATCAATGATAAAACATTCAGACCAGAAGCAGCTTAGGAGAAGAAAGGATTTATTTAGCTCACACCTCCTGCTCACAATCCATTAATGAGTGAAGTCAGGGCAGGAACTTGAAGCAGAAACTATAGAATGGTGGTTGCTGCCTTGTTCATGCTCATGCATAACTTGCTTTCTCATGTAGTCTGGGATGACCTACCATGGGAATGGCACTGCCCACAATGGGCTGGCCCCTCCTACCTCAATTAACATTCAAGACTACTTTCACAGATATTCCCATAGGCCAGTCTGATCCAGGCAATTCCTCAGTCAACACTTCTCCTCTAACCTAACACTGGGCTGTGTCAGTTGACAGTTAAAGCTAGCTGGGAGGGAGTTGAATATATACTTCTGGTGGCTCAGAAAATATATAGAGGATATCTACTCAGTGTTGGGTCTCCATGGTACAGGGACTCTGGAAATCGCAAAGATAATTGAACAGTGATTGCTATTTTTGAGTTTGTCACCTGCAGTCATAATATTTCATACACTGATTATCAGCCCTTTGTTATACAGACAAGTTGGGGAAAAGGTCGTATACTTCTCAATGACACATTACCCATACTTGGAAGGGCTTAATTCATACTTTCTGATCTTAAGACAGAGGTTTAGTGAGTGGTGTAGGATTGAGCCTGCTTCCTCCCAAAACAGGGAAATCTTCCTTCACCCAGTTTAACTGAACAACTCTGTGGATTATGGTTTACTTAGAAAACATGGGGGAAGGTGACCAAAAGGCTGCTGTGTCCTCAGGAGGCAGACCTCCTTCTCTGAAAGAAAAACCAGATCAATGGTCATTAAGACATGAGTTTTCTCCAAAAACACAGAGGCTAATGTTGAGCAGCGTTTGAAGCAATGAAACCGACACAGTTTCCTGACAAAGAACATTTTTGGGGACTAGTCATACATCATCACATGATTTTTCTAGATATTAGTTTTTAAAGGCATGAGGAAGATAGCAACACAATGGAAGGGTTGTTGCTTGTAAAAGAAAAGCTGCGGCTGCCTGCTTGTGATGATAAGGTCTGCATGTTTTTAGTAGATGAAATCCAGTGGCTTAAACAGTATTTGCTGATAACAAAAAACTGATTGTAAATGAAAGATAATAGCACCCTTAAATGCATGTGAATCCACTTTGGAGTAGGAGCATCTTGGACTGCATGGTAGCAGCTGGCACTTGACAAGCATTTATAACTTGAAGACATCTGCACCAAGGCCAGAATGGCTATGACCACATTTTAAAAAAAAAATTGTGAGCACAGCAGCAAGTGACAGACAGGAAAAATGTTCATCAAGACCCCACCCCTTCCCACGTGAAAGCAGTGTGAAGGAATTAATCAGCGAGCTAATAAAAATTAAGAAGCATATTTCTACTAACAAGTGTACAAGTTCCTAAATCTGATGAGACCTATAACAGTTACTCAAAATAATTACACATAGCTAAGTGGGAATCCAATTATTTGCTGAGCATAACTCTTAATCATTTCCCTAATAAAACATTTGGATGGAAAAGATTTTCATTTCATTTAACATAGCTGTATGTTAATATAACGTATGCTTCTATCTTGGTCTCTATTCAAGTAATTATGTAAACTGCTCAATCCCAACCTCCATACTTCTGATGTAGTAGGTTATGGGATGCAGCCTAACAGCATTTTATGCACTTTCTGCTTGTGGTCAATAATACTGGTGTCCAGTGACCACAATGTAAAAGTCACTGATCTCTGTCCTCTGTGTTAATACTTTCTATGGTCATATATCTCCTTTCCCTTATTACTTTTGTACAATACCGGGAGACTGTCATTCAGCAATTACTAACAGACATTATGTAACATAGGTCATCAGGCACATCCAACCTTTTGACATTGAGATATGACATTGTCATTACAAAGTTAATGCCTAAGAACAACAAACTCAAGTTACATAAAAGAACTCACAATAATAAAATTGTTTTAAGTAAGTTTACAGTTTTGTGTTGGAGCACACACACACAGGTATCTTGGGATGTGTGTGGTCCTCAGGTTGGGCATTCTACAGGCTACGTCAGATACAGTGTGCAGGAGAGTAACTGCACAGCCGCTGTGTCCACAGAGTTCTAAGTCTAGATAGATAAACAGATGCTAATAATGATGTCCGATAAACATGTAGAAATTTCTCTGAGAATAAAAAGAAAAAATATTTATCTAACAATGAGAGAAACCAGAAGGTTTATAATGGAGAAGATGGTTAGGAGTCAAATGAACTTAGAATATTGAAACAACTTTAGATTTATAGAAGGCTTTTAAACATCCTTATTCCCTTCTCCCACCTTTCCAACACAGTCTGAGGCTTTAAGTGACTGAGGATAAGAGTATATGAACAAAAACCTTCTTTTCAAACTAAAGTTATCTAAATATTTTGGGGGAAATATGTGCTAAACATATATTGAAGAACCAAGCTCTTCAATACACATGCAAGTGTGTGTGTGTGTGTGTGTGTGTGTGTGTGTGTGTGTGTGTGTGTGTATCATTCCAAATTACAGATAAAGAAGTATAATAGCTACCAATCTAGCAGGATGCAGATCTGAAATTTGAGCCAAAATGTTCATCTCTAGCACCCTATCACTATACTATGATTAGCATGGTTCAGAAATGGAGGCAACCTATCATAGTTGCTGCAGGAAATGTTGTGAGAACAAGCTTGATAGTACAAATGGAAGAGAAGACCAGAGAGGAAACAGTAAGTATGGAAGTTCACTCTACTAGAGAGGATGCTAAGGTCTCGGGATTCCTGCCTTCTGATGTACATGTCCAGAATGATCCCCTCCTCTTTGGTCAGGGCAGAGGCTGTGAATCCAGGCCCACCATATCCTTTTTGACTAAGTTCTATGGTGTGGCAACACTAAGGAATTTTGTAGCTGGAATGAAGATCCTTGGGGCTCGCACACTTCTCCATTGTATTACACCTCAACATTTCAGGCCATCATCCAGGCCCATCTGTTCTGTCCTTGCCTTTGCTTCAGCCTCCACTCTGGGGTTTCGTTCTGCCAGGAACTTTTGGAAACATAAACTGAGGTCATGTGGTTTATGGCTACATGTTAGTGAGTTTCCTAGCAGAACGCTTTTACACAGAAGGTGAAAGCCAGTGGTGGGCATTAGACATTCAGGAGGTAAGTTTTATAGACAACCCTGGATCGCAGCCAAGAACACCAACAGGCACCTGCCCAGCCTTGTAGTTCATGTATGATGGGTCATAAAGTGTAGCTCGGGCAAGGCAAAGTACAAATTTGCCAGCCTTTGATCATGCATAATGCAACATGGTTAATCTGTGACCAGTGGGAACCATGAAACGTTAAATACCTTTGGTTTCTATGTCAAGTTTGGTCACTTGGCTACCCCTGGCTTTAACAGTAAAGTTAAGTTTCATTATAAAATATGAGATCTCTGACAAAAATTGTCCACCATATATGTATGTATATTATTTTCATTTAATTTCATTTTCATGGTCTGTGGGTCTTAGACTTCTTAAACCCTTGCAGGGATAATTTGTGAGAATTGTTGCACTGTAACAGTGTATAATACCAGTGCCAATTCTATAACATAGCATGGAACAGTTTCATTCTTTTTAATATAAGGTGAGTGGGAAAACCACTGTCAGTTTACAGACAAGATGCTATGTCATCCATCCATCCATCTATCCACCCATTCACCCACCCACACACCCATCCATTCACCCACATTCCCATCCATCAATACATCCATCCACCCATCTATCCATCTTTCAAGTAATTCACTCTTCAATGAACTGCTTATTGAGTACATACAAACGTTACATGTATTGAAATTAACTCTACATATATGTAATACCGGTGCTAACTTTGAGAATAATGTTTTTAAAAAGAGAATCATTAGCTTCAACTCCACTGTGTTCTTACACCAGGTGCTGAACAAGTCCTCGGAGGTAATGGGATACTGAGAACAGGGTGGGGACAAACCAATCCTATTCTACTTGTGGTGTCAAATAAAGGAATTTCCAACCATGCTGTTTGAATACTCTAAAAGTCAGTATGTCATTTTTCCTATCACTGTCTAGACACATTAAAGTCACTCAATCACACTTCCAAAATTCTTTCACTTTTGCATCATCCCAGGAGTTATGCCAGGTCACCACATTTGTGGTGATGGATAGTCAACTGTTTGGTCATTTTAAGTTGGAAGGTTGCTTTTAATAAATCCAGAAAGAACATTAAAAAATATCAGTACAAGTTGACCCACTGTTAATGAAATGCAAGTCATAAGCCCAGAGAGTCTGATGGGGGCTTTAAAATAAGATGTGTGTTATTGTATGACACAAGTAACTGAGGTCTAAAACCTGTCACCTTGACAAAATAATACAGGATCATGAGGAACTGGATGAGTGATGCCTGGAGAAATTAAGAATGTTTTCTAGACAGAAACATATGCTCCATGAATAATTAGTAGAAAGAAAAAGAACTTTCCTTTCCCTTGTCTTTTATTATCTCATAACTTAATTTATGATTTTAGATTTCAATGGCATTAGTAATCAAACATTTGATTTTTAGTTACTTTGTGATTTAATTAAAACTTTACACCAGAATTAATTTAAAAAGCCATTATGAACCATTTTAAACCAAGCTTTATGTAAGTACATCAGAGGCATCATATATAAATAACTCCTTTCCTTATGATATTTACAGATTTTAGAAAAACCCAATAGTAGCCTGTACAAAGAGACAAAATCATTATGTAAGCCATTATCTAAAACCAAGACAAAACAAAACAAAAAGCTAAAAAAAAAAAAAAAAAAAAAAAAACAGAAGAAAGCCAAGCATTGGTAATTCATTCCACACCTGAAAGACCAGCACTCAAGAATCTGAGGCAGGAGAATTGCCATGAATTCTCTGGGATACAAAGTGAGACCCTGTTCCAAAATGCAATGCAACACAAATTAACATAATGTAGAACTTGAAACAAGTATCAGCTTTAACCAAGAGGAGAGAAATCATGTAGCACAGAGTAGCTGGCTCTGAGATGCTACTGCAGCATCATTATATCACTGGGGGACAGCAACAAGGGATGTCTGTTCAAGTCCCATCAGACTCCCCATAGGCTGACAGTAACCCATGGTTACAATAAACCTAACATTTCCTAGTAGTGCAAGAAGTATTTTAAATGATACTATGTCATCAGTTTACAAGAGAACATTAGGAATTAGATATTATCACTTCTAACAAATGCAGTCAGTGGGATATTAAGGTGCAAAATAAGCTGCCTATACATACCATGAGGGTTGGGCTCCCCCTACACATGCACCAATTCTCCTAGAAATCATATGGACCCAATAATATGGATCTGACACTCAACCTCTTGGGTACTGTTCTCTTATGTTCTGGCTGCCTAGCGGTGCCTTTTGATGCTGGTACTTTGTTCTGCTCCAGTAGAAGATGCCCAAGGCACAGCTGCCTACATCTTGCACTTCTCCTCAGGAAAACAGAAAACTAGGCTCACTCCACTGTGTTATACCTGCTGTGCTGCCTCAAAAGCACCCTGGACATTGCACTCTGCACTCATATATTCCTGCATTCTGCTACCGGGACTGCATCTTCAATGTCCCAAAGAAATTTTGGTAGCATGAGTTTTCAAATAACAACCCTGACTTTTGCTGTTTTCTTTCTAGGAAGCAGACATGAGCTTTCTAGGAGCCCAGTGGATGGAAAATAGGGAGGACCTGCTCCTTACTGTCTTCAGAGTTATTATCTGCATTGAAGCTGGTACCTTTCAACATGCCTCAAACCCTCCCTTCTTTCATGTGAGCTGTGCCTTGCGATATTCCTCTGCAGATTCAAAGAAGAGACTCCAGATGGGCCTAACCTTCTAATTACGCAGACATGTCCGGACAGCTCTGAATTCTAGGGAGAATGGGAGGAGCCTCGGGCTTCACGGGTTATTTACTTTCCACAACTCCTCTGGGAAATCTGAAAGTCGGTGGCTTTAGTAATTTACTGGATGATTTGGCAGCCCTTTCTCTACACAAAAAAACTCAGATGCAGAGCATTAACTTATGTTCATAACAAAAAAAAAAAGGTATCATGACTTAGGAAGAAGTAGTGAAAACTTGGATGATTCAACTTCCTATCTTAGGAGTAGAAGTATCACAAGGGTTATAGACATGTGAATTGCAATACTTTAAGCCCCGGTTCACTTGATAGTGTGAAATCATATCTGATCCATAGTGCCTCCTCCCACTGATGCCTAGATCTACCATTTTCGAGCCCGGATGCTCTGTTTTATTGTTCTTGGTGAGATAACAATATCTTCTACGCTGCCTTGGCTTAGGTCTCAGCAGGAAGGGTTCTGCTTGTCTTGAGTTTCCACAGTGCTAGTTGTTAGGCTCTGACAGCCAACATCATGCTTCTCTTCCCTCCAAACTCCCTCCTGCACAAAGCCTGGGATTCTTCCCAGGGGCAGGGGATGCCTGCCCAGATACTTAACCCAAACTTCTCTCCTGGCATTCTTCCCATTATTCTGGAACCCTTTCTATTATCAATTGTCCTACAAAGAATCCACAACTCCATCTGCACCCTTCTACATGTCTGAATTCTAATTCTAACCTAGTTTCAACCCCTCTCCTGTAATGCTCTGGGCCCCACAGAACAAATCAGGTTTGAAACACTAGAAAATGTATAAGGATGAAAATAACTCACAGACCTTTCTGTGGGAGTAGAAAACTCCACAACACACTATAACTAGAGGCTGCCTTGCCAGCCCATGCAGAGGAACTAGAGGCAGATGGCATGCCCAAGCTTCACAGTCCATGGACCACCCAATATGGTTTGAGTTCTATCTAGGAATTGCTCAGCTGGGTATCCTGACACAGGCCTAGAATACCAGCACAAGGAAGCACGGAGTTTTAAGCCAGCCTGGGCTACATAGTAAGATTCTATTTTTTTAGAAAAGTAATTATTTAATATAGCACTGATCAGAAAGCAGGTGAATCCATCAAATGAACAAACAAAAAATATTATTGCACAGTAACTGTTATCAAGAGATAGAATGTGGGCCCAGAGTAGTAGCTAATGTTTCTGTCTTTCTCAAACAAACAAACAAACAAACAACAAAAGAAACCCTTAGTCAGAGGAATTGGAAACAAATGGGGTGACAGTCTAACTCACAGCAGAAGACCTTTAGTAACAACACTTAAGCAAGGAAATAAATACCTAGAATTCAAAACGAATTGTAGAAATGAGATGCCAATAAAATAAAGCTACCCCAAGTACCAATCAACAAATAGGCAGATGAACTGAACACTTATAAAAAGAAGCAGAAGTATCTAGTTACTACCCTTGGAAGAATACACATTGGAAGTACTTGGACAAAGCACCTCACCCCAGTCAGAGTGGCTGTTATCAATGAGTCTGACAAGAGCCTGAGAGGATGTGGAGAGAAAGAAACCTTTATTCACTGTTGGTGGGGACTAAATATAGCCATTGTGGAAGTCAGCTTTGAGATTTCTCAAAAATTAAAAACAGAACTGCCATATGGCCCATTCATTTTACTTCTGGGCATTTATCCAGACAACTCTATACACTGCCTTGAGATCTTTACACACCACACTTATTGATTCACTACAGCAAAGAACTGGAATCAACCTATCTATCCAGCCACACAAGAGTGGATAGTGAAAATCTGGTCTATGTGGCTGGAGCAATAGCTCAGCAGTTGAGAGCCTTGTTCTTGTGGAGAACCCGGATCCTCCACATGATGTTCCAATGCCCAGTGCCTACTTGGAGGCTCACAACCACACATGACTGTAGTTTCAGGAGATCCCATGCCCTCTTCTGACTTCCATGGGTACCAAACCCTCAGAGGAGGCACAGACGTGCCTGTGAGCAAAAAGTCCATATACATAAAATAAAATCGATATTAAAAAAAGAAAGTTTGTAGTGCAGATACACATACATACACAAATGCTATCTATCTCTAGAAAAATATAAAAGCATAACATTTTCAGTAAAATGAATGGACTGAGAATGTATAATATTAAGCAAACACAGAATTTTAGAAAAAGAAGCATGTTCTCCCTCATATGCAGGATCTAGCCAATAATATATGTGTGCACATACACATATGTGCAAGTGGGTGCAAGTATAGTATGCTGAAAAAAAGGATTAAATATTAGGGGATGGAGAAAGACTGAATCCAGGAATGAATAAGTTATTAAAGAGGATATAAAATTAATATTTTTTCTAGGGGTCATGCTGTCATGGATTTTTCACTTTTGGTAATGAATAAATGCATAAAATATATTAGATATAGGAAAATATAAACTACAATATGAATCTCTATAGACTCCCTTTCAAAGGGCTACTTTAACTGTATAGAAGTTCACTGAGATGTATAGCTTGGGGGTCTTTCCTCAAAACCCTGTGGCTGTGTTTGTGCCCATAACCCCAGCACTGTGGTGGGCAGAGTCAGGGGGATCGCAGAGGCTTCCTGGATGCCAGCCTGGCTCCAGGTTCAGTTAAAGACCTGACCTCAAGAGAATGTGATAGAGAGGGGCAGAGCAGAACACGTGATCTTTTTAGGCCTCTACATGGACGCAGGCATATACCTACATACACAATCACACACACACACACACACACACACACAAATAAAAATAATAAGTAAAATGGTAAAAATAATGCTTCTGAAATGATAAGCATTACATGCACCCCACATCTAGAGAAACACTGTAAGAATACACCAAGTAGAAAGGCAAAAGAGCTGACACACCCTGTTCTCACATCTTATTCTCTGGCCCACCCCCTACTGTCTTGCCCTTTGAATGTTAATGCCTGGCCCATCCTTTTTTACACCTGTCTCTCTGACATTCAAGTCTCTTCAAAATACACATATTTATATACAGGAAGAAGATGTTGGTTTTACGAGAAACAAGAACATCCTACATATTATTTTGCAGCTTGTTAGAAATCTATATTAATACTTTAGGTAACTTCATAGTATGACAGAGGAAAAAAGTGTTGTAGTTTATTTAAAATATCCTCATTCATGAACGTTCAGATTTTTTCCCTAGATGTTTTGAAAGTATAAAAAATTCCTACAGGAATTTATAATTATAAATTATAAAGTATAATATCTTCCTACAGCAAGAGGCTTAGCTGGTAAAGACCTTGCCATGCAAGGGTGATGACTTAAAGTCAATCCCATGAGCACACAGAAGGATACGAGCAGAGAACTGTCACCACAAAGCAGTGCTCCTGCAGCCAGGCCTGCACACGACCTCCGTCACATGCACCCACACAAATGACACTCATAAGAGCAATAATAAAAGTTTAAACTGCTACAGCAAGTACCTGTGTGCATGTAATCATACAGGTACATACATTCATTTAAGCAAAGTTCTTAAAGGTAGGGTCACTCAGGCATACTTACATATAATTTTAATGATGAATATTTGATAGCTCTTGTTAACTCAATCATGTTCTTTTTTATAGTCTAGCTATAATAAGGTATATGCAATTTCTGAAATCTCTCTACTTCCCTTGCAATTACAGGTAACTTTCTGTGTATGCCCATACTTCCTGAAGTTAGCTAAAGATGTGTCTATATCTATTAGTGTTTGGAACTTCAACAAATTACATCAAACCTCAATACTTATATACACAAAGAACTTATATCTACTCCACCTACTATAGGCCCAAAGACTTGCCAGAAGGATTAGATACAATATGCTCTGTTGCATGAGTGCCTCTCAACTGTAAAAAAACAAAAAACAAAAAACAAAAAACTGGCATTAATTACATCTTCTATGAGCACAAGAGTTGATCAAATGATTTTCAACATCAAGAAACTCGATATGTGAGGCATGTGCTTCTGTCATGCCTCACTAGCACCAAAGAACAAAAATCATAAGTTTGCTAAAGAACACAAGAAAGACTAGACGTTTCTTCAGTGTGGTGAGCCAGCTGTCATGTGATGCTTGGCATTAAAGGAGCCCATTTTCAGTTAAAGATGAATGAAAGCGGGAAACCAGAAAAGAATCTCAATGCTAAGCTCTCAAAACACTGTTAAGAAGGTTTGCACAACTAAACATCCCTCAAAGTCATTTTCAAGAAAATACATATTTCTCAGAGGCTTGGTAACATGGATATGCCTCTATCATCAAAGTTAAGTCCTGTAAAACCACTATGGAACGGTCACTAGATGGATCCATGAGAAGAAAAATCTAGATGCTTTTCATATTTTGTGATGCTCTGTTGAATCATATTGTCAACCTGTAAGAAATTCCTTATGTAGCTCATAGGATGGAGAGTTAGATCATTTATAAAGCCAACAGGAGATGGATCAATGGCTTTCCTGATGTCTTTATGTTATGTCCTGCATGGTGGCAGTGACATTGGATTTAAATGCTTGGTCTTGTGAGATTGTGGATTTCACTTTGTACTCAGAATTAACTACTTGTCTGTAACTCTAGAGTCTTTCAACTAGAAACCAGTCTTTTGTTCAAAAATTAATGAAAACAGGAAGCCTGGAAGAAATGTGAACACTAAACGGCAAGGAGTTAATATCTCACTTGAGTAATTAAAGGGTGATTTCAATTATCTTGCTCTCATCACTTGAGTGAAAACCCTCATTGTGATTTCCACAGGAAATACATGTCTGCAGACCATAAACTCCATCTAGTTAATAGCTAACTTGGGGAAAAGATGGGAGTTGGATTCAGATGAAGGACCATGGTAGGAAGATGGTAAATGAGTTACCTCTGAACAACTGGCTATTACTGTCTGAGGCCTCTGCTGAGGCTGAGAGGGAAGAAAGGTGGAAAACAAGACAGGAGCAGTCAGAAAGATAATAATCTCTGACCTCACCACCAGCAGGAGTAACTAAAGCATGCCAAGGACTCTGGCTACAAAATGGGACGTAAAAAGAAGAAAAGGGATAAAAGATAGACTATGGATCCAAGGTGCTAGCTAGAGCTCTCCCTTCACCCATGCTTCTCAAGACAGTGCCAGTAAGACAGGTTTTGAATGTCCTAGGACAAAGTCTAAGATAATCATTACAGAAAGGAAGGTCTCGCCTACTCCAACTCTCCTCCCACTTTCCAACTCCTTATATAACGTTAGATGCACAGGAGGTCTCCATGGTAAAGAATCCCTGTGATTTTTAGAATTGGCTCCTAAGATCCCAGTGGGCCAAAGTAAAAAGAGTGGTCATGAACAACTGCATAGAGAAACCACATGGAAAAATGGAACAAATCCGTTCAACATGTCCTCAGTGCGTCTGCAGTCAACTGCCGACAGAAACTGAATGTCTTCCTATGTGCTTACAGACAACTAAGCTTAATCCTTACTAGCTAATGAACGGATGAACTTTCATAACATAAGAAACTAACAAATGACAAGATAATCCTAAATTAAGGGACCAAAGTCTTATGAAACACCGAATATATTCAATGCAGAGATCCTGGACGAGGAATGCACAGAACTCTAGAATTGGATGTAGTTTCTAAGTCCTAGTCTCTTTCCCTGTGCTGTATAATAGAACACCCTGACAAAGGCAACTTAAGGGAGAAAGGTTTGGTTTGGTTTGGTTCAGAGCTCTTCATGGTTTGGAAGCCAAAGCAGGAGGTTGGTCATTCTGCATCCACAATCCAGAAGCAGAGAGCAATGGATGAATAAA
This sequence comes from Micromys minutus, assembly GCF_963924665.1. Taxonomy (NCBI): domain Eukaryota; kingdom Metazoa; phylum Chordata; class Mammalia; order Rodentia; family Muridae; genus Micromys; species Micromys minutus. The sequence continues at coordinate 21,412,806 of NC_137952.1, read as the reverse complement.
TGCTGATTCTCAGCTCTCTTTCTCCATTTTATACGGTCCAGTCTTTCCTGCCAAGCGATTGGTCCCAAACACAATTATGATAGATCTTCCCACACCACAAACATAATCAAGATACTATCTATCCATAGGCGTGCCCTGAGGCCCACCTCCCAGGTGAACTCAGACTCTCTCAAGTTGACACGCACACTACCCATAACACAGATTTTAGAGTTAAGGCGACAATTCCTCACGCTGTTCCCTCCTCTCACTCCACCAACTCATTCCGAGTTGCCAGCACCCATGTTCAGACAGTGCTTTTGTTATTGCAGTTCTGTGCAGTACATGATATGAGTTCTACAATTCCATGACTTTCACATTGAGGTAGAAAGTGGCAAATTTTACTGAACTAAGATTAATCAATATATTACATGAAGAGGATGGAAAAGCATTTACCACATTTTAAAAAACAAATCTCCCTGCAGGAGGGATGTAGAAAAATGTATAGAATGTCACAAGTTCAAGAAAAACAGAAAGCTTTTTGGCAGCTCTTATTTTCTAGATCAACATTTTTATCTCAAAATGTGACAGGACTTTCCTATAAATAAACTTCCAGTACTCTCTAGGGGACATGTCATTTACATGTTCTCTCCTAGCTTAGGACGGTGACCATATGCTGCTGAAGAATTAGGGTCTTACAGCAGCATTCAGAGGATCCTGGATGTCTGGGCACACTGGTTTAGACATGCCAAGGGTAGGGGGTTAGGACTCCCGAATGAACACTCAAAATTATTTTCCTGTAAAAATGTACATTGCATCAAGCATACAATTCAGAGGAGCTCATAAGTACATCATGCATGAGAAATGGAATTGCTTCTCTAGTCACAGTAGCAGCTACAGTACTAAATAAAATATTCTTAACACTCAGCTGCTGCTTAGCGCTCCTTTGGGTGTCTAAATAGAAAAAAGGATCGGAAGAAAGCCTGAACCAATTTTCTTTTTCAAAAAAAACAAAAACAAAAACAAAAAAAAAAACAAAAAAGTTTTGTTTACAGATCTATCGTATCATCAAGTTCGGCTGGTCTTGAACTCTCCTTCCTTAACCCAGGCTGGCCTTAAACAACTCTCTGTAGCCAAAGCTAGCCTTAAACTGGTGATTCTATTACTTCAGCCACCCAGATTCTAGATTTATAGACATGGACCAGCACACCATGCACCCAAGTAACTTCCAATTAAATTGAGTTCTTCCCTTCTGGTTAAAAATAAATGTCACAAATCATGTCACTTACTAATGTGTTTATAGAAAACAAGACAACCAAAACCTAGGTAGGTACCGACTTGTGAGTAGAAACAGTGTATCTTTGTGATTCTGCTTAGACACTCTACACATCTCCAGCATCACTAGTAGAATTTAGGTCAATGGGCCAATTACTCAACATCAAAGGCAGAGAAGAGCTGCTGCTTCTCTGCCTGGTCCCTTTTGAGTCTCTGCTTTAAGCAATTGTGGAGGCAACTTTATGTGCCACAAACAAACCAATCTGTAAGCTGGTATAAAGCATTCTAGAAACAATTTCCACTCTTAGTTCCTGGAGTCAACAGCATCTTTATCATCACCCCATACTCCCTTCACAATTCTCAGTCTTCTTGTTATGACTGGATGACACAGCCCTTAGGACTATCAGTCCATGGTTAATCAGCAAGTCTCTTAGTAGTATAAGTGGATCAATAGTGGTTGAATCTCCCAAGAACAGATCTGAATAGCTTAAACAGAGACTAACCTGGTGGCAGCTGGTGCTGGGGTGGAGCTGTGATCTTCTCTGACCCCAAGCTTTTTTCAGAAGTTTCCTCAGATACCAGCCAAGGTTGGCTTGCACTGAGGGAACTCGGGCTGGCTCCTTTGGTCTCCGTGACCTTCGTAGAAGATGGTGGCTCCAAGGTGTCAGCAGAGGGGGACCCAGAGGAGACACCGTTCTTTCTACCAGGGTAATCATTAAAAACAGCTTCTCCCTCACTAGGCAGTGGAGGGAGCGGGAGGATCCTATGGTGCAGCTGTGGGCTGGGGCACCTTGGAGACAGAGGCGAGAGAACAGGTGACAGCCGTTTGTGTGCGCTGGACTGAGGCGATGAATTATTAATTACCACGCCGAGAGCTGTTGGAGCCTGGGGTATTGGCCTCTTCTCATCACATTTGGGTTGTGGGGGATCAGGACCTGCCGTGTGGGGCAGATCCAGAAGCAAGAATTTATGGCCACTATTCGGTGGCTCAGCCTTCCTTTGGCTTCTAGTTTCTGGGAAAGTGTGGATGGCCCTCGCGTTGAAAGAGAAGCCCAACCTTTTCCCCTCAGTGACTTCGTCTAACTTCTCACTCTCTATCACCTTGCGAAGAACCTTGTTCACAGCACCCTCGGTGCTGGCTGGTTCTTTGGTAATGGAGGCTCTTTCTGCGGCTGAGGACCGAGATGACTTGGTCCCTCGCTGCTGCTCCTCCCCCAGCCTCCTGGAACCTGGAGTCTCAGCCTCACCTCCTGGGAGGATGAGGATGTCAGCTTTCGGGATAAACTCAGTTTGGGACGCTGGGCAGAAGGCAACCCTTCCCTTGCCATCATAATGCGCCCTAACTATTCTTTGCACTGGTGCGGATGGTTCCTGGACCTTGGCCACCACTTTGGAAACAGGTTTCTTACTGCAAGTCCGCTCCAATGACTTTGACTTCCGAGTCCCGCTGCCCCACCTTCCCGCCCCTGGATGGTTCTCATGATCTTCAGACAAGTTTGATTGTGGGGGCTCCTGCTGGTGAGAACTGTTGAGCTGCCTCCCAACATCAGAATCTCCTACCTCTGTGGGCCTGCTGTCAGGGGACAGAGATCCTTCAGTGTCCTCTGAGGTCCTCCCGGAGTTTCCGAAGCCCAGGTCTGTATCTGGTGTCCGGAGGATGTTAGCGGGGCAGCTCTCTCTTCTCCGGAGCGAGGAGGTAAGTGTTCCCTGAGGAACTAAATTTCCTCTTTCTTCTAGGAGCCGGAAATTAGGCCTAGCTCGAGGAGAAAGGGAGCTACTGGAACAGACCTGGTCCTTCCCCATCTGAAGAGCTGACTCCTGGCAGCCACGCCCTTTCCTCCTGGTTCTCTTGTGCCGGAGCTCTTCTGGGTTCTCTCTCCTCCTGCCAGACCTCCGGGGCTTTTTGGTCTCTTGGGAGCTCCTCCTAATGAGAGAGCTCACTGGGAGTTCTCTGCTCCAGTTGCCAGCCCTCTGGAAATAGTCTTCCTTGGGGGCAAGGCTTACTGACAGTTCCTGCAACTTCTCCTCCTGGTTCCCCATCGAAATGCCGAGGATGTTGTCTGACCTCAGCAGACTGTCCAGCAGCCTCTCCTTCTCTGCTGTGAGCTTGTATAGCTCTGTCAGAATATTTTTTGTGGGGGTCTGTTTGAAAAATATGTCGCCTGGATGTTCGTTCGGCTGCTGGCTGAGGCTGGCGATGTCTGGCCCCTCCCTGACTTGGTAGCAGTTATGGAAAGTGTTATTGGATCTGTCTAGAGTTACAGTGTCCTTGTATGAAAATCCTCGGACTTCCCCTTTAGGAAGATAGAAGCTGATGTAGCAGAGCTCAGTGACGGGGTTGTGCAGCTGCAGGGTGCAGTGAGTGCCTTCCATTATGCCTACCTAATTATTCATGCTGTGGTGATGCTGGTCTGTGGTCAGCTCCAGTGGGGAGGCATGTGATGGTGGCTAGGCAGAGCAGGCAGCTGACAGTCCTCTCCCGCAATGAGGCTGCCTGTTAGAGAAACACAGGAAGAAAGCTGCTCGTCTAACAGAGTGTGCACATCACAGGCCGGCATCAATCAGAGCATAACCACACAGATCCTTCCTTTTGGCCAAGAGCCTGACTGTAGCTTTGTAGGCTCCTACCCACCTTGATCAGGAGGTATTTCTATAGCTAAGAGATGGGAAAGGGTTTTTATCTTAGTCCCAGGACTAGTTCCCTTTCTTCCTTTGGGAACCCACTTACAGCCTAGAGCCGGTCTGTCTAGTTCAGACTGCAGCTTCTACTCTTCTGGAAAACAGCCATTGAACCTTCTAGGAGTTCTGGGAGTATAGGGCTTTGAGAACTTTAGAAATGACAGTTGTTTTAATGACTTGTGTTTGGAATATTATTTTCAAAGATGATAAGCTTTTGTTATCATAAAAAAATTAAGATTTACTTTAAAGCACGGTGTGGAGTAAAAGTATTAGATCAGATATCTGAAGAGAGATGAAGCTTTGGCCCTGCTGGACTCTGCAATATTCTATCAAAGAGCTTTGTGCAAAAAAATACGAAGTTTTACATTTAAAAGTTTAAAATTAAGGAACTCAGGAGAGTTACTCAAGTTTTGTCTTGTTTTGAGACAGGCCTTGCTATCTAGCCTTGGCTAGCCTAGAACTTGCTATGTAGACTAGGCTGGACTCAAACTTGTGACTATCTTCCTGCCCCTGCCTCCCAGATGTTGAGATTAGAGGGGTGTGCTATCATACGCAGCTTCAACTTGCTTTGGAACGTTTCCCCTTTCTGCCTGTTCACTAGCTGAAACCGAGTAAAAAGGAGAGACTAATATTGCTGGTCCTTAGGGATTTTTAGTGACTGAACTTAGATGTGGTTGGAAATGTCACCTGAAGGGTGAAGACAGCCACTCCTTACGTGATTTGAAGGGGTCCCAAAATGTCTTCACAACTAACACCTTCACATGCAAGTTTGGAGCTTAGAAGTCCACACTGTAACACTTCATTTTTTATGTTAATACACCACCCAGTCTTCAAGTTTCTCTCACTTAAGGACATTACCCTAACAATCATGTAACTACTGATATCGTGTCTAATTTACTTTCCTCAAGTGTGTTGTTTTTTTTTTTTTTTTCTTAACTTGTTTTAAACTGGAGAAAAAATGTTATGTAAGTGTACATTTTGAGTCCAGACAGGAGGAAGAATGTGTAATGCAAACTCCCTAAGGAAAACGTAGGAAGCCCTAGTGATGAAGAGATGTGTGGGTGTGAGTGGGTGGGGTCACCTGGGCAAGAAGGACCTGTCAGGAGGATTCAGCGATTACATAATTTTGAATAAGAGTAAGTCTGCTTGTTTGAAAAGCCTTCTTCCTAAGAGACAGGATTCTTACAGATAGAAGACATAGTCACAGATGCTGTCATTTCCTAGTCATGTCATCTTAAGGCCGTCAGGGCACAAGGAAAAGATGCACTGAAGAGATGAGAGGTCAACACAGGCCTGGCCCTCCTGACAGCTGCACATGGTCTGCTCTCATTCCTCTCACGATATCCTCAGAATCTTTCTAAGGTGCCCACTGTTGGTACATTGTAAACATGCATGTGCGTGTGGACACTTGATAGGTACTGACCGTGTCTGAGAGCTCATGTGAGAGGTCACCTTTTACTTTGTGCTTTACAGCAGCAAGAGAGTGCTGGGTGTGTGCTGTGCATTAGATTGAGCACTCCGCATCAGGAGTTCCATTTATGGATTCTCAGACACAGTGAAGGGAACAATGGCCCAGCTGCAGAAGGAACATCCTTGAGTAAATAATTCTCAGAAAAACCGTAGAATGGACTGATAGTCACCTGACCCTCTGGTCCTAGGTAGAGGCCAATACTCTTAGCCAATAAGTTCAGACTGTAACCTTGCTGAATCAGCATGGCATCATTTAACAGATGAAAAATTATTGAAGGTTAGAGATATAAGGAAATTACCTATGAGGATTTTTCCATAGGAAGCAAATTTAAAAGCCAGATCTGTCTCCGCCCCCATTGATTTGTGGGGAGATCTGCTCTCCTTCTACTGCTTCTACTGGTGAACAGAAGACCCCTTTGTAATGTCAACTTTATGTAACACAACTTCCTCCCCCACCCCCATTGTGGGGGAAGGGAAGCCGTCATATAGAGCCTCACTGCCTAAATCTCTCTCAGAAGGCCCCCCCAGGTTCTCGGACTAGCTAAGTTAAGCCGGAATGCATGCTCCCCACCCCCCAGTTCAATGGTTTTTAGAGGCAACTGGATGCCCACCTGGAAGTTAGGGTACACTACCTTTGGCTTCAGCTTATGCCATTTTACATCTGGGCTGGGGTTCCCATCTTAGGCTGTGTTTTCTCACCCCTGAGCAGTAGGCATATCAGGGCTCCTCCCATTAGCCATCACCCACCAATAAGGGCATAGGGTGAGATGTAGCTTAGTGTCCAGTGTTTCTAATGCAGAAGCACAAGAGCACGTGGCTAACAACCACGGCATGGCAGAGCCCGCTCCTCCCCCTAGGCGAAAAGAGCCAGCCAAATGAAAAGCAATGGATGAGATCTTGCTGCTAAGAATTAAAAAACAACAACAACTACAACCACAGCAACAAAATCCACACCTAAAACCTTTAACCCCACATTTCCCACACTTCTTTGTTTTAAATGCTCCTTTTTCTCCCTAACAGAAACACCTGAAACAATGGTCATGCTTGTTAACCCAAAGTTGTTCTAAAATTTCCTAGTCCGTTGAAAATTTCATTTAAGCTTCAAAACTCATATTTAATCTACCCCACAGATCAAACCAAATATGTCGATAACCATTATTTAACCTGTAATTAACAACCAGTATCCTTTTGCTGACACACTGTTTCTGCCCATTCCAGATACATAATTAACATGAGACTTTCTTCTCAGCCAGCAGATACTTTCTCATCTCCTCCCTCTGCTTTCCATAATGCAACAAGGTGACTCCCACTTAAAGAATTCCTTCCAGGACTAAATTCTTCAAACATCCTTGCCTTTCTTCTAGGACCATAACAATAGACCCAATCAAACTGTTACAGGGTTAGTATATACATTACCCACCCTGTAGAGACATCAACCTGCTGGGGGTCTGCTCCCCTGTGAGGATTGTTTTACATGTTTATCTCCTCAAAAGGAAAAAGACAGTGCTGTCACTACAGGGGACACCTATGGCCATCTCCTAGGACCTGCTTGGGATTGTGACGCTGCCTTTGCTCAGACACATCAGCTGACTTGAGACAAGCAGACACAGACCCACAGATAGCAGCCTGAGAACTTCTACCACCAATGAACTAACTCTCTTATCAGAGCCTAATGGCTACCAGACTTGGGAAAACTTAGATGATAGTAAGGAAATCGTTATGTCTATGTAGGTCAATCAAATGTTTAAAACCAATGTTAATAGCAAACAAACTCTGTACAAACTCACCCTCAGTTTCAATCCGCTGAACAATTAGTTCAATAATTCCTTCTCTTCCTAGCCCCAACCCCTCATTACCCCTCTGGCTTATATTGTGTTCTATTTTAATATCCATACCAAGCTCCACCCAAAATTTTTACTACAAATAACATAAGAGAGAGTCACTCCAATAACACCTCCCTTTAAAAAAAAGAAAGAAAGAAAAGAAAAGGGAGGAGCTGTGGGGCAAATGGAGCCGTGTCAACAAAGACTGGGAAGGTGGAGTGGGTTCAGAAACCCCAGTACCCTCAGACCTGAGGAGGGTAGGAGTTTCACCCATTCCTGACCTGGGCTCCTGTCCTGGATCATGTAACCATGACCCCCATGGAAAGATCGTGACTTCTAGTCAAGTAGCACAGAGTTCTCCACACCAATGACTATCTAGATGGGCCAGCCCAGAGATTTAGCCAATAAGCTTCCCTTCGCACACACTCCTTCCTAAAGAATGTATTTAATCTCTGATCCACCCCGAATAAGTTGTATACCCCCATTTTCCACAATGAACACTAGATAAACAATACAGTCAAGTAAAGACTGTCTCTCTCATCAAGATCAGGTGTGGGGGAAGCCTTCACCATACAGAGTCTAAGTCTCCTGCATCGTACACCTCCCCCCCACCCCCCACCCCCCCCTCCGCTCTCAGACACTTGCTGCTAAGCTAAGCTCGACTTCCTCCTCCCCCTGGCCCAGGTTCTCCTGACTGTCCAGCTCAGGCCTCCTTGGTTCCTGACTCCACTAGGTTTCCAGCAGTGACCGACACCCTGAAGTTAGGGAACACTAGCTTTGACCACATGTTTTCCACCCCAGTCCCCTAGAATAATGGGAGGGATCCAGGGAGCTCTACTCTCTCGAACATCATCAATAAAATGCACTGCACACACACACACACACACACACACACAATGTCTGTTAGTCTCAGTCACACAACTCAGGCTAAAGTTTAGGAAATTATGATACAGGATTTTATAGCAATAAGCGTAACTCAAGGCATGAAGCTACCATTCTGAAAAAGTCTTCCTATTATAGTGACATCTTCGTCCTTCATGAGACTTTAACGTAGAGTGTCTTTACCATATTTGTGAGGCCGACATCTGTGGCTGTATTGGTTTTATGCCAACTTTAACACAAGCTGACGTCATCTGGGAAGGAGGACTCTCAACTTTCCTAAAACTGACCTCTAGGCAAGTCTGCTAGGTGTTTTCTTGATTGAAGATTGACACAGGAGAGCCGGCCTACCCACTGTGGGTGGTACCAACCCCTTGCAAATGGGCCTGATCTGTGTTAAAGCAAGCAAGCCAATAAGCAGCACTCTCCCACAGCTTCTGCCCTGAGTTCCTGCCCTGCTTCCTCGCCTCAGAATTCGACCTGGGGTCTGTGTGAAGAAATGACTTTCTGCCACAAGTTGCTTTTGTGACACAGCAATAGAGGTCATGTCCAAGGCACTATCTGTGACCAAGAGACCCTAAAAATCTTTACCCAGAGGAGGAAAGAGTGTGAGCACATGAACACCCTGAACCCTCTAAGGCACCGAGCTAAAAGAGGCTTGAAGGCACAGGGCTCTAGCTTGTGCAGCTGAGTCATACAGATTCTTTCCATTTGAGAAACCATGGGGAGAAGAATTATCTTACAGGAAAAGGCAAAGTAAGAAGGCACAGAGTGTAGAGTGCCGTTCAGCACCCCGGCACCGCCTACCCCCCAAGCTGAGCTGTTTCAGGCAGCATCTCCTCACTCTGCTTTGACTCAAACAACAGCAGCTCTGCGGGAACCACACACTGGATTATATACATCTCAATTCGGTCCACGAAGTGGCTTTCTCTGGTTGTACTCAGTGTCGAAGCACTTTGTTTCCCTAGGGACTCTCAGGCCTCCCATTTCCTCTCGCTAACTCCCAGGCTGGCATTTTGTCTGTGACAACACTGTATGGTGATTTATTCCCTGACTCGTTTTCCAATAGTAAGTAGGTGACATCACTCTACTCCAGATGGACATATCTGCTGTGCCTCCTCATGATAAGAAATGATTGCCTTTTAGGAGATGGTATCCAACGTTCATAATGTATTTCTCAAAATACCCAAAATAAGTTCAAGGAATTAGCTGCAGTCATCCTGTCTGCTGATCAAGCATTCCCTAATTGATTTTGGCCCTAAAAGACCAATACAAAGCTTTCTTCAGTTAGTCACTAGCAGAGTCATGACCTGGGACTCCATCTGGGCCCAATATTGCAAAACCTGATTTTCCATAACATCCATTATTGAACTTTACAACTTCCACTTGTCCAACCCAGTTAAAGCTTCACTCATCTTACATTCGAGGCACTGGAAAACACATTTATGAATGCAGCTGATAAGTTCCCCTGCAGTTTAGACTTGGACTTTGACTTAGACTTTGAGAAGTAATCATAGCAGGTTGCAGAGAGGAATGAGGAGGCCAGTGTGTTTATTCCTGGCTCCCTCCCTGCTAGGCTGAGCCGTACTGCTGATGTGCACTCTAACAGAGACCAGGCCTCCTCTTGGGAACCAGTCGCTGTTCCATCCACACCTTTCTCTAGGTGACTAGTTATTGCTCCTCCCCAATGCTTATTCAAGTCTAAATGGTTTAATTCTCCTTCCTGTGACCTTGGACAAATCCATGCCTATCCATTCCCTTTCTATATTTAAAAATTAAAAAATAACCTTACCATGACAAGCTTTTTTCCAGATTACAGTATTATTTGTTTATGAGGGTGATGCCTTTACAGCCTGCAGATATACTATTTTCTCCCTTCATAAACACAATGGCACTGGGGACTACGTCTCTAACACAGGAAACTTTAGAGGGAAAAAAATATTAAACCATAGCAAGAGTGATGCTTTGCTGCAGAGATATTTAAATTCAGGTTGTTTGGAAATTAATTCTAACTTCATGGGCAAATTATTCATGAAGCCACTGATTGGTTTTGATCAGGGAGGTATGTTTAGCTCTAAATTCAAGGAAGATAAACTTGGCAGCAATGTCAGTACAGACCGGAGTAGACAGAGACTGGCAGGTATTCAAGAAGGAAGAGTTAGGGACATCAAATTCTGAACAGAAGCTGAGAAAGAAAGAAATGGGACAGGATTATGAACTGGAAAGTACTTTTTTTCAGTAGAGCAACAGATAGTACTGCTACACGGTCACACTGTTAGTGTGAAGAGCAAAGAGAATGTATGAACACGGGAAGTGGGTATGGAGTTCTGTGTCGGCCATGTTTGTTTCATTTCTCTAGGACACCGGGAACCTAGGCATGTTCTTAAGGCGACCAGAAGAGGGCAGTAGGAATGGAGACACTGAGGGAAGAAATGGGAGACAGAAACAAACAGGAGACATCAGATAAAGGTGGGACTCGCAGGCAGGAGACACCATGGGTCCCTGGGTGCATGGGGGAAGAGTTATCACTGACAGGAAAGGTTCATTTCATGCCAGTAGCTGAGTAAAAGAGAGAAGATGGCGACACAGAAGTGCTGAAATGGATCCTGAACACTCTGGCAACGGCTTTTCTTCAGAAAGACTCACAACTTGTATGATTTTCTTTGCACTACAGTCGAGAAGCATCAAGCCAGGCTTACATATCTTACATCTTGCATATCTTTCAGACTCCACTTTTACTGTGAAATCCCACACTCCAACTCCAAGCTGGGTCTTATGCTGACAAGTGTCTACTGGAAATAAAATGGAAGCCAAATTTTGGTCAACTTATCACTTTAATTTGTAAAATCACAGGGAGTCATCAAAGCAGGGAGGGGAAGGTTTTTGCATTTTGGGGTCATTTTTATTGCTGTGTTATTTACTTATTTACTCATTTATTTCAGAGCCAGCAACCAACCTGCTCAGTTACCAAACTATGCTTCATAAATATTCTCTATGCCCATCTTCCTCCTCTCCCTCCTTCCTCTTCCTCCCAGTCTCATTCTATAATGCATACATTTTCCACATTATCCACATGAGATTGTAAGGCTTGGAAGCCTCCATACATCAATGGGTCCATGTGAATATCTGCTTTATGGCGTCACTATAATGTATGTTATCCATATTGAAGAAATAACCCATCTCTTCATGCTTTGAAGAGGAAGTAGCTATGAGATTTGTACTTCTTGGATGCTTAAGGATTTACCGCAATGGCTGATGGTGTAGCATCTCACAAGCATTGGACCCACTCCAACTCGAATGGGATTTGACGTATATTTATCTGTCGTGGAAATTTCCCAGTGCCATGAGACCTAGCTTGGAATGCTGGTAATTTAACAATCAGACTGAAGTTTCAAAAGTAGGAATTTAGACTCTGCTGTGTACACTGGTCTAGTGCATCCTTCTTGTAACGCTGCAGGAACACAAAAGGAAGTGATAAAAATCAAATAAAAGAAAAAGAGTTGGAAGACTTTGAAAAGCCTCTTTTTTAGTGTTTCCTGTCTCTTATCTTCTTTCCTTTACTTATTTTTGAGCGTAAAACAGCCCATTCTTGTCAAATATACTTTGTTTTTCCAAAAATGAAAGTTTCTTTTTAGATTTGACAGCCTACTCCACATAGTTCTTAACACTCACCCTCATCAGAACTTTAAGTAAGAAATAATCACTGCATATACTAAGAGAAATTTGTGTTTACAGCTGGGGAGTTTGCTCTTAAGAACAGCTTTGATTAGAACATATATTTGAACCCCTCCCCCATTATAGGGTCAAGGCTGGAGGCAGGATCCTCTGAGGGACTCTTGGATTTGAAGCCCTATCACAGAAGGGAAGGGGACTCAGGGCTCTAGGACAGACAACTTCTCAGTCAACTCTCTCCATTCCTCTAGAGTCAGTCATCTCTATTGGAAGAAAGCTCTCCTCTTTCGTGCCCTTGTGTTTCATAGCTCTTGTGTTTGTGTTTTATACATTGTACATTTATTTATAGAACACAGTAATGTGACAGTTATGCAAAACTGTAAGAAAAGTCGTCCAGCTCAAACTGATGCTATGTGAACCACACAGGTCCCCAACAAGGTAACCAGTCATCAACACTGCCACTGTGCACAATGCGGGCTTCTAAACACCCAACAGACATCTCTTACCACTCCCCAAGCCCACTTGTGGGCAACTTTTAAAGGAAAGGAAACAAGAGAAAGAAAACATATCATGCAAAAAGCAGTATTTATTGTTCAATAGTATTTAACATGCGAGTTAACTCAGAGCTGACATTTTCACAAGGTTTCTTACTTGTGACTTTTTCACCTTTCAGAGAGACATCTGTTTTCTTTTAGAATTACTTTTCTGATTAACTATTCAGGATCCCATCAGAGACTAATTTATAGGTATCAATTTCATAGGCAGACCTGATCCCTTTCGGCTCGTTATTATTCAGGGAGACAATTTCATTCACAATTCACGAGCTCTGCTGTTTACTATGGGAGTCAGAAAAGGTTCCTGTTCATCTTCATCTAGTGTAATTTTATGGCATTCGCCATGAGAAATGTGATTTTGCAAAATGCTTATAACCGTATGAATACACTGATTTTTTCCAAAATGTATTTATTTCATGTATGTGTGTACACTGTTTCTGTCTTCAGACACACCAGAAGACGACATCAGATCCCATTACAGATGGTAGGGAGCCACCATGTGGTTGTTGGGGATTGAACTTAGGACCTCTGGAAGAGCAGTCAGTGCTCCTAACCACTAAGCTGTCTCTCCTGACTACACTGATTAGCCAGAAGAATCTCCCTTAGTGGGAAGGAACAGGGCAACCCAGTGAGGCGAGCCATGGCCATGAGTTGGAAGCACCTGCACTCCATGCCATAGGTAAATTCACATTTGGCTAAAGAAGCAGAAGAGGATATGGAAAATAACATTAACCAGTGCCAGGATCTAAGCTGAGTGTATCCCAAGCTTCCTGCATTCTGTTTCTATGGTAGTATGAGGTAGGCAATGGTAATTCTTCAACTGTACCCTTGGGAACCCAAATCTGCAAAGCCTTAGTTACAGAGTCCGAACCTGAATCTTATCTGCTTAAAAACTTACACGTGTAGAAGCTATAAAAGACTGAATTTCCTAACACTTCCCTGATACGTGCTTCGTATGTCAAGACCTCAAGAGACCTCTGGCATCACTACTGAAGGATTAGATTTCCTTCTCTTCAGGAATAGATATAGTTTGTTGTGACTGACCTGCTAACCATTATCTGTATTCAACTTGACAAGAAAAGTTCTATCTAGCAGCAGGGGGAAAACATGTAACTGTTTCTTCTCTCTCTCTCTCTCTCTCTCTCTCTCTCTCTCTCTCTCTCTCTCTCTCTCTCCTCTTTCTTTCTCCCTCTTTTCACTCTCCCTCCCTCCCCTCCCTCTCCCCTCCCTCCCTCCCTCCTTCCCTCCCCTCCCTCCCTCTCCCCACCCCCCTCTCTCCTTCCTTCCTTCTTTTAAAATACTGGTAAAATATAATTTACTATTTATAATGTAAAATATAATAAGGTAAAGCAAAAACTAACAAATTGAAATCAGACAAAACAAGCAAGCAAAACAAAAGAGTTCAAGAGAAGGCCTAAGAATCAGAAACCCATTCGTTCATAAACTTGGGAATCCCACAAACACACTAAGCTGTAAGCCACAACACACATGCAGGGGATGTGGAGCTGCCTGGGATTGCCCTGTACATGGTGCCCAATATTTGTAAGTTCATATGAGCTGTGATCATTTTCTTTAGAGGTCTTGTTCTCTTGATGTCCTCCATCTTCTTTGGTTCGTACACTGTCTGCCTCCTCTTCCACGCAGTTCCCTGAACTCTGAGAGGACAGATTTGAAGGAGACATCCTATCCAGGGCTGAGTCTTCTGTGGTGTGTCACTTTCTGACTAATGCCTAGCTATGTGTCTCTGCATCTGTTCTTATGTGCAGCAGGAGAAAGTTCTCTGATGATGGCTGAACAAGGCACTGATCTATAATTACAGCAGAATGTCAAGGAGTTATCTGTTGCTACAATTTTTAGAACAGTAGTATTTGGTTTACCCTAGGTCCTTGTGCTATCGATTGTTTGGACATTCAAGCAGTATTGGGTATGGGTTAGATCTCATGGAGTAGACCTTAGGTCAAATCAGTTATTGGTTGGTTACTCTCACAAGCTTCCTATCACCATGGCCCTAGCATATCTTGCAGGTAAGAAAGACACTGTTGTAGATCAAAGGGTCTGTGGCTGGGTTGGTTTTTATGTTTCTCTTGTGGTAGGGTACAAAGTATCTTCCTGTATCTAAGACGCTAGCCTGTAACAGTGAAGGCACCAGCTCAGCTTCTTCATGTTCAGTGAGTAGCTATTGTCTTCAGCAATGGGGCCTTGCTGTTAGTTTGTGGAAAGCAACCTGTAGTCTTAGCAACAGCCTGTGTTGTTTGGGGATTCCTGTGGACTCCTTTGGCCAACCACCCAATTAGATGTAAATTAGATATGTTTGTGTGTGTGTTTACACACACACACACACACACACACACACACGGCTCTCATATGGGAACTTTTACTATATTAGGTTTTCATACTTACCCCTCAAATGTTTCTTAATTTTGGCTGTCCTCTCTCTATCTTCCCTCTTTTTCCATGTGTTTTTTTCTATCTATTCTATTTTACTTTCCTAGAAAAATCTATCTGTACCCTTACTCTATACTGAACCCTTGTAGTTCTATAGATTCTAGCTTTGTTATCATTGATTTAAAAGTTAATATGCACATATAAGCAACTATATACCATATTTGTCTTTCTGGGTCTGGGAAACTTCACTCAGGAAGATTTGTTTTCTACTTCCACCCATTTTCCTGCAAAGTTCATGATTATTTTGTTCTTTTTTCTTTTTTAATAGCAGCATAATATTCCATAGTATAAATTTACTACATTTTACTCACCTACTCTTCTGTTGAATCTAGATTCTTTCCAACTTCTAGCTATAAAGAATATGGCAGGGTAGCCCATGGCTGAGCAAGTTTCTCTGTGGTAAGATGAAGCATCCTTTGGGTATATAGCTGAACCCTGAGGTAGATTGATTACCATCTTCCTGAGAAATTGCCACAGTGATTTCCTTTGTAGCTATACAAGTGTGCAATGAAGGAGTGTTCCTCTTATTCCATAACCCCACCAGCATGAGCTGTCATTTGTTTTAATGATTCAAGCCAGGATGACTGGTGTAAGATGAAATCTCAAAATAATTTCAATTGGCATTTCTCAGATGGCTAAGGATGCTGAACGTTAATTTAAGTGGTTTTCACTCAACCGAGTTCCCTCTTTTGAGAATTCCCTGTTTAGGTCTGTTCCCCATTTTTTTGAGTTATTTGTCTTCTTGCTATCTGGGATCTCTTTTAAATTCCTATTAAGAATTTTTTGTCCTGAAAGTATGCTAGTGCTTGTGGTTAATGATTCTGTCAAGAATCCACAGGGGACTTGTTCCATAGTGCTCCCAGAAGAGTGAGAAATTTTAAAAATGCCTCAAATTAGGATAATTACAATTAAATAGCAGTGGGTATCTACCAGAGGGGATGTAATAAGGAGAGCTCAGACCTTGTCAGTCTTGGAGCAGCTCTCCTTGTGACTCAGCTGTCTACCTAATAGTCAAAGAGATAATCCTCTGGCAGGTGACATGTACCAAAGGTTACATATGAACTATAACTAGTTCTTACCACTTGACATCAGAGTTCATTGGAATTAATGCTTTAGTTACAGATAGCCATAACTTCAATAGATGCTAAGACAGATGTTTTCTAAGTTACAGAAGCTACAGTCAGACCCAAGTGCTTAGAAAGGAGACAGGGTGCACATCCCACGTCAACAGCACACTCTAATAAACTAAGCTGCTTCATTTGCCTCTGTCAGCTTCATGCTGACAGCCCCTACATTTGGACATGTTACAGGGACAGTTCTCTTATGATTCCTTCACATTGCTATGTCCAGTGTAGAAACACTACAGACAGTTCCTTCAACCAATTTTCAGTTTCTTGATCTTGATAGGTAAACAACACCAGCAGCAGCAACAACAACAACAACAAACACATAAAAGGGTTGTACAATAGAGAGATTAGAAAATATAACCATCCTAGTAGAACTACAGAATAAAAGAACCAAATAATAAAAAACATAAATGTAGATTTATCAGACTTATTGTTAAAGCCAAGTTTTTGATGTGTAAGCTAGAGTCCTAGATTATCCAGTTTAGTGACTTCACGGTGCTTCTAGAATTCTATTCAACACACATTAAAATAAAAACAGTAAAATATTCTTTGAGAAACAGAAATCAGTGTAATGAAAATATTGCTAAACTTGGGATTAAAATCCTAATCTGACTGAGTAAATAAATACATGTTATTTAGAACTGAGATTCATGACCAGTGGCTGTTGCTTTGATTCCCAGTGGGAACTTCTGGTTCTCTTCTTTCTACTGTGTGCAGGGAATCTTAGGAACAGAAATTCTGTGTGTAGAAGAATCTATATTGCCTGGGGTAGTTCAGTGAGACAGTCTAAAATAAAACAAATATCTAATAAGAGCAGCAACTAGACAAGACAGAAGGATTCGGGATGAAAGACAAACTAGACCCAGTGACCCAGGCTTTATCAAAAGTCTTTTTTGAGGATTGGCTTTGATTTTAAAAGCTGAAAACAATAGAACTTTTTGTACCCCAACTCACAGAATAGATGTGTGGCACATATGGCCCCAACTGTGCAACTATTAAGCACCGTTTTGCCATCAGATTAAGTCCTGGCATTCTCTAAGGTGAGCACATACTTCATGATAAATCAACTTTCCAGCCGAAGGATTGTATGCGGATTAAGAGATCAGGATTTACCAAGGTAATCCTCCTCACAGGGCCTGACATTAGTGAGAGAAATCGATTTGGCTGCACTGCACAGCTATTTGAACCAAACAAATTTATAATCTTCACGTCTTTCCTCTAAAAGACATTTAATGGAGGGGAAGTGAATCATGTTTCTGTTTGTTTCCCATTTGTTTTTTTGGTCATGAGTTTGAAAGGCAGGACCTATTTCCTTAGTTTTTCTTCAGCACTAGCTGCCTTCCCAGGCCCAAAGCATCATGAATGTAACCGTGTAATGTAACAATGTAATGTAACAATGTAATGTAACAAGTCAGTGTCTCCTCATGCTACAGCATGCAAATGAAATACAACTCAAGAATGTAGTTAAAGGCTTATGGTGACTCACAGCACAGGATTAAGGTCACCAACTGTTAGCTTAAGATACAGCCATGCATCTCCTAGACAAAATGACTCAAACGTGTTTATGTTTAAAGTGCTCATGGATATAACGATTTTATTAAAAACTTGGTGCCATTACTAAAGTATATGGAGGGGAAACCGATTACATGCAAACACTAACTTAGTGTTCATTGATGGTGTGGTGCAGCCATTGCCTCCAGGCTGAGCATGACCATCGGAAACTTGAAGTTGAGCAGCTATGGTGACCTGCATGAGACCCTCATGAGATCTGGCCCAATGTTCCCTCGTGGTAGGAAAACAGAGGCTCACAAGCTCCACATGAGTTCCTCCCCTTTATGATATTTTAGTCACTGCTGTATAAGGGATAAGCAATGTGTCAGATCCAATGTTGTCACTGCCTTGAGCCATCTGTGCTCCCATATATAACACCAACAAGCTCATTGGCTCACCGAGCTGGACTTGAATGGAATACATTGTTCTATTGGTGCCTCCTCTATCTGGGATAAATGTTTCTGTATCTCTCTCCCTAACAAAGTCCCCCAGTGGATGAAGTTAAGGCTGTGACCATGGATACACCCAGTTACCAAGCAGAAGAAAGGCAAGAGGAAGAAAGGCCGAGCACTCACAGTGGAGATCTATGCAGACAGAGCTTCAGCAGCAGAAGCACCGGCCATGTCCAAGTGCCCAGGAAAGCACAGCACAATCATTACAAACAATAGCAACCAACCAGAGCTCCCAGGGACTAAACTACAATCCAAAGAGCACACATGGACAGACCCATGACTCCAGCTGCACATGTAGCAGAGGATGGCCTTGTTGGGCATCAGTGGGAAAAGAGGCCTTTGGTCCTGCCAGGGCTTAATGTCCCAGTGTAGGGGAATGTCAGGGTAGGGAGGTGGGAGTGGGTGGGAGGGTGGGGGAACACTCTCATAAAAGTAGGGGGAGGGGAGATGGTTGTTTTTGGAGGGGAAATGGAAAATGGGAATAACATTTGCAATGTAAACAAAACTATTCAATAAAATATATCCAATAAAAATGATAAAAAAAATTTAAAAGATTGGAACGAGAAGAATGACACTGGTTATGGGTTTGGCAATAAGTTAGAGTTTCTTTTCTTTTCTTTCTTTCTTTCTTTCTTTTTTTTTTTTTTTTTTTTTTTTGCTTATTTAACACTAGTTATATATCTTCAACTTCACAGGGCTGTGATCTTCATTTTATATGTCATAATATATGAAGTTCACAAGGAGCAGAGTAGAGTTGTGCTTCAATACAAGGGAGTCTGAATCCACAGTCAACAAGTTCTCAACACAGCCTATCTGAGTTGCTCTGGCTCAGACTGTCTGCCAGTAGGCTCTCTAAATGGCATAAGGACAACGGGAAAGCAGGTGATCTTGGTAAAGGTTAAGAAAGTAAGTGAAATAAATCATACGACTTTAAGATGAAAGAGTAAAATAAATGCAGGAGGTTGGTTATGCCACAGAAATAAAGCAGCAAGGGAGAGGATGGGTATCTGGAGACTTTCCAACAAGAACAACAGCGCATATCCCACACCTCACCGGCATAACAGGTAAACAACACCACCAAAGGTTTGTGTGACAGGGACCTGAATCCACCCCGGGGCACACGGAGTCTACATCTTCCTGATGCTGGTAAACATGACCCCTTGGTAAATTTATTAGAACAAGTAGGTTCTCAGTGAGATTTTTGAGGGGCTGAAGGTGAACGGAAAAGGAGGGACAACATGTGTGGTGATAAAAATCTGGGGGGAGAATGCATGATGTAGAGAGCAAAAGCTCACAACAATACGGAGGAGGAGAGATGGGTTTTGGAAGAAGGTGGGAAAGAGCTGATTTTTGTAGAGAAGGGCTCTGAAGGCCCATGAACTCAAGCAGCGCTGATGCAGGCGCAAGAGAAGGAGACCACTCTTCCCCAGCAGGGAATTGTTTATTTATTTTATTTATTTTTTTTTGGTAATAGGGGTGAGGTCCAGAGCACTGCACTACAGAGCACAAGTGCGGTGTCTTAATGGAGCGCAGGAGGAAGGGACACAGTACCATGAGGACAAGGCTAGAGACAACATGAGTGGTTGGAGCACTGAGAACCAAAGAGACTAGGAAACAACCGAGGGGGATTTAAGAGGTAAACTGAGCTCGATGTACACAGGAAATAGTGAATGGCATATTACTAAAGTGACCTTAATAGAACATGCAGACATGTGATCACTGGGTTAAGTTTTTAGAGGGTGAAAAGGCACCTGACAAAAGAAAGAGCATGAAGGAACAACAAGCTCAGAAATCGTGAGAAGGCTACACTCACTCCATGACAGACTTCAGATTGGCAGTTAAGGAGATGAGGCCTGCGAGCCCGGTAAGTCCAGACAAGTCAATTACTAATAGAAAAAACCCACAGGCTAGAGGCTTCATGCCCCAACTGTGGTTCCAGAAGACCTAGAGATCGAGTAAGATAACGCTCATCTACCCGGGAATTCCAATGTGACTTAAACCAAACCTGTGAGCTCACTCGGTGGTCTGCCTTGGTAATGCTGGGCATCTGTGGAATAAAACTCTCTTTGTGAGTACTCCATTTGAATCTGGGGTGCCATTCTTCGGTGAATCATGGACCCTTACACTAGGTGTGCTTCCCTTCTCAAAGAAAGACTCCAATACAGGCAAATGGACTTCTAAAGAGAAGCTTGCCATCCTGTGACTTTTAGATCCACCATGATGGTTATATGATAGACGTTGTAATAAAACTAAGCAATTGCCCATGCAGCTCCACAGGCCCGGAAGCCTTCCTGATCAGGGTCTCCTCACATCCCAGTCTGCTGCTGGGTTGGTAATGTCTACTGTCATGGACGACTGTGTACTTGGAAGAACTGGCCTCATCCTGTTTCCATCCTGAGCTAGGTTTGTTGTTGTTGTTGTCATTTTGTTTTTCTTGTGGGCTTTATTTTTGTGTGTTTTTTGCAGGGAGGTGTTTTGGTTTGGTTTGATTCTTATGTGAGTCCTTCTTGGAAAAGTAAATATAATACATATTTCTTTAAGCCATGGTGCACGATATTTCCAAGTATAAGATTTTTGCTTCAAACAAAAAGACAGGCTCCAATAATCATTGCATTTTACTGATTTATGAAATTATACCACTTGAGACCTCAGCATGTACTTGATTGACCTGTACTTAAGGGATCAATAAACAGTCAAATATTAGCCATCAGATTCTTGATGCAGTTCCCATCACTTCTCCTGTTCTTGACTAATGTTACTAATGCCAATATCCACATGCTGTCCATCAGTATGACCGGCTGATCAATATTTTGATTTATATAAAAGTTGAGCACTCATTTAGAAATCTTTCTATAATCCATGCTCTGGTGCTTCCAATAGCAACATGTGATGGGTCAATTATATCAAGATTTCTACTTTAAAGTCTGAGCGCTGACCTATGGGCCTGGATGGAAATCTCACTGTCCTAAGGAGAGCTCTTCGATGCAAAGAGTTTTTCTTTCTATGCCTACACTAATTAATTCACTGGACCTTTCTTAAAGGTGGGCACTGTTATTTGTAGAGGTGGGTCTCGAACCCAGGGACTTTGAAGGTTATTTCTAGGAAGCGGGTCAGGATTCTGGAAGGAAATACTGCTAAGTGTATCACCATCTATTTTCTTCTTTCATTCCTTTTACTTTACAGGAAATTCAAGGGGATAGGCTGCTCCCGTTCCTCTGCATTGAGAACCAGCACAGTCCTGTGTGCACAATGCTTGCCAGCAGTTGCTAGGTATAGCCTGGCTGAGGTCAAACGTACTACAGTCCCCAGGATATATGTCATTCTCTTCCAATAAGACAAAATGTTTATTATCAGGGTTGAACTGACTGCTGACTACGATATCTCAAACTTCCATAATGCTTCGTGGGGGGTGGTTTCATACATGCCACCATGTTTAAATAGGTAATTTACCTTAAAACTGCAGCAAGATCAGCACATAAAAATATGAGAGACATGAACTTCACTCAAGTGGGTTTGAGAAAGACAGTTCTTGGGAGCAACAAGGGTAATTGGACATGTTCCTCTTAATCATCCTTAAGAAGCACTTACTACACACTGGGCCTTTTCCTTACACCATTCTAGATAGATTCCCTCCCTCTCTCCCTTCCTCCTTCCTTACCTTTCTCCTTCCCTCCCTGCCCCCTCCTTCTCTCTTCCCTCCTCTCAGCATCTAGCTGGCCTCTCTGTGTTTACTTTCCCTCTAACTATAGTTTCTTTCTTGTCTCTAAGAAAATTCACTCTGAAAATATGAGCAGTTATAGACTATTTATGTTTTTATTATATATACCTATTTATAAAATCATTTTCAAAGTCTCCTCTCAGTGAAGAACCGCAGACTGGGAAGCTAATTAAAAAGATTCCAATTATTTAAATAATGAAAGTACTGGTAGGGTGCAAGGGCCCTCTATAAACAAACATCTATGATGTAGGTAATAGAGTGTCCATTTTACCTAGAAAAAGCCTGATGCATAGATGGGGATGGGGGTTGTTTGTGGTTTCTCAGGCAGTAAGTGGTAGGCCTGGGATATAAATGTAGTTGGCCTGAGGCCACAGGCTCTCAAGTCTCTTCAGGGACTGATGAGGACTCTGTGGATTACTGTGAAGACAGATTCACTTCTTCTCTGTTTTCTCTTTCAGTCACACAGTATGGACCATTCAGCATATCCTATCCCTGTGCTCCAACTGAGCATCACACAGTATGGACCATTCAGCATATCCTATCCCTGTGCTCCAACTGAGCATTGTGCCCAGGAAGCAGTGCACCTCCCGCAGTGCAGACACAGAGGACAGTGATGAACTAAGAGTGACCAGCCTTGGACTAGTGTCCAGTGGTATTAACTACTAACAGAGGGGGAGATTCTCTGGCAAGTTTCTCAACCTCCCTCAGCCATTTACAGTGTCCTTCCATAACTCTTCAGGCAGAGAATGAGACACACTTGGCAAGCTGGTTTTTATGGTAAATAGAAAATTCAGGGTGCACACAGAATCTGAACGGAAACATCTAGAGCAAAAAAAGACCCGAGAGATAGTAAGAGGTGAAAGGGGAGTTTAAGAAAATCTAGATATAGGGAGAAAACACATGTATTCATCAGTAAGAATTAGAAGAAAAGCTGTCAAAAGCATTGAAACTACAGTGACCCAGAGAGTAAAATGAACATGTTTTAAAATTTTCCTCTATTCTTACTAAGCAATCAGTGTCAGCTTAAATGAGACTCAGGCCAGATCTACCCTCCACCCCAGTAGTTCCAAGGCTTCTCTTCTTTAATCCAGACATTTGACTTGACATTTAACATATAGCACCTGAAGGGCTGTCTTCAAGTTCCCCTGCCTGGCCCATGAACAAAGGTAAAAGTCTTCACCTGGAGACCTTCTAGAGTTTTGACCTCACAGTTGAAACTAGTGGACCATGACTCTGTACCCTGGGACTCTAGACATCTGTTTTAGCCTGTGTTTTCTAGAAAAAAAAGAACTTATAAAACGAATCTCTCCTGTCTGCTCTCTTCTTCCCCCTCTCACTACAGAGAGAAAGAATAAATTATTTATTTCTCTTTGAGTTGAGAGCTATGTTTTTGCACCAATAAGGAAAAGACAAATGTTGTTTCAGCAAATGTTGCTGAGAAAACTTGGAATCAAAAAGATATGAAATTTGACCCCAATTCTTACTCTATATAACAACATATGTATATATTATTTCATACACACACACACACACACACACACACAAACATATATATAATTAAATGACTTATAGGCTGCAGTCTATCTAATCCAACAATGGCTGGCAATGACAGAAAGTTCAGGATTCCAATAGTTGCTCAGTGCACAAGGCTGGATGTCTCAGATGGTCTTACACTGGGATGCTGAAGAAATGGATTCTAGTGCCAATGAAGGAATGGAACTGCTAGAAAAGTGAGGGTAAGCAGGCAAAGAGCAAGAGCTTACTTCCTCAATGTCCGTAAAGCAGAAGGCGTGGCCCAGATTGGAGGTGTGTCTTCCCAACTCAAGATCCAAACCAAAGGTATGCTTCTTGCCTCAAAGGTCTGGCCTAGAAATGGATTTTTCCACTTCAGATGAAGCAAAAAACACCTCTTACACCTGTGCCCTCAAGTTCTGGATTGCAAATCATTCCTGATGCAGTCCAGCGGACAACCGAGAGTAGCCTTCATCACCTATGGCATGGGTTGGCCTCAACCCTACTATCTTAGTTTGGGTTTTCGTTGCTGTGAAGAGACACCCCAATCATGGCAAGTCTTAGAAAGAAAAACATTTACCTGGGGATGGCTTACAGTTCAGAGTTTCAGTACTGTCACGGCAGAAACATGCAGCATGCAGGCAGACATGGTGCTGGAGAAGGAGCTATGAATTTTCTATCTTCATATAGGCAGTAGAAGTGAATGCCACATTAGGCCTAACTGGAGAAACTGAGACCTCAAGGCCTGCCCCCTCAGTGACACTTTCTCCAACAAGGCCACACCTATTCCAACAAAGGCCACACCTCCTAATAGTGTCACTTCCTATGGGCCAAACATTCAAATAACTGTCTATGGGGGCCATTCGCATGCAAACGACCACATCTACTATGCCAAAGAACTCAAGATGTTCAGATTCCTCTGAGCTCATAATCTTTGGGACAGAGTATCCCTGATTCCGACCTTTAGCATAATTTTAAGACCCAAGTCCAAATGCCAGTTCTTTCATTTTTAGCATGACAACCTGAGACAGCTACGTAATCTCCGGACGTCTTTATTTCTCACCCTTGCAACACAGTTAATGATATGGATAGCATCTACCAAATGATATGGTATCAGGCAGCTAGTAGGGGTTATACCAGGAATTGCTTTTATTACATTATGTTCTAGACCCTCTTATTGAATCAAATCCCAGTGAACACTGGCTCCTGCTGCTAATGAGGATTTCCCAGTGTGGCTGTTTGTACTACACTCCAGCCACAACTACCTTTTAGCGATTCCAGTGCAGGCCACGCATTCCTCCCTGGGCCTCTGTGCGCGTTACTTCATCCTTATGAAACTTGAC
The DNA here is from genome assembly GCF_963924665.1 of Micromys minutus. Classification (NCBI taxonomy): domain Eukaryota; kingdom Metazoa; phylum Chordata; class Mammalia; order Rodentia; family Muridae; genus Micromys; species Micromys minutus. Next base: position 21,388,330 of record NC_137952.1, on the reverse strand, counting down.
TCTTCGTATACATTACTCTGAATATTTTTCATATATTTCTCAGCTTTGCTCCTGCATATTTTTTACAACAGGTCCTATTGCTGACTGCCACTTTTGTAGAAATGTCTCACGTGATTTTTCAAGAGCAGCCAACCCCCCTGACTTCAGAGCGCTTTTAGAATTATGATCTCTAACTGTGGGATGCTCTCTACATCCACCCAACACAGAGGAGGCTACCAAGGCTTTCTGTTCCGTGGCCTTACTTTGTCCATGGGAGCAATTCTTCTCTGCAGACAGATTGGCTTTGGACAGATCAGGTCAGCAGACAGGAGCATCCAGATCAGGCACATTTGGGGACCCATGACCTAAGAATCTAAATTCTAGGTGCTAACAGGAAGCTACTGTGCAGTTTTAAGCCAGGAGAAACATGATTTTACTGCTGCTGTGTGGAATACAGACTGCCTGAAGAGGGTTTCTGAAGCCGTCTCATCCCAGTTGGTTATTAGGAAGGGAATAAATTTAAACCTTTCTTAGGCACGAGGCAGGTATAAGTAAACAGTGCATAAACAGACATGCAATCTTGCTGTTGTTTCAACATTTCACAGAAGTGGGTGCCAATGAAAAGAAGATTCAGAAATGCTGATCTAGACTGTGAGAGGGGCTGGAGGTGCCTTCTTAGTACCAGCCACCCATTGTACTTACACTGGCCTGGGATGGCCCCAGGAGCCTCCGGGACCAATAGCCCTAAAACTGCCCTGTTACCTCATGTTTCCTTGGAACTGCGCAGACACTGACTCATTCACCTTCTGAGTGGGAAGATGGTCCAGTAAGATAAGAGAGTCTATTCGCAAGTCAGCTTCTCTGAACACAGATGCTCCTGTTTGCAGAGTCTCAGGAAGTACAAGTGAAGGAAGGAAGGAAGCCACAGGAGGTGCGCAGGGCAGTACAGATACTGTGCCCCTCTGCGGGACCTCTCAGCCTATGCCTCAGTGTTCTCTTCCTACAGAGATACTATCTGTCTCTCCCGCCAGGTGAATTCCTGGGCTTTCTTTAGTGTAAGAAAAAGATCTCATGCCCTGGAAATCATGGGTGGGCAGGTATTCTTTTGTTTGAACATCCCAAGTGTTTTATTAAAAACACTAAAAGGGCCAATGGCTGCTTGGTCTCTTGGGGAGATACTGTGGTACTTTATGTACATAATTTTCTTTAATACTCTCACCACTAACCCTATTTTATAGAAATAAAACAAAGCTTAGGGTGGTGAAGGGGCTTTCTTTATATTAGACCCTGCACTGAGCTGCCGTCTAACTCTTAGACTACATACATGGCTGTGCACCCCGCCTCACTGCACCTTCAACAACCATAGACCCAGAGCCAGTGCCATGAATTTTACAATCAACGCCTTTTGTAAAAATTTAGAATATGACTTGCTGAAACTCGGCTTTGCCATGAATAAAACAGGGGCAGTAATGTCTTCCTATCAGATGAAGACAAAAAATTAGACCCAACTTTTAATGCACTTACTACAGTAAATCTTCCATAAGGACTTGGTAAAACACATATTTACCTAAAGTGACCGTGGAATGACGGGTCTCGTGTGTAGACAATGTAATAAAACAGCTGCTATGGAGCTGACTTTCTAGGAATTTACTGTATGTTGGCAGTGCTCTTTGAGTACAGGGGTTATGTAATCTTTAATATGCATTTTCTATGGGAATTCCTGAGGCTAAGTCAATATGCAATAACATTTTGGTAAGTAAACAATAAGGGTTAGCAGTTTAAACAATTTCTTAGATCCAGAATGTTGGGGATATGTTAGCGTGGTGGGCTGACATTTACCTAACAGTAGGGAAAACACTTTTAAAGGAAGTACAAAGGGAAAGTCCCCAGAGTCTGCATGGATGGAAGCCACTGAGGCTCAGCACCACCAGTCCACAACTTCCACCAGTCAACTCTCAGCCCAAAACAGAGTAACAAAGCAGGACAACGCAGAAGGAAGGATATATTTACTAATACTCAAGGCATAGTGAGGAAAGGGGGAAGGTTTCTGCTCATCCTTAAGATGATGGTATTCAATACATATTGTATGAGGACAATTTATAAGAATAACTTACCTTTCACCAAAAATTCATATTATTTTTAGTTAGAGTTTTTGGAGATATTTCTAAAACGAGGTCAATTTAGTTGACATTTCATTATTCTTTTAGTTTAATTTGTTTTAGTTTCTTGGAACTCCAAAAATTTTATTATTTTCATTATATTTGTTTATTCATTCTTACACAAATATTTACAAGCATCCAGGTTTATGTCTGAAATAATATGGTTAATAATGGGAATTATAGTATGAGATAATTTTAAATAATTTTCATAATCTCATCATTTTTGGCCTCATTGGAATTCTTGATAATCAACATCCATTATTTTTGTAAGGTGGGTCCAGGGTTGGGAAGAGGGCTTACACACGCAGCTTCTACAGCTGTTTCCTTTATTATATTGCATTTTCAGGTATTTCAACTACTGTTAGATAATGTCAACCTGCTATGTCAACATGGAGCATTTGCCATGCAATCATGGGAACTGGAGTTTGGATCCCCAGAATCAACATAAATGCCAGGTTGGATACAGAGTAGCACCTGTTTCCCCAGCATTCAAAAGGCAGGGAAAGATTGGGTCTTTGGAGGAACCTGGCTAGTTAGGCTGGCAGAAATGATGAGTCCTGGACTTCAGCAAGAGACTGTGCCTTATCATAAGAAATGGAGCAATCAAGGAATATACTCCTGGGCTCCAAATGCAGACATTCACGGATGCACTCATTCATACAAACATATATGCACACATACCATAGCAGTGAAAAAGCATATTGTTTATTTAGAAAATATTTAAGCTGCTATTACTTGAAACAATCCAAGGAATCAACTCTTATCATATAAAAATCCAGCATCTCCTGAGCTTAGCACCATCATAGTCATATTCTGTGAGGTTCATTTTTTTCAATTTTTGTGAACAACTTATTGGCTGTAAACAGCTTTAATCACTATAATATGAAGGATAAATACATTTTATTGCCTTTACTTTTGGAAATGCCTCCTGCCAATCAAACTTTGTAGCCTTGGTATATGTTTTAATGAAAGAAGAGAGATTTCATAAAACTATGCTTGTAAAGTGTCATAACTCCTACTGCATACTGTCAAAGTAGGGCTGGCACTTTTAGTCTGTGGGTTAGTGTAATCCGTAGGGAAAATTATACAATCTTTAATCTAAAGAAAACTCTGCCCCATCCTCTCTTAGTGCAAGCCTCTCTCCCTAATTGCAGCTCTTAAGGATACCTATCCCACCTTGCCTTGAACTAGTTCTCTACCATAAAAGGAAACCTCATGGCATTCCAAATAGCTCTAAATATAAATGTTTCTCTTATTCTGGGCCAAATCTATTTCCACCAATTTCATGTTCTCACTACTTGGACTGTAATCCAGCTCCTCTCCTGTCCAACCTTGTTAAATTCCTGCTAACTGCCCATGTTTCCTGAGCTACCTCATCCTGGCTTTACCATCGCCACCTTAAATGCAAGAGCTGCCATCTTTGAAAATCTTGATTATTTAACTCTCTCTGGGGGTCAAGACAGTACCTAGAACTAAAAATGTCTTTTTTTAAAAAACATGCCAAAGTGTGTTCAGGAATCACAAGTTCAGTTCATGCGACTAGTTCAGTTCATGCGACTGTCACTTTAAATTATTCGACAGGCACTTCTTATCTAAGTGGCTAGATTCTATCTTACTATCACTCTGAAGATCTATCTTGGATTTCAGTTTCCTCTTCACCCTGGCTTTGTTTTTTTTTTTTTTTTGTTTTTTTGTTTTGTTTTGTTTTCTTTTTTTTCTTTTTCTTTTTGGCAAACTGGTAATCACTCTTACATTATTTTTGGTTAAAATGGCTGAAGCTGGGCTTTAAGCCACCTCGATCAGCATCAGAAGCAAACGTGATGCCATGGAATTCACGGAACATTTCATGAAATCAGAGAATGGGAAGAGTGAGCCAAAGGCAGGAAGAAGCAGAAGCAGAGCCCAGAAGGAGGCTTCTCAGGCCGGACCCGGAGCACTTCTCTATAACTTACACATGGCCATCCTTTAATCCAAAACCATGGTTTGGAAAACCTAGGTCAGGTGGCCCCACCTGGGTGAAGACTAAATTATTCATTTAAATGAATGTGGCCAGGGATAGGTTTGTGAGTATACAGACCTTATAGATCTTCCTTAGAAGAAGTGAAGTAGGCATTAACAAGAGATCCCAAATTATTGTGTGTTTAGAGCAGAGTTTTCAAACCTGTGAGTTGGGACTGCCAAAAGGCCATGGAAGAACAGACATTTGCATTACGATTCATAACAGGAGCAAAATTACAATTATGAAGTAGCAACAAAAATAATGTAATGAACAGGGGTCACCCTAGCATGAGGAACCTTATTAAAGGTCAAAGCATCAGGAAGGTTGAGAACCACTGCTCTAAAGCAGAGTAATATTTAGAGGTGTCAGTCTATATTCTTATTCCCCCACTTTCCTCCTTGACAGCCATCCAAGTGGGAGCAGGTATCATATCAGGAAAAATAGGTTAAGAAGGAAAAGAGAAGCAGCTGGTGAGTAGTTCTAAGTCTCCCCAAATCTTAAAATCCTTAGAATTTCTCAGGAGGAGAATACGAAAGCTTCTTAGAGAATTTCTTGGAGGCTATTAACAAGAGAGATATGTTTATATATGAAGAATCCTAAAGAAGCAGGAAAGGAGGATTCTCCCAGAGTTCTTAGGAGAAACGGAGAGATGCGAAGACCCTGAAGGAGTGTAGATCTAAGGAGGGTAGAGGCAAAGGTAATAACTAAAGTGGTAAGAATCTTGTTTGGTGACTGTCCTTGCTGATGGAGTTTCTTATCTGCTAGGTCTGAATGAGAAAGACAAGAGCAAATGAGATTCCTAGTGGTTCTGCTACCCCATTCTGGATTTCTCCAGCAGTGAAAGAAATTCACTTGTAACAGTGAAAGCCCACCCTACTCATTTAAAAAAATCTGCACACAGTTTGTCAAACCCTCTTGTAGTTCATGGCATTCATATTTCTTTTGCTATTCTCCAGGGCCCAGGACACAGCCCTCTGTGTGCATTCTTGAGCTGAACCCTTCCTCCTTCATGCACGTCTTCTCCCCTGCAGATGTGGCTCAGGCAGACGTTCCACCATGTTTTATCATTGTCCAGCGTGTGACTTATGTTCCATAGTCAATTGTCTAGGCTAAGCTCTCTAATTTAGCAAATGGTGATAAATTGGTAGCTATGGATATGTTTCATCCTAAAGTAAGAATGAAACTGTTGGGGGCCAAAAAAACCAAGCCACTGAACCGGACTAGGGTTTGACTGCCCTTTCCCCTCTTCATTTTTGGAACAAACAGGGCAATTACTTTAGAAAGAAGATCAGTGATGTCATGAATGAAGCCAGGGTGTCAGGTGACCTGGATTTATTCTTAGCTATGCTATTGAACAGGAGTGACCTTGGGCAAGTCATTTTTCACATCCAAATATCACTGTTCTCCACCATGCAATTAAAAAAAAACACAAACAAAAACCACCACATTACCTCCTTACAGAATAATATGGGTGTAAGAATTATGCACATGTTGTTCTCTAAGAAAACATTTTTTATTTAGTAATCTGTCACTGTTTTTCTTATTTTTTTTTTCTTTCTTTCTTTCTTTTTTTCCCACACAGAATAGTTTATTCAGGGCATGGGGATGGGAGTTAAGAGGGTAGTAGAGGTTGAGAGAGAAGAGGAGAGCAGAGAAGTAAAGGCCGGCCATGAGCACATGGAGACAGATGGGGATAGGGAACGGAGAGAGGGGCAAAGGGGGGAGAGCAAGAGAACAAAAGGCCAAGAGAGCATGGAGGGAGCACCTTTTTCTTAAGATACTGTGGTTGTATGGAGTTTCGGGTCTTTCAATATTCCTAAAAATTGGAATTTATGTGTGTTTGCAAAACTTAAAATAAGGACTAGCTTAAGCCAAATCAGAAGGTGGATTTAACACAGAGACAGCACCCACCACTATACATGTATACACTTAACTTTATTTACCTGAGACGTGAATGGGTATCAAAAGCAGAATTCTAGAACCCTGTCAATTGCCTAAGGATAAGTTAGAGGATGCTACAGAAGGAACAGAGACACATGGAGATGAGGACACTGTCAAACAAGGCCAGGACTGGTGCCAACTCTATAAATGAATTCCACTTTCTGCAGATCTGTCAGCTTTAAAAAAAAAATCTTTTTGCAAAGCTTTCCAAAGGAAATTTGTCCTAAGTTACTGTCTTCATCTAAATTGGGAACCAATGTCCATTTCAATGAGTTTAAAAAGCTGTAGTTGCTTTTCACTAGATCTGTACTCAAAATATTGCACCTTATGTATGGCATACCCTGCTGTAAAGTAAAATAAATGGAAATCAGGAGTATTCTCGCTGGCCTACTAGGGCATAGGAAGGAGAATACAAGCCTAGCAAGTGGGCAAACACTAATCAGATAATACTTAAAACTGTGCCCTGGAGCAAGCATGCTGACCTCTGTACCACTTCTCTGTGCACAAGATGGGCCAGCATAGAAAGGAACCAAGGCAAGGAGTTGAAATCCTTGCATTAGGCACAGGTGAGCCTGGTGCTGGAGTGTGTGTTGGGGAGCTATCTCCCTGCCTGCCATTAGAATATCTGGTAAGGATAGTTTTCTTCCTAGACCATTAGGTCACATGGACTGTGCGTTGGAGTGCTGCAAACCCAGGTCTGTTAGTATGAACAGGGGGCTAAGAGCTCAAGGTGTGCCAGTGAACCCATCAAAGTGGAGGTACACATCCTACATCTTATCCTGTAACACAGCCATTCATAACCTGTGATTTGGGATTCCCATCCTGCATATCAGAAAACCCCCACCCCCCACTACATATCAGATACTTACATTCACAACAGTAGAAAAATTACAGTTCTGAAGTAGCAATGAAATAATTTTATGGTTGGGGGTCACCACAACAGGAGGAACTGTATTAAAGGGTCACAGTATTAAGAAAGTTGAGAACCATGGTTATAATGCTTACATGCAAACTATTCTGTAGATAAGGGACAAACTTTTTCCTCACTGCATGGAGAAATTTTTCTTACTGTCTCTTGAGGACCATCCACTTTTAAACACAACAATTTGTGTCAAATGTTTGTCTCTCTCAGATGAGAAATATTATTAACTATTTTTTATAACAATGATTCCAAAAAAAAAATACTTTCTATCTCCTAGTGCAGCAATTTTTACACCAGCAAAGTGCAGAAACCCTGTTGTTTTGTCTGTCTGTTTTTTTACTCAGAAAAGCTGACACTATGGACAGAGAGGCTGGCACTTGGGTGGGGTCCTCAGTGAGCAAGAGCAGCACCCCCTACCGCCCCTCACCCCCTCAGAAGGTGACATCCCTCACTCAGACAATTTCATTTGCACTTCATTTGCATGGGGGTCAGGTTGAGGAAGCCTGAACAGCTACAGTGAGCTGGTCAGTGGGGAAGGCTTTTCCTACTAACCAGGCAGGTTCTTGTTCTCTAGAAAACACCTGTACCTTTTCTTCCCATTGCAGGTGTCACATGAAAGAAAAGCATCAAACCCAGAAGGGGTGTGAGTAGATGCCCATGTGGGTTCAAAGCGGAGGAACTGTGGCTGGAAGCTCCTTTCCTTTAACTGTGCTGTTCTATTTGATGGATTAAAAAAAAATGTAACAATGAGCTCATTCCTGGTCTCCCAGCTTCTTCTCACCCTCTGCCTCGAAACTCGCCCCAGGGCACTCTCACTAAGACAGGAAAGCTCAGGGCTGGGTTGTGAGGATTGGACCTGTCAGTGGAGACATAATGCTCCTTCCCGTGTCTAACCTCCCAGTCTGCTGCTTCTCAATTAATGACCCAACCCTGATGGAAAGCACACATGCTAAAAAGTCCTGCCTGCCTCTGAAGTAGGGCCTCTTAACAGCCCGTCTCCCGGAAGACCAATGTAAACCATGTTTAATTCAAAGTATACCAGCATTTAAGAGTGGATCTTGAGTGAATTCAGGATATTGCATTATATGGGGGAAAAAAAAAAGGGGGGAAAATGACACTTTAGAAGGAGACAGGAGGTGACCTTAATAAAACAGAGCACAAAACAAGTCACCTTTGATTAAGGTGGGGAAGGAGATGTGTTGGTTTGGAGAAAGGAATAAACAAAAGGCCTTGGCTAGAACTTGACTTCCTGCAGAGAGCTTTGGAGGGTTCAGCTTAGGAAAGCAGAAGCTGAGAGGCCTAGTGAAGGACCAGCTCTCCCACAGTCCCCGAGGCATCAGGGTACTATATGTTCAAGGGCTGTGGGAACAAAGAAAATCACTAGAAAATCCCATTACCTTGAGGTTCTTTCGTTTGTTTGTTTTTATTTTCTGTCCACCAAAAGACCTGAAAACTCTAAGAAGACACAGACACGCGGTCTATCCCTCAGTTTCCAGCTTTTTATGCTGACAAGGTCGGCGACGGGCCGTACCCACCCTACCTCCTCTACCACAGTAATTATTGTTTTATAGGGCACATGGCTTACTGCTTTCTCAGCAGCTCAGCATAGACCCTAGACACAGGGATGTTTCATTTCATTCCAAAAGCCAGCCTGTTGGTGCAGGCTCACATTTGCTTCCCATGGGTTACCTTCTCTGCAGAGATCAGGCATGTCAGACTGTAGCTTTCAGTACACAGGCCACGACCTGCTGGGAATTAAGCTGATTTTAAAGACAAACACCTTAAAAAATATAGCTGATGCTAAAATCTGGCCCAGAAATGACAAGCAGTTCCAAACATTATCGAATTGCCAACAGTGGAAATGCTGCGGGTTCTTCATCATCCCTGATGATTTTTCTCACTTATACACATAAAGTTTTAATTAAAAATTTAAAAGCAAGATTATCTAAAACATAATTCTGTCTGCAACAACATGCATGAACCTAGAGATTTAACATAAAATAGGCTGTGGAGCACTACACACTTTACACTGTACACCCGATCAGATAAAGACATTCTTCAGATCTCTACCAAGGATGTTAACCATCACTATGCCAAGTTCCACACACTCCCTTCTTCTCTTCCTTTGTGCTACCAACTTTATATCTGGATACGGCAGAAGACTAGGATACGAAACTCAACCCTCAGACAATCATTACATCTACAGCGCCCTGTTCTCTTGACCAAAGCATTTAATACAAACAGGCTGAACCTGTGGATCAAGGGCTTAGCAAGTGCAGTTCTTTCCTTGGGACTTTTCCCTTAGACTTGGAGAAGGGAGCAGCCTTGGGCCATGGAGCTGAAAGGATGTTTATCTAGAGTTTATGAAGCCACTGAGTGGGCAGGGTCTATAACAGAATAGAGTAAGGTCAATAGAGAGAGAAAAGCAGAGGTTAATGAGAACTGGAAAAAACACCCAAAGACAAAAAGCTAGAAAACAGAATGGCAACTTCAGAAGCCCCTGAAAGTCAGGACCGGCTTCCTCACTGGGATATTATGATTTGTCTGGGTTTAGTTAGGTGAGACCCAAATGCTCATCATTTTACTTAGGGTCCTTTTTGCTGGATTTCTATCCCATACAATAGAAAATATCCTACTAACATAAAGGATAATAAACTCCAAATTTCAAAGTATCTCCCTCCCTAGAGCAGATGGAATGATGTTAACTTCTCTGAATAAGAGACATGAACCACATAGTTATTCAGTGATTTGGTCTAGTTTGTATTCTTGGAAAAGAATAACACTGTTACACAGTAAGTTACTTCAGGGTGGTGATTTAGAGTTGCTTCAATTCCCACAGACATTTGAAGAAAAGCTGTTTGACTTCCCCTGGGCAGAAGCCAATGCATTCACTAATGATTCTGCAGAAAGCACAATTTATCAAGTCAGTGTGGTGAACAGCCCCAGGGGTGGGGGTGGACAGCCCAGAACAAACCAAGAGACCAAAGAGAAGTCCTCTCTCAAGCTTCATCTTTAATGCATCTTGCTTGCTAAGCATCTTTGCAGGCTGGAGCAAGACTGCTTCAATACAGATAACTTCAATTAGTGGGACCCTTCTAAGAGGCAACCCTATTGGGAATCTGAAGAAGACCAACCCCTACTAGCCTAAGTACTGCAATCTAAAATATAAAACACAGAGAGAAGAGAGACAGAGATAGACAAAGAGACGAGACAGAGAGACAGAGATGGAGAGAGACAGAGACAGAGAGACAGAGACAGAGATAGAGACAGATACAGAGAGAGACGGGGCAGGGCTAGTTTTTATTATTCTTGTTGGCTAGCATTACTAACAACACTGATCTTTCATTCAGCCACATCTGCCAGGAGCTACTATTTTTGTCTACAGCTTCCCTATGAGAGGAGAGGAGAGGAGAGGTAAGATTACCTGTATTTTTTGGATGACAAATGAAGTTAAGAAAATGACCTAACCAAAAACCACTCACCTAATCCAGGGCTGACCCAGGATTTGAACCTATGCCTGTCAGGTTTATGAGTCTAACCATTATGACCCTCTGTCAGCTATTAGCCACTGTTTCCTTCCCACGGTGGTACTACCTCCGAGTTCCTATGCACAGAGGCCAGTTATTTGTTGGTGCTACCACTGGATTGCATACTCTTGAGAGAAAGGAAGATTGGTATTTAGTTGTCTCTGGCTGAGGAGAATGTGGAGCTTGGGAATATTCTAAAGCAATCTGACACTTGATTCCCAGCTTTACTGCTCTTTTCCTAAAGGGGTCTAATAAATTAGAAACCTAATAGACCCTGCAGGAAGTCCTGGGAAGTTAAGCAATGGTTGTTGAGTCTTAGTATATCTAGAAAATGTCTTCTGGTGTAGACAACAGAAATTAATTCTGTCTCTGTCTCTCTGTCTCTCTGGAACTTGGGTCTCCCATGGTGACAGCCACAGTGACACATATCCCATCTGCAAACACAAATACTAAACAGGGTTCGGCACAACTGGAGCTGCTTTGCTGCTTGACCAGGTCTTCTCAAAGGCCCGGATCTGGACATTCACCTTGTTATGAATATAAGCTGCATTACACGGTTCTACTCTATGGACCCCAGACTCTGCATTCAGCCGGTCAGGACTCTGTCCATGCCAACATCAAACTGTCTAGGAGTTAGTAAGCAGAAATGCTGATGATTAAAACAGAAAGGTTTCCTTCAGAAATTGGTTGCAAGTGGAAATACTGCCCTCCCCCACACCAACACACACACACACACACACACACACACACACACACACACACACACCTCTCAGCTAGCTGTCCTTAGGTTTAAAGGAGGTTTGGTTGTGGCCTCTGGAGACAAGGGCATGCCTGCTATATGGAGAAGGGGTGTCCAGCACTTACACAGAGGAGAAACAGAGTCGCCTTTGGAGAACTAGAGAGTTCTGATGGAAGAGGATAGGATGCTGATGCTCATGGCTGTGATGGTGACAAATGATGGCAGAAGGAACCGGTGATGGTGAATGTCACCTACAAACAGGAGCACCGTGCAGCAACAGACACCCTTGTCATTGCCAAGATAAACACGAAGCAGCTTCTATTCTCAATCTAACTTCATTGCGGTGCAATTGCATCGTAAACAAAATAAATAAGACAGGCAGACAGACAGAAGGCTTGCCTTCTTCTTCCTTCCTTGGCCCTCCAATTTTCCCCGGCGTTCCTGTGCCAAACTGGAATGAGACTGCACTGACAGGTCGAGAAGGCTAGGGTCTGAGAGTTAACGACATGAGTTCCACGAGTTCTGTGGAGAGGAATGTTGGGGTGGTTCTAGGGGGGCCACTAACGCACTTCCCAGCACCCAGCAGCCTGGCTGCAGAGCAGGAGGAACCTGCTGGAGGAGAAGCTAGGATAGAGGCTTAATAGCTCTGACCAGAACCTCAAAACCGGAGAGGCCAAGCAGACAGCCTTTGACTGGGAAGAAGAGGTGTGGCAGAAGGCCAGGAAGAAGAACTCTTTACCTGAGCGGGAGCAGCAGCACCGAGGGATTCCTCCGGGCTCCCGTCCTGATCCAGAGAGGTGAGCCGGTCGCAGTGCCTTCCACCGCCGAGGCCCCGCCCCCAGACAAAGCTCCGCCTCCCCAGCACGCGCCTGCCTGACAGGCTGTTTGGGGGAGGTGTGCAATAGACTGATAGACAGCCATCCGGACCAATGGAAATGTGCAGCGGCTGCTGAGCCATAGGATGGGAAGGCGGGCGGAAGACCGCAGCGCCTAATTAACTGACCAAGCGCGGTTCCTGGCCGGATTGCTGAGCCGTCACTGCACTGCCTGGGATCTGACCGCTGGGTCAAACGTGGTAGTATTTGGGCTAGGTCTAAGTGAACTGCGAAGGCGACAACCTGTCCTCAGAGGCAAGTCCCCTTGCTTGCGGGCTGGGTCCCAGGACGCACGCTCCGGACTGGGTGGAAGTGATGGGGGAGGGAAGCTGGTGGCCTCCGCTTTTCAAGGTTCTCTAGCTTTAGAGACCTGGCCAGGCTCTTGGTACTGTATCATAGTCTAATATTGGGGACGGGGGAGGGGGAGAAGACGAAGAAGAAAAGAAAACTCAAAAACCAAACCTTTATGCTAGTCCTCTAGCCAGGTCTTTGCCCAACTTCCCAGCTCCCTCCAAACTGATTTTCTAAATGACTCAAAAGCTAAATCGGTTTAAGCAGAAAATGTTCGGACCCTGGCGATTCAGAAAATGGGACTGAGTCAAGGAGCCTAATTAGGTCTTGGGAGGCAGCAAGCCTGCTTGTGTGACTCTTGTGTTGCTGAAGCTCTTTGGAATCTCTGTTACAGTGTTGCTAACTCGGTACCGACCTTCAGACCCAGACACGCTGATTTGTTCCAAATAAAGATCTAACTACTGATGATTACAGCTCAAACCAGGAAACCTTTCATAAGAGGATTAGAAGTCTAAATGACATTGAGATGTGGTATGTGATTTGGGGATCTTTTCCAAGTAGGCAGGAAAGGGCATTGCCTTTAATCCACTCCCTCATAAATACAAAATCCACCATCTGGTACTTAAAAACAGAATTCTATCCTTAGTAGTATAAAATGATGAGTATGAAAATATTTGAGAAGGTATAAAGTGAATTTTCCTTGGAACATTTTTTATAATTTGTGAGAACTCTGATTTACTCATAATATTAGCTAAATGCTAAGAGATGCCATATAGATGAATAGATGATAGATAGATAGATAGATAGATAGATAGATAGATAGATAGATAGATGGGTGGGTGGGTGGGTGGGTGGGTGGGTGGATGGATGGATAGATAGATTGATCGATAGAGCTGTTCATATTGCTCTTCAATCCTCATATCTATCTGAAGTGAATTCCACAAACAGGGAAATTTAGTCTTTGAGAGGTAAAGTAATTGTGTAACCAGAGTTCACACTACATCAGTACCTCTCAGTAATTATCACACTAGAAGAATAAAATGCATTAAAACCATTTCCCCTTGGAAATATATTTTTTTCCCTGAAAAGTATCCTAGAGGGACCTAGTTTCTCTATGCCCAGCTCTTTCAAAATGCAATGTAAAAGCACTTCTAATACACAAGCATCACCCCTAAAACATGTTAGGAGTATTTACAAGCCAGCTTTGCTCATGAGAGGAGCTGTTATTTGATATTAACGGGAGGGAAGCATATTCTTCCAGGGCTTGACCCCAGCTAGTTGCTAATTGATGTCAGAATTCTTTAAAGCACTCTGACAAAATAATTTCTTAGCTATGAGAATCAAGTCCTATGAAAAAGAAAAAATCTTCAACCAGTACTGTTTTAACAAAGTTCTAAAGAGATTTCTAAATTCTGTTCTGACTTTTCTTCAACTCCACAAATGCTGTTCTTGCCTAAGAAAGGCAGGGGAAGGGAGAAGGGAGGAGGTGGTTTGTCAGCTGTCAGTTTCTATGATGAACTATTAGAGATAAGAACCTCAGAGGTGACAGGGCTAGAGACATCACTCAACAGTTATGAGCACTGTGTGCTCTTGCAGAGGCCCAGGATTCAGTTCCCAGCGCAACTCACGCAACTCCAGCTCTTCGAGTTCCAGCGTCCTCTGTCCTCTACAGGTACTTCATGCACATGGTGTGTACATAATACCACATGCAGGCAAAACACTCTTACACGAAACGGAACACATGTTTTTTTTTAATATCAAAGAGAGAGGAGAGCATACAACGCACAAATTTCCTTGTGATCCTTTTATTACCACCAGACAAAACTGTTCACAACTCATAATGAGTTAATTCCATACTGAGATATGACCTATGGCATTATCAAAGTTTCTCGTGTGTGTGTGTGTGTGTGTGTGTGTGTGTGTGTGTGAGAGAGAGAGAGAGAGAGAGAGAGAGAGAGAGAGAGAGAGAGAAGAGGAGAGAGGGGGGAGAGAGAGAGAGAGCCATGTGTGTGAGAGGCCAGGAGAGGGCATCAGCACCCCACCCCAGTGCTGGAGTTAGAAGTAGTTGTGAACCATCTGATGTGAGTATTCTGAACTAGAACTCACATCCTCTGGAAGAGCAGCACGTGCTCTTAAATGCTGAGCTGGGTCTCCAGTCCCTCTACCACAGCAGAAACTAAGGATATAACGGTTTGACTAGTAGGAGTTTTCTTTTTACAAATAAGGTAAATAGGTCAAGTTACTCGAGTGCCATTTTCTTTGTGCTTACCCGGTCACCCTCGTTAAGGGCTGCAGGTCTATTTGCTTCCTCCACGAATGCCCTTTTACTACATCATACAACAACTACCCACAGATCACACTGATTAAAGACTCTCACAAAACCCAACCGTCTTCTTCCTACAGAAATTCATTGTCTCAGTTTGTCACTGCTTCCCTCACAAGTTCTTGTAGATTATTATAACTTTCCTACTTTGCACAGCTGAATCATTTTCCTCCCTGAGGTGCTGTGGCTTAGATGGAGCCATCAACAAAAGAAGCAGAGAACAACAGGAACATTGGTACTCTTATCTGGAAGGACCCCAAACCCAGCAGGGAAACACAGAGTTAGGAATAGCTGGAAACATTCTCTGTGGTTGCTAGCTCTCACTATTACAGTTTCGACCAATGAGAAACAAGTTTTGTCAGGGAAGGGTGATTGCAGAATTGGTGTCTGGATATAAGGGACCAGTAGGAACAATGAGGTTCTTGCAGAGGATACTGAGAGGTATACAGAGAAATAGAACAGCACCAAAGAGCTCTTCAAGAAAAAATAGATTTGTTCATTTCCTTTGTCAGGAATGATAGCGTGACAAATCGTTCTAGACAGAGCTCAACATGTTATCCTGCTAATGTGGTCCAGCTCAAAGTACTCAGCCAATCTCAACCTGTTTCTGTATCGACCACTAAGGAGGAAGGACAAAGATTTGCAACATTTTACAAGATTGATTTTACATTTATTTCAATTCCCGGATAAACAATGCACGGGTGGGGAAGACCATCCAGAAGGATGATTAATCATGAAACTGACGACCACAACCCCCCCCTGAAATGTAGGACACTGGTGGAACAGCTAATCTCCAAAAAGCTTTCCCCTCATTTGCCCTCAGCTGGATAATCAGCTTTTCATTTCAATACCCGATAAATTCAACTCGCCACTGTGGATACACCATAGTATAGACGCGGTTCTATGGAATGATAGTTCTCATCATCTCTGTAGTCTTCGACAAGCATCAAAATGACAACCTTGCCAATGTGTCTAAGGATTCCAGACACAGGAAAACAAGGCTTTGTACTTCAACATTGTCAGTTCCTGTGGGTTTGGAGTTGGGGAAGATTGACTGGGTTGTGGAAGGTCAGTACTTGGACCACGGATGGCTCATTGCTTTGGAAGGGCTTCTTTTCTGTTGTATCATTCATGTTTATTTCTCCCCCATACATTCTGAAGAGGATTTAAATGACAAATTACCCTTGTAACATTGGTATGTGTAGGTGAATGTTGTGGAGGCTGGCAAAGTGTTTGCAGACTGACAAGATCCTCTTTTTTTTTTTTTTTTTCCTAATAAACCAGCCCACAGAAGTCTTAAAAAATATCTTCAGTGCTACTGGAGGTACCATATGGAGAAATTACTCTCACAGAGCTTCAGAGTTAGTACATTTATGCTGTCATTTTGTCCAAAGGAACAAAAACCTCCATCTCAAACTGAAAACATGAAGTCACCCAGTAATTCCCTGAAAGTGCTTAGCTTTGACTCCACAGGATACAGCGTAGCCATACTTCTCCTGAATATAAGTGACCAGAATGGAATTGTGAGGGAGTCATGCCAAGAGACGAAAATCCTAAGCAATGACAGCAGGATTTCTGTTCAGTAAAATCCCAGTGATTTGTCATTAGCTGGCAAGAGAAAGAGGCCTATGGGGTTGCCTTGTCAAAGAGTCATTGATTAGTCACAAACCCCACAGGGCTGCACCCCAGAGGGCAGAAGAGAGAGAACAGCAGGCCTCCAAACCACCTGCTCTGTGATGAACAGCTCAGAGATGATGGGAAGAGAAAAATATCTCCCACTGAGACTGGGGCAGGGTTGCAGACAATGCAGCCTAATCATGTTCCGTGGTAAATGAGCCTAGAACTGTCAAAGTCAATGGAGTCAGAACAGGAAGCAGCAGGCTCGTCAGAGGACAGCTGCAGCCTTCAACAGACGTGAAACAATTTTTTTAATACCTTTTCATTATGATAGTATCACACAAACACTGTAATTTGAAACATACAAGGAACAAATAAAAAATTATGATAACCCCAGCATGGAATCAGCAACTATTCCCTGAGACACTTTAAAATACAAGTCTCTTTTCTAGATCATGGTGATGGGAAGGCCACTAACAAGCTTTCTTTAAACTTGAACTTCAGAGGAGATCGAGGTGAACAAAGTGATCACACGGAGGAGTACCAGCAGGAACGAGGCTCTCGTCCATTGAGGATACTGAGACATATACAGAGAAATAGAATCACTTCCTAGACTGAGTTCCCGAGAGGGGAATTAAAAGTGCTTCCCGAAGTCAGAAGAGAAAAGAATCGGGGCAGACCCAGCAGATGGGGCTGGGAGGAGCAGGGGTCTGAGAAAAGCTTCCCGAGGAGGTGACCTTGAAACTGAGATCTTAGGAACTCATCCGTCAAAAGCATAATAGAGATGCAGCCAGGCAGAAAAGATAACGTGCAAAAAACGCTTCTTGGTTTTATGAGATTCGGGAGAAAACCTAAACTGTACTGAAGAACTGAGAAGAGACTGAACAGCTTCAAGGTAGCATCAAGGGGCTCAAAGGGGAGGGTCCACATGGGCTGGAGAGGTGGGCAGGTCAGAGGGCACAGGACACTGTCAACGTTCATCTGAGTCCTTCAGATACCTGCGTTTCTATGAAAAAACATGCATACATGTACCTATAATGCACATATATGTACATATATTGTTTGTACACATAAATGCATGTAGATATAGGGGTATAACCATAAACGAGCAATCACATGCTCGTTTTTCTCAGGAAAGTATTCAGGAGCTAATGCTCTTGCATTATTCCTGTGTCAGTTTCATTTCATGCCTACCAGCTTCTATTATCTGTTTACATTAACATTCAATAAGAAAAATTATCACTTAAATTTTGACACAGGGAATAAATATTATCCCCTCCCCACCCTGTTTTTGCTCACCTCACAGAAAGGACTTCCTGCTTACTGAACAATAAACAATATGGTTGACATTCGAGTTGCAGAAGCTTGGTGATTCTGTGGAACACCTCCTTTACCAAGAGACATTGTCTACCAATGTTCACTTCCTACTCATCCCAGAACAAGGGCATTGACGCAGGAAGCAATCCATCAGATTAGTGTTAGGTCCTAGCCTTAGTTCAATTTGACACATACGATTAATTTTTTCCTGGTTTACACAGTGACAGAACTCAGGGAAAGAAGTATGACAATCCTGAGCCTGCATACTAAAGGGTAGACAGAGGTGGCATAAGCTGCCTTTGCAAAGAAAATGATCTCAGAGGTCACCACAGCCCCTAACACTTCCTAGCCTGTTGCCTTGTATCTTCTCTGGGCCCAGGTTTCTCAAATGACCCCCACAGACATTCGAGTTTCAATCCCTACTGTAAATATATATGAGCTAGTAGGTTGGTTATAGAATTACTAACCCCATAATTCATTTCCAGAAAATTTTTTATTAAAACACGAAGTCTTTAAAGTTCTCAGAAATACCTATAAATTTATTGAAATTATATGTAAAGTATGGTGCTTATGGCCCTATGATTCTGGGAAGACAGCTCGTAGATTTTTATTGTTTTTTCCTTTTAAGAGAACCATGATTCAAGTATGGGAACCACCACAAGTTAAATACAGTAATAGATTTGAAATCCTTCAAATTTTACAATACCGTCTTCCCATAGTCAATCAAGTGTGCCCTTACTCTGGATGCCTTTGTGCCTTCTTGAGGCATGTGTCTATGAGTGTGAGAGTGGGAGAGGAGAGGTGTGTAAGAAACAGGATGGGGGTGAGGAAGGGAGAGGAGGATCCTGATGGTAAGGTGAGATGGATTGAAGGCAGAGGTCTAGATGCAGTATAATGCCAAACTCTGAGGTCCTGGAGTGCGTGGTCTTTTTCACTCTAGGACTAGTGACGTTTGCTTTCCTACTTCTCATGTTACATTAGGTCTCACTTCTGTCAGCAACAATCCTCTAGATGTGCCCATTTCACAGCTACTAGCTTTCTTACATGTAATTTCAGCTATAAAGTTTTAGCCTGGAATCCTGCACAGATGGTTCAGCTCCAATAAAGAACTTATAATCCCTGACTCCCACCCAAACTTCATTCATGGACAGAACCAAAGCAAAAGCTTGGATCTTGAATTTACGCAACAATTGAAAATGACTCCTTTCCATTTAAATAAACGTGAAGAATCTCCATGGATCCAACAAGCTGATCGAATTGCAATATGTCCCTCCATCTGAAGTTTGTGACCGTCACCTCAGCACTCAGACTGGCCTTCGCTGTGTGTACTAAGTGCATCTGTAAGTTTCACACCAATGTCTTTTCATCTTTCTCACACACTAACATGAAAGCAGAACATATAGAAAGCAGACGGCAGGACTCCTCTATAACCACAGCAGAACCCACTTATCCCCTAGATATGCATCTCCTAAGCACCCCCATATCACCTGCCTACTCAGGTAAATTCATTCCTAGGAAAGATCCCTGAATTGGCTGGTTTTGTGTCAAGTTGACAGAAGTTGGAGTTATCACAGAGAAAGAAGTCTCAGTTGAGGAAATGCCTCTGTGAGATCCGCTGTAAGGCATTTTCCCAGCTTGTGATCAAGGGAGGAGGGCCCAGCCCATTGTGGGTGGTGCCATCCCTGGGCAGGTTGACCTGGGTTCTATAAGAAAGCAGGGTGAGCAAGGTAGAGGAAGCAATCCAGTAAGCAATATCCCTCCATGGCCTCTGCATCAGCTTCTGCTTCCTCGCCTGCTTCAGTTCCAGTCCTGACTTCCTGTGGTGATGAACAGCAATATGAAAGTGTAAGCTGAATAAACCCTTTCCTCCCCAGCTTGCTTCTTGGTCATGATGTTTGTGTAGGAATAGAAACCCTGAGTAAGACAATCCATTTATTTGATTACCTACAGGAGGTAGGTACAAAGAAGATGATAGAAAGGATTTCTCATGCATGCTCTGCCAACATCTGTCTTATTTCTACTGACATCTGTGCATTAGGAGGCTGTTTAACAGCATTCTCAACCTCAACACCCGAGTGCCAGGACCACCACCCACCAACCAGTTTCAAAAACCAAAAGTATCTCTAGGTATTGTCAGATGTGCACTGGGTCAACATCTATAGTGCCTTGACATGAGTAGACAAATTTAACCCTTTGATAGCTCTTAAAGAAGACATTCTCAACCCCCACAGGAGTAGCACAATGGATATCCTGCATTTTAGATTTTTACATTATGATTCATAAAAAAAATCATTTTAGGGATGGGGTCACCAAGACAAGAGAAACATTAAAGGGTCACAGCATTAGGGAGGTTGAGAACCACTGTCTTAAAGGTTCAGCATGGGACTTGGGAATGAGTCCACAGCACAGATACTGTTGTCTATTTTCAGACATGTGTGTCGTTCACTACTCCACAGGTTCTTCAAAGCAAGCACTGAAATACCAGTAGGCCAAGGTCCTTTCAATTCTCTTTTTCACATGAGTCCTGCTTCTGAGAGACCAGAGCACCCATTAAACCCCAGATCGCTTTCTCTCTGATTGTCCATCCAGTTGCAGCACCTCAGCTTCACCTCAGAAAACCCAGTTTCTCACCAACAGATACCAGTGCTACCTACTGAGTTTTAGGGTGGATTTCACAACAGACCTTCGTTAGAACAAGGTGTGCAGCTTCCCTTGTCTCATTTACACAGAAGCATCTAGCTGGATTCTAGAGTCATGTGAGGTGTAATGATGCTCCTAGCCAAGAAGAAGACAATGGTGACTACTGAGCTGGAACTCACGACTCCCTGTGGGTCAGGAACAAGAGCAGGAGCGAGGCACATTGGCGGGGATCTGAGCTTTGCTTCCATGCACACTGGTGTGTGGCTTAGCTCTCCATCACAGCGAAAGCAGTCTTTGTGATGTGGACAGGACAGCTGTTAAACTAAGCATCACCATTAACAAAAGTATGCTTCCCAGTGTATGCGCCAGCAACCTCTAATTAGTATGTCCCTAATGAGCCAAGGATAAAAGGAGAAAGATGGCCACACAGGAAGAAAGGAAGGAAGAAGAGAGGGAGGGAGGGAGAGAGGGAGAGAAAGGAAAGGATGGAGAAAGGAAGGAAAGAAGAAAAGTGTCTTGCGCCCCACTTCCCGCCCGTAGGAAAAGGCGTGCGACCACAGGATTCTTCTGCGAACAACCTTTATTGTACAATAGTCTTAGCAGGGGATCTCCCTGAGCAGGGGACTTCTCCTTTGAGCAGGGGACTTCTCCGCGTGGGAGAGAAAAGCATTGCTTATATATGCCCAGGAGACTCGTGTCGCTACCTGATTGGTGCGCCCTCCAGTAACTCAATAGTATGCCCAGAGAGCGGGCTATGACGTATGTGGCGCATGCGCATTAAGTCTCTTGGCTGGGCAACAGCTCTGTTTGCTGAGTTCTTGGCGGGAAGCCGGCGCCATGTTTGGGTGTGGCACAAACGACTCCCTACAGAAAAGTGTCATAACTCTAGAGGTGGAAGGACATAGAAGAATAGAGCCAATAAATGAATTAGACAACAAAGTCTTCAGCCATGGCCAACTTTATTCAGAGCATCTGACACTGCACTCAGAGGGTAAAGAAGAATTGCACGAATAAAGTATGCAATCACAAAGACAAGCTGCATGTAGAACAACATGTTTTCCCATATATACATATGGGAGGCATATAAACATAGTTATTTGTACCGAATTATCTGAAGTAAACTCATTCCTATTCTCCATCTACATCTGGAAGGATCACAAGAACACACTTCAAGAACAATTCTGTCTTTTTGAAGAAACTGAGGTCACAAAGACTCTTGTCTTAATTTACTTAGAGCTATCACACAAGCACTAAAAATTATACAACCCCATTTTTGAACTGTGTTCTGACAGGAAGGGCTCTGACAAGGAGGACGAATGGAGTGGGTGAGTGAATGAGAGAGGAAGGGAAGGAGGGAGAAAAGGAAGGAGAGAAGACCAGTATTATGGTTTGAATATGAAATGTCTCTAAAGGCTCATAAGAAGTTGTTGAACCTGTAGAAGGTGGCTCATGGCTCATAGCCCATCCCCTCCCCAACCTAGTCTCTCTGCTTCTCCATCTATGAAGATGTGCGGAAGGCTGCTGTCAAGGCCTGCTGCCAAAACCAAGATGGGCCACCTTAAACTCATCTAGCTACCAAGAGTTGGCTGACTCGATGGAATAATCCTCCAGAACTGCAAGCAAAACAAACAAGAAAACAAACAACCCCCTGCTTCATTAAGTTAGTCATGCTAATGCTTAACCACAACAAGAAGCAATGCAAGGACTACATTCAGATTCATAGGTGCAGGGGAGCTAGGACTATGCTCACCCAAGTCTCGTCTCTTTGGTCTGCACTAGTTGAAGTCTTCAGACTTCCATGCTGAGGTAGAGAGACACTGAGTCTTTGCCAGACGATACAGGTTGAATACCCAGACCTTATACAAGTCTAATGTACTAGGGAGGAAGAGATAGTTTCTATTCGATGGATGTTCTTTCCCCACATATTGTCCTTTATTCCCAGGTTTTGCTTCAGAGATTTATGTATTTACATATTATTAGTTCAGAATAGTACCCGCTGGTTAATTGCCTAATTGTTTAGATTGTGAGCAAGGATAAGCTCTTCAGATGTTTCATCTTGACTGTGTCAAGTCTTTGTGTTTATATGGAGGAATCAGGCAGTGTAGGAAGAGGGGAAACTATTCATTTGTTTTGCTTTTTGAAACTCCCCCCTCATAAGCTGTTTGGCTCCATGTTAGGAATTAAGAGTTTAAGATAGTTGACACACTTCATGTCAGCTGAGTGATCTCTTTAGAGCTTAATATGGAGACAAATATTTTCAAGGTTCCACATACGTAAATGACAGCCATATCAAGTTAGCAGCTATGTCTAAACTTAAGCGTAAGTCGCTCTTAAAAGACTACGTGCAAAGGTTAGACAGTCCTTCACTGCAGTTCACCACAGAAACAAAGCTCTTACAGTGATATTATCTGGAACACATTTTCTCTCTCCCTCATTCTCACTGTTACACAAGGAAGGATGCTGAACTCTCAGCTCCCAGGAACCTTGGCTCTATAGGGAGACTCAGTTGGAATTTGCAGCCTCCTGTTTGAGGTCTAGAGAGTTTGAATATTCTACTAGAATCCCAGCTGAACCCAGCTACCCCAAGCCTGTCACAAACAAGACTCTGAAGATGGAGCTGCCTGTAAAAATCAGAGTAAAGTCACTTGCTCAAGTGTGGGGTGGAATGGCGTTGGGGGTGATGGGATGGGACAGACCTACTCATGAGACTTTTATGTTGAAGAGAGCATTTGTAAGAAGGAGTCTTCGAATAATGGAGAAAAGAATTTTTGTTTAAAAAGTATGGAACATAAATAAAATTTTATGGTGAAAATGCCATTCCTGTAACAATTTTTTTCTCCAGTACTGAAATGAGTCAGAATGAAGAAGTGAGCTACATCCCCTCACCCCACGTACACTGCTAAATTTATATAAAATGTACTACAAATCCCAGCATGCCATTACACTAGCTTCCCCACCCCCACCCCCACCTGGCCATGTAAGCCTTTGGGAAGCCAGGTACTGTCAGCATGAAGTAGATCTTTGAAATCAGCTTGTGTGGTTGAGGAAAATATGTGTAATTCTGAACGAAGGACTGGCCTTGGTAAAAAAGATTTTACTGGGGTCGTAAAGGATTTAATGAAAAGAGAATTTAAGTTCTCAGGAGCAGAAAGAAGTTGGGCGAGCGTTTGAAGCCCGATCCTCCGGACTTGTGCTTTGCTTTCAGACCCTGGGAAACTTCGGCCTAGGTAGACTGAGGTCAGAAGTGGTCATCAAGACGGAAGTGAATCCCCCCAAACGAACACCTGCTGGCGCAAAAAGTGACGCGATTGACTAAACCTACTTTGTTCACCGATATTCCGCTAACTTGTGAAGAGAAGAACTTACCCGGTGATCTTTAACCAGTTAATGCAGGATGGTCCTTCAACGTTAAATGCTGCAGAGATTTTTAATGTTGACTTTACCCCCAAAATTCGGGAATATAGTTTTGGGAGAGACCTTTTCCAGTTTTTTCAGTCTTCACAACGACAGCAATCAAGTTGTAAAAGATACATTGGTGAAGGAGGAACTCCAGACGAGTTCTCGGCCTTTAAACCTTTTAGCCTCTAATGCTGCTGTGGCTGAACTTAAACCTGATGGTTCTACTTGATGGTGTCATACACCATGAAGTAAAGGAAGTTGGAACTCACATCTTGGTGTGTGCTGTAAGTTACACAACTCAGGGTGGAGAAAAAAAAAGTACTTTAGAAAATTCTTCAAATCTCAGGTTCTCAAACCATTGGATGTGAGAACCAAATTTTACAACACAGAGACTGATGAAGTATTTCCTGAAGCCCAAATTCAGAATATTACAACCTCACCAATGTTTAGTGAGAAAGTTTCACTGGATCAATAATGTACAACGTAGCAGAATTAAATTCGGTGAACCTAGCTGGGGAATGGGTATCTACATTTGGGTCCAGAGGCTATTTACAGCCAATGGACACATGCCAATTCTTACACTGCCTAAAGCCCAAGAAGGAATTTGCAGAAAGAGCCAACATCATTAAGAGAGTGACAGTCATTGGGAAGCTGGTTATGGTGTGGAAAACAAATCTAGGTGAAAGGGGCCAATTACAGACCAGCCAGCTTCAAAGGATGGCTCCAGGTTCTGGAGATGTTAGGCTGTCTTTAGAGGCTATCCCAGAAACTGTAAACCTAGAAGGACCTTTCCATATTACCTGCAACGTCACGGACTGCAATGAGAGGACGGTGGACCTAGTGCTGGAGATGTCCAACACTAACTCCATCCACCGGATTTCAGGAAGACAGCTGGGGAAGCTGCACCCCAGCCCCTCGCTCTGCCTGGCCCTGACTCTCCTGCCCTCGGTACAGGGGCTCCAAAGTGTCTGGCTTAAGACTCACTGGCACATTGTTAAAGAGCACGTACAGTGATGACGTCTCGAGTGGTCTCAGTAGCTGTGGAAGTGGGAGCCTAAGGAAAAGTCCTGACGTCAAACTTTTGTTTAATCACAGAAACGCTCTCCGCATTTTGTCAGTTCTGTGCAGTGATCAGTAGCAGAAATAAATATATGCTATTTTAATTTGTTTCCTTTAAAACAGTTAAATAGTAAATGCTTGTTTGTTGTATAAAAAAAAAAAGAAGAGAACACATTTGTGCTCCAATTTGGCTTTTTGAGTGTGTGTGTGTGTGTGTGTGTGTATGTAGCTACTTGCAAACTGCTTTTTATTGGTAAGCTAATATTATATATATATATATATATGTGTGTGTGTGTGTGTGTGTGTGTGTGTGTGTGTGTGTGTGTGTGTGTGTGTATATAATCAAAAAGGGAAAGAAATGAAAGCCAACCAGATTTCTAGTAACCTTAGTGATGACATGACAGCTTAGACACTGTATATGTGTTTGGAGTAAGGACTGAGAAAGAATAATCAGACTGGGTTATAGGAACATTTTCCAGAACTTGTGTTCTCATCCTGAGAGCCCAAGAAAATAGCCCCTCAATTAAGATTAATATCAGAGCATACAGAGAATAATGGCTTCATTGAAAATTCAGTTACAAGCCAAACTCTTTCTTTCTGCTTAGAAATGCCTTCCCAGTCTCAGAAAGAGTTGACATCAGCTGTGAAGGGCAGAAAAAGGCTCAGATGAGGCAAGCTCTTAAAAACAGAGCTTATAGGACCCCTGCCATCTTTCAAGATTGGAAAGAAAAACCCAAGGTGAATAGCTAAGAAGTGAGATTTTAAAAGTTCTCTGTGTGTCCGTCTCTATGTCAAAGCAGGTCACAAGAGATCCTGAAGCTGTGTTAGAGAGAATGCATTTCAAACCCTTGGTTTTAGAGTCATCCTGAGATTTTTATGTTGCCTAGTTCTCCATATCAAGGAATCCCCATTTCACATTTTGGGCAAATGCTGTTTAACACTGACCTCCTTGGCCGCGTGTGTCTTCCGCTCTCTGAGCTCCACTCATTCTTCACGGCAACAGAGACTTGATAACAAGCTGGATTAGCCATTCCAAGCAGATAGATAGATAGATAGATAGATAGATAGATAGATAGAGAGAGAGAGAGAGAGAGAGAGAGAGCATCAAAGCGATTTCATATAAAAGATGTGTTGGGACCTCGAGTTCTTGAGTTCTTGTTTTCCTTTGTATTTAATCTTACCATAATTCAACCCCTCCAATGTTGTTGTGTTGGAGGTTATAGGAGATATCATGAGAAGACTATGGACACCTTGGCTCTGGTTCTTTGAGCCTTCTATTTAGCTCTCTTGGATATTAACCAGCCTGCTACTTAACCACGAACATTAACAGAAACGTCGGCTATGGCTAACATTTGTTGAAAAACCAACCTTCTGCCAGCCACTGTCCTTATTGGTTGAGACATCCTTGTATGTTCTTGTTTTGTTTGCTAAAAATGCAGAGTTCTGACTTCCTTTTATACAGGCCACTCCTTGAAGTTCCCTTGAAGGATGAGCTAACATCCTTGGATAAAAGCCAGGCATTTGTCCCTACTACGCTTATAATCAAATTGTCATCCTGCAAGCTTATTGCCTTCTTCCTGCAACTAGCTCACTGTGTGACCAGGCTTCTTTTATGGGCCTTTACATTGACTTTGAGGAGCTGTGCAAGATCCAGAGAATCTGCGAAAATAAGTGTGAAGTTTCTGCTTCGGCTGTCAGCGATAAAGTCCTTTGTTCCTCAGGAATAGCTTGTCTTCTGCCAATATCTTGACTGCAGGTTAACTTGTGACAGACGCTGCCTGCATATTTCCTGATAATGCTCTGTACGTTGATGACCACTTCTGGTCCCCATAAAATCTATTAAAATGAACACAGTCAAGGAGTTGGGAAAATGGCTCATTGATAAGGTTCATGTCATGCAGGGATGAAGATCTGAATTCAGACTGTAAAAAAAAAAAAAAAAAAAAAAAAAAAAAAAAAAAAAAAAAAAGACATATGCCCACAATCTTAGTGCTAGGGCTTGGGAAAGAAACAGGAAGATCTCTGGGCTCACTGGATAGTGAGTCTAGCCCAGTCGGTGAGCCTCAGGTTCAGTGGGAGACCCTGATTCAAAGAGTAAAGTGGAAGAAATGGGGAGATGGCTCAGCAATTAAGCGCATTGAATGTTCTTGCAGAACAGGGTTCAAACTCCCATCACCTGGCGGGCAGCTAATAATGTCCTCCAGTCCCAAGGGATCTAATGCCCTCTTCTGGCCTCAACAAGCACTGCAAGCACATGACAGATGCCTTACTCCCTCCACCGTCATTTCTGCTTCAGCACCTACCCCTTTCTGTCTTGACTTTAAACAGTGATAATAGAGTCTGACATGAGTGTGTAAGCTCAAATCATCCTTTTCTCTCCCAAGTTTCCTCTTGTCATGCTGTTTTAGAAGAGCTTTAGAAACCCCAAGTCACTGGCAAAAACCTTAAAGGAGAACATGTTTACATTGTCTTGCAGTTCATCATGGTAGGAGACATGGCAACGGGAAAAGACCCCAGGGAGGCCGACACTGGTCGCTGGTGGACCACACTGTATCCACACTCAGGAAGCAGAGAGAGAATGGAGAACAGGCTATAAAACCTCAAAGCTGCCTCCCAGTGACATCCTCCAGCCAGGCTCCATTTCCTACAAGTTCTATAACCTCCCCAAACACGGGTGCCAACTGGGGACCAAGTGCTCAGACTTGTGTAGGAGATAGTTCATACTCAGAACCACAGCTTTCTGTCCTGGCCATCTAAGCATGGGAATTAGAGGCAGGTAGTCACACCCACCAGCATCACATGATTCTTGGGAACTGAACTCAGTCTTTATGCTTATGCTGCAAGCACTTTGGGCACTTTATCTATTACATCACCTTCCCACCCTGTCACTGTTCATTTAAAGCAGCATTCTTCTGCTTCCATAATTCTTCCGTGTCAGCTTCCTATTTTTTTTGGGGGGGGGGCAGCAAAAACCTTGGTGATTTTGCAACACGGACCTTCAACACAATTTGTAGGTCCAAGATTCTTACTGCATGGCTCCCTACAAGTGATGGCTTATGTCACTTATATTTTCCCAGGTCACTGCTTTGGGGCGAGTCTATCTAACTGGCATATATACCTTTGCAGAAGGTTGGGGTATATCTGAGAGGAGGGCCAGATGAATAGGGAATTACTAAGAATTATGTGAAAAATGATACATGTGTTAGGGAATACTCTGCATTTTCTGGTCAGGTGTGGCCATCCTTTTCATCTTCACATAATGCAAATGCAGCTTAGAATCTTAAGCATGAGCAAAGCAATGGGAAGAAAAAGAGTTCATCCTTAAGAGCAGTGAGGGGAGGAACTCAAACGGGGCAGGAACCTGGAGGCAAGAGTTCGTGTACACGGAGGGAATGAATGGGTGCTGCTTACTGGCTTGCTTCTCATGGCTTGCTCAGTCTGTGTTCTTATAGAACCCAGGATCACCAGCCCAGGGGTGGTACCAGACAGTGGCTATACCCTCTGACATTAATAATTAAGAAAATGCCATACAGGCTTGCCTACAGCCCAACCAGATGTGGCATTTTCTCAATTATGGCTCCTTCCTTGATCTTCCACACTCTGTCTTGTGTCAAACTGACATAAAACCAGTCTGCACAGAGTCCCAAATACTGAGGCCTCAGCACAGAAAACCCCAGGCCCAGGTTCTATCCTGAAAGGGACCAGAAGCAACACAGGATTCCCACAGACAGACTTGTATGGATGAGGTATGGGCAGGGAATGCTCAGGAGACTCACAGCACTGTGCTTGCTTAAACCCAATGCACCATTCCCCTCCGTGTCTAGACTGTTCCTCCATCTCATCACCTTCACCTTTACTATAATGTCACCTTCTCAGTGAACACTGTGACTGCTCCTTCTCTCCACCCCTGACTGACTAACTGGGTTATATCACACAACAGCATCTGATATTTATATATCCAATTGTGCCTGTCTGTTTACCAGCTATGAATTCAGAATTCAATCTACTTTTTCAACACTATCATTCCAATATCTAGAATATTGGCTAGATCAATAAAGTTGTTTGATAAATGTCTTTTAGAGTGATTGGCTGGCTGAGCAAATTAAGACCAATTTGAATTATTAGAACACCGAGAATTATCCATGAATGACCCCTAATTGATGTTCCCTACTTCAACTTGCTAGTTGGATGAAACCAGCGGAAGTGCTTTTATTTCACTTAGCCACAAGAGGGTGATGTTGATCAGTTTAAAAAAAAAAAAACTGTAGTTACCATAGTCAGAGCTTATTCACACTTTCAACCTTCTTAGCCCTCAGAAAGGAAACCTGAGACATGTCTGCAACCTAGACATACAGTGCGCTGCTTCTTCTCCAATGATGTTGAACAAAATTGCTAAAATCTGAAGCAAAAGCGAGCTCCAAAAGAGAAAACGTCCCCAGAAATCAGGAACATGTGGAATGAAGAGAAAGATATTGAAGATAAAATAGGCTTTTATGCTGACCCAGCTTCTGTAAGTACAGAGATGCTACCAGCTGGATACGTGACCTTTGTTGTCACCGTGTCCCTCTCTCCTTTCTGCCATATCAGCTCTTTGTCAGTGCTCCTGAAAGTAAACACTTTTATAAAGCAAGGGTTTCGGTCTCATGTAACCCCAGAGGTGTCGGGCTGGAAAAGGGGTCTTTTCCACAGTTTTTCCACAGTGTCACTTGGATAAGGGGCTGTCTGGTGCCTGGTGAAGAGTAAGGAGGACCCCTGTCTCAAGGTCACAGCACTCAGGACTACAGGGAACCCAGAGAAGGTTCTAAGAGCTTTGGTTAGAGGGTGGGAAAGGCTGTCTCCAGTTGGGAGGAATTAGAAGGTAGCATTCAATGACAATCAAATGTATTTGCTTAGCTATATTGAAATCTTTTTATCTGGTTGTATCTAGAACTATTTTCTGAATTTTACACTTTTATTAAACTTTGAATGTTAATTTTTCTCATTT
Organism: Micromys minutus; assembly: GCF_963924665.1. NCBI lineage: Eukaryota > Metazoa > Chordata > Mammalia > Rodentia > Muridae > Micromys > Micromys minutus. The sequence goes on along the minus strand of NC_137952.1, from coordinate 21,358,559 downwards.
AAGAATGAGTAATTACCTATGTATAGAAAAAAGGTCATTCCACCCCCCACCCCAGCACCTCACCTTTCAGACATAAGATAAAGCACAAAAAGCAAATGGGAAAGAGTACATTACTGGTGGAAGTCTTGCTCCATGTGCGTTCTCATGCGCGGCTCCTTAAATGACCGAGACGCTAACAAACATAAGATTTTGATTTTTCCTTTAATAAAATGATGGAGAAAATGGACACACTAGGGGAGAACTTGAGGACTACATAGACGTCCCCCAGGACACACAGACTAACACAGCGAACTCTGGTCAAATGCACTCTGTATTTGACAGAGAGACACTTCAGGAGAGAATTAAATAGAAAGCTCAGCTGTCACCTAGAAGCTCTGAGTCCTAGGCTTCCAGTCCCTGCCTGGCCCACATCACCAAGGCAGGACCACAGCCAGGGCCCCTCCATTGGGTGTCATGTGAGGCCTGGCAGGTGTGGTAGCACACCTAGTGTGGCAGCACATCTTCCACTTCTAGAGTAAGGAAGGGAAACAATATGTCCCTTAGCCACTTCAAGCTGCTTCTGCTCATCAGCATGGGCAGGGTGTCCACGAAAAAGTCTGGGTTTATATACTGCAGGTGGAAGAACACATAACCCAGTAACCGGAAGACAATCATGATCATGAAGAAAAGGTACCGGAAGTGCCTGCAAAGAGGAATTCATTAGCATACAGGAACCGAGTAGCTCAACACCAAGCAATGAGATATGAACTTGGGAATGGCTGCTGAATTGCATTTTTTTTTTTTTTTTTTTTTTTGTGGCAAAACTGTTGCAATACTTAGGGGATGGGACAGAGACAGTGAGTACAAGTTAATAGGAAAGCAGAAAAAACGTGATTTAGTAGTCAAGCATTGGACATTGCCTTCCTGACCTGTGATCTTCCAATAGAACAGATGACTTCTGGGCATTACATATAGGGCAGGCCTTCTGGAGGTTAACAGTAAAAGCTTACGATGGTCACACTGTGAGCATCATGGCTAGTGGCGCTCCCTGTGCCTCCTACAAGTAATTCTAGAAAAGTGAAGATCAATCTCCTTATTTAGAAACTTTGAAAAAGAAAAACCAGAGAATTCAAGTGATGGTTTTTCCTTTCTGAAGTTTCTTGGCCAACAGTAAAACAACAAAGCAAAGCAACGCATCCTGCTCTCTCTTTCCAAGAATGGAGCAAAGGTATAGGACGCAGGACCTGAAAAATTGAAAGGGAACACGTTGGGGGACAGGAGAGGAATTGGGATGAAATAGTGTCCACAGCTTGCGTCCTGAGCTTCCAGAAGCTTCCATTTCCTCCAGCTACTTAGAACTAAATAAGTCGGATGTCCTGACTTTGTATATGGAACAAAGAGAGAACTTTGAAGTTGTGTGATATATCCGTTTGATGCTAACACTCATTCTTTTGGCCTCTGTCCAGTCAGATGCACAGTGAGTCTGGCCTGGACCAACTAGGTCAGGAGCAGGACTCCATCACTCACCTAAGCCAAAGCTTCCTCTTCTGTTTCTTGATGATGTTCTTCTCCTGTGGAAAGCAATGAAAATCTCCCGTGACTAGAACCTTAAAGAACAGGATAGTGGGGTGGCTCCAAGCAGAGACTGCAGTTAGGCCAGCCAGCTTTGTATTCTGTCTCTGCCTTTTTCCAGATGTCATGGTGTAGAGCTAGGCAGCAGAAGCTCACTTCCCATCTCCAGGATATTTAAAAAAGAGAAGGAGAGTGAGGGAGACAGCCCAGGAAGAAGTGGAGGGAGTATAGGAAAGTTCTAGGGTGGGCATCAAAACTCACCATGTTGGTTTGAATGGTCTCTACCAGAGTTGACCCCGGTTTTACTACTTGGGAAGAGTCATTCTGGGCTTTGGATCTGGATTTAAAATGACAAAGAAGACAGGAGGAGCTAGTTATCCCGTGAGACAACCCAAGGAACTGCAGACAAGAGCTTTCCTAAGTCATGAAACACCTGTGATTTGGCTGAAACTCAGAGTTTCTCATCATGCAAAGACACTGAGCAATGCGACCGATTCTTTCTCAATTATTTTGAAGTTTAGCATACAGTGGGTTTATGACCTTTCTATACACATGGGTTTTTATACTTTGTTCTAATTTATTTCGTGTTCCAATTTCTTTCTTGGTGAGTGTCTCTTATCTCCTTCTGACTGACTCTCTTCCTCTCTGTCTCCGTGTCACACGTGTCCCTCTCCCCCTTTAATGGTGAGAGATAAACTGAGGACCTTATATTCTAGCTATATCCTACTTCCATTTTGTTCTAGTTAAGGATACTATTGCTGGGATGAAACGCTATCACCGAAAGCCTCTTGAAGAAGAAAGGGTTTCTTTGGCTCACAGTTCCACATTACTGTTCATCTCTGAAGTCAGGACAAGACCTCAAATAGGGCAGGAACATAAAGGCAAGAGTTGATGCAGAGGCCTTGGCTGAGTGCTGCTAACTGGCTTGCTCTTGTTCCCCTTGGCTTGTTCAGACTGCTTGCCCATAGAATTTAGGATTACCAGCTCAGGAATGGCCCCACCAACAATGGACTGTGCTGTCCACCATCAATCAGTAATTAAGAAAATGCTCTCCTGGCTTGTTTACAGCTGAATATTATGGAGGTATCTTCACTTTAAGTTCCCCCCTCTCCAAATATACCTGCCAGTATAATTCTGCTCCTAAGAGAAAGATAAACTTGACCTAAACCCAGCCTACATCTCTGGCTGACTTTTAAACTAACTGCTCAGGGCAGTCTGTGAGCATCCACTCTGAGGTTGGAAGACAGCACTTAAGCTGCCATCAAAGACAGACTGTGTGACTCTCACCTAACGTCGGAAACTTCCAAGTCTGGCTCTTTTTCTTCCTAGTGGCTGAAATTCTAGCTTTTCTCCCTCCATGTTTTAACTGCCCCATGCATACAATATACACATGGGTCAGGACTGACCTCAGGCCAGAAGGTATAATACCTGAGGAAATAACTTCCTGCCATTCTGCCCTTCCAATTGCAACTTGACTCTAATAATGCCTGCATTTATTCTCTCTCCAAAGCCTTCAGGTCACCGGTAGTTTGTGTTATTTAGAGTTGTTTCCTGTTACAGAATTGATCTAGTAAGCTTATCTAGCATTTTCATGAATATTTCCTTTTATAATAATCAATACACATGTAAAGGGAGAATTGGCAGAGGCTCCTGGCTCTTCCATGATGAGTTTGTGTCAGGCTAGCCTATTTCCAAAAGTAGCAACAAAACTGAGTGCAATGTATCAGATAGGTGGTCAGGAGTCAAAGGGACACAAGTCCCTCAGTCAGGTGAAACACACAAAGGAGCTCCTCTTTTGCCACAGCTTTTCCTCAAAAACATGTGCCAAGTCAAAGTGCAGGAAAATAGAGTTCGAGCAGAAAGTAGTCACAAAAACTGACTAAGGAGGCAGAGTCCAGAGTTCAAGACCAGCAAGTCAAGTATGTACGTGGATTTCCCTGTACTGGGATGGGAACTGACACCTAGTTATTTTTGTGCAACTCAAGATTAAAAAAAAAAAACAAAAATAAAAAAACAAGGTCAATGAATATGATTGAGTATACAAAGATCTATATATTTCTACATAGTGGTAATGATTGATCCTAAAATGAAATGAATATGACATTTATAATATCAAAAACTATCAGTATGATTAAAGATATATAATGCTACATAGAATGACAGTACACTGTATGAATGTTAAAGAAGATCTAGGATCTGGCCCAAAGACAAAGCCGGGTTACCACCATCAGGACTCAGGATCTGCCTGCAGAATGCTGGGCACTCAGAAGAGACTCAGAAGTGCTCTCCCATTTGGAACCTTGGATGAGCCCTGGCTTGCTCACCACTGACTATCTAGAAAGAGCTATCTGGAACTCTTGGGGTGCAGGTAGTGCTATGCTGACTGGGATCAGTTTGTTCCAGCCCAGAGACAGCTGAGCCACCACCATCAGGACTCACTGCCTGTCTGCAGAGTGCCAAACACTCAGGAGCAATCTCCCACCTGAGCCCAAAAGCCCACAGACCCACAGGAGAGACAAGCTCTAGTCAGAGACAACAAGATGATCTAACATCACAGATAACAAGATGGCAAGAGGAAAGTGCAAGAACCTAAGCAATGGAAACCAAGACAACCTGGCAATATCAGAACCCAGTTCTCACACAACATCAAATAGTGGATATCCCAACACACCAGAAAAACAAGATATGGACTTAAAATCATACTTCATGATGATGATAAAAGTCCTTGGGAATCACATGAATAACTCTCTTAAAGATTTACAGGAGAACACCCATAAACAAGTAGAGGCCCTTAAAGGGGAAACACAAAAATCACTTAAAGAGCTACAGAAAAACAAAATCAAATAGGTGAAGGAAGTGAAAAATAGAACTAGAAACAGTAAAGAAATCACAAAAGCAGACAACCCTGGAGATAGAAAACCTAAGAAGAGGATCAAGAGTCATAGATACAAGCATCACCAACATAATACAAGAGATGGAAGAGAATCACAGGGGCAGAAGATAACATGGAAAACATTGACACATCAGTCAAAGAAAATGCAAAAATCAAAAAGCACCTAATCCAAAACATCCAGGATATTCAGGATACAATGAGAAGACCAAACTTAAGGATAATGGGTGTAGAAGAGAGCAAAGACTCCCAACCAAAAGGCCCACTAAATATCTTCAATACAATCATAGAAGAAAACTTCCCTAACCTAAAGAGATGACCATAAACATACAAGAAGCCTACATAAACACAAATAGATTGGAACAGAAAAGAAACTCCTCCCAACACATCATAGTCAAAACACCAAATGTTCAAAACAAAGAAAGAATACTAAAAGCAGTAAAGGAAAAAGGACAAGTAACATATAAAGATAGACCAATCAGAATTACAACAGACTTCTCAACAGAGACTATGAAAGCTAGAAGAGCCTGGACAGACATCATGCAGACCCTAAGAGAACACAAATGCCAGCCCAGGTTACTATATCCAGAAAAACTCAATTACCATAGATGGAGAAACTAAGATATTCCAGGACAAAACTAAATTTACACAATATCTGACCATAAATCCAACATTAGAAAGAATAACAGATGGGAAACTTCACCAAAAATAGGGAAACTTCACCCTAGAGAAATCAATAAGCTAATCTTCTTTCAACAAATACCCAAGAAGGAAAACATACAAACATAATTCTACCTCCAAAAACAAAAATAGCAGGAAACAACAATCACTATTCCTTAATAACTCTTAATATCAATGGACTCAATTTCCCAATAAAGAGACAAAGACTACCAGATTGGATATGTAAACAGAATCCAGCATTTTGCTGCATACAGGAAACTAATCTTAGCGACAAAGACAGACACATCAGAGTAAAAGGTTGGGAAAAAAACTTTCCAAGCAAATGGTCCCAAGAAACAAGCTGGAGTAGCCATTCTAATACCGAATAAAATGAAGTTGAAACCAAAAGTTATCAAAAAAACACAAGAAAGGACACTTTTAATATATCACAAGATAAATCTATCCAGATGAGCTCTCAATCCCAAACATCTATGCTCCAAATACAAGGGCTCCACATTCATTAAAAAAATAAAAAAAACAACCTACTAAAGCTCAAAGCATATATTGTACCACACACAATAATAGTGGAAGACTTCAACACCCCACTCTTAAAATGGACAGATCAGGGAAGCAGAAACTGAACAGAGATATAGTGAAACTAATGGAGGTTACAAACCAAATGGATTTAACAGACATCTATAGAAAATTTCATTCTAAAACAAAAGAATGTACCTTCTCAGCACCTCATGGAACCTTTTCCAAAACTGTCCATAAAGTTGGTCACAAAACAGGCCTCAACCAATACAAGAAGATCGAAATACTCCCATGCATCCTATCAGATCACCATAGACTAAAGCTGGTCTTTAATAACAACAAAGCCAACAAAAAGTCCAAATACACATGGAAGCTGAACAATGCTCTATTCAATGATAACTTGGTCAAGAAAAAATTACAGAAAGAAATTAAGAATTTTTTTAGAATTTAACGAAAATAGATGCACAACATATTCAAACTTATAGGATGCAATGAAAGCAGTGCTAAGAGGAAAACTTATAGCTCTGAGTGCCTCCATAAAGAAACTGGAGAGAGCATACACTAACCGCTTGACAGCACAGCTGAAAGCTCTAGAACAAAAAGAAGCACATATACCCAAGAAGAGTAGATGGCAGGAAATAATCAAACTCAGAGCTGAAATCAACCACATAGAAACAAAAGGAACTATACAAAGAATCAACAAAACCAAGAGCTGGTTCTTTGAGAAAGTCAACAAGATTGATAAACCCTTAGCCAGACTAACCAGAGGGCTCAAAGAGAGTATCCAAATTGACAAAATCAGAAATGATAGAGGAGACATACCAACAGAAATTGAGGAAATTTAAGAAATCATTATATCCTGCTACAAAAACCTATACCCAACAAAACTGAAATATCTAGATGAAATTGACGATTTTCTAGACAGATACCAGGTACCCAAGTCAAATCAGGATCAGATAAACCATCTAAACAGCACCATAACACCTAAAGAAATAGAAGCAGTCATCAAATGCCTTCCAACCAAACAAAGCCGAGGACCTGATGGGTTTAGTGCATAATTCTATCAGACCTTCATAGAAGACCCAATACCAATACTTAACAAACTATTTAACAAATTAGAAACCGAGGCAATAGTTCCCAACTCATTCTTTGAAGCCACAATTACACTCATTCCTAGACCAAACAAAGAACCTACAAAGAAAAAAAAAAAAACACCTTAGACCAATTTCCCTTAGTAACATTGATGCAAAAATACTCAAAAAAAAATCTTGCAAACTGACTCCAAGAACACATCAAAACGATCATACAACATGATCAAGTAGGCTTCATCCCAGGGATGCAAGGATGGTTCAATATATGAAAATCCACCAATGTAGTTCATTATATAAACAAACTCAAAGAAAATAAACCACATGATCATCTCTCTAGATGCTGAAAAAGCATTTGACAAAATTCAACACCCTTTTATGTTAAAAGTCTTGGAAAGGTCAGAAAGTTAAGGCTCATACTTATACATAGTAAAAGCAATATACAGCAAACCAATAGCCAACATCAAACTAAATGGTGAAAAACTTGAAGCAATCCCACTAAAATCAGGGACTAGCAAAGGCTGCCCACTCTCTCTCTACCTATTCAATATAGAACTGGAAGTACTAGCCAGAGCAATCAGACAGCAAAATGTGGTCAAAGGGATAGAAGTAGGAAAGGAAGAAGTCAAAACATCACTATTTGCAGATAATATGATAGTATACTTAAATGACCCCATAAATTTCACCAGAAAACTTTTACTGCTGATAAGCAACTTCAGCAAAGTGGCAGGATATTAAATTAACTCAAACAAGTCAGTAGCTTTCCTCTACTCAGAGAAAAAAAACAGGCTGAGAAAGAAATTAGAGAATCAATACCCTTCACAATAGTCACAAACAATATGAAATACCTTGATGTGATCCTAACTAAGCAAGTGGAAAATCTCTATGACAAGAACTTCAAGTCTCTGAAGAAGGAAATTGAAGAAGATCTCAGAAGATGGAAAGATCTCCCATGCTCATGGATTGGAAGAATCCACATAGTAAAAATGACCATCTTGCTGAAAACCATCTATGGATTCAATACAATCCTCATCAAAATTTCAACTCAATTCTTCACAGAATTAGAAGGAGTGATTTGTAAATTCATTTGGATTAACAAAAAGTCCAGGATATTGAAAACTATTCTCAACAATGAAAGAACTTCTGCGGGAATCAGCATCTCTAACCTCAAACTATATTATAGATCAATCCTGAGAAAAATTTCATGGTATTGGTATAGAGACCAGTAGATTGATGAAACAAGATTGAAGACCCAGAAATGAAACTACACACGTAATGGCCACTTGATCTTTGAAAAAGGAGGTAAAAACATTCAATGAAAAAAGGACAGCCTCTTCAACAAATGGTGTTGGTTCAACTGGCAGTCAGAATGCAGAAGAATGAAAATTGATTCATTCTTTTTTTCCTGTACAAAGCTCAAGTGCATGTGGATCAAAGATCTCCATATAAAACAAGGTACACTGAAACTATTAGAAGAGAAAGTGGGGAAGAGCTTAGAACACATAGTAATAGGGGAAATTTTCCTGAACAGAACACCAATGGCTTATGGTCTAAGATCAAGAATCCACAAATGGGACCTCATGAAATTGCAAAGTTTCTGTAAGGCTAACAACACTGTCAAGAAGACAAAATGGCAGCCAACAGATTGGGAAAGGATCTTTGCCAATCCTACATCTGATAGAGGTCTAATATCCAATATATACAAAAAACTCAAGAAGTTAGACTCCTGAGAATCAAACAATCCTATTAAAAATGAGGTATAGAACTAAACAAAGAATCCTCAACTGAGGAATATTGAATGGCTTGAGAAGCACCTAAAGAAATGCTCAATATCCCTAGTCATCACGGAAATGAAAATCAAAACCCTGAAATTCCACCTCACACCAGTCATAATGGCTAAGATTAAAAAGCTCAGGTGACACCAGATGTTAGCTAGAATGTGGAAAAAGGAGAACACTCCTCCATCGTTAGTGGGATTGCCAGCTGGTACAACCACTCTGGAAATCATTCTGACAGTTCCTCAGAAAATCGGACATAGTAACATCTGAAGACCCAGCTATTCAACTCCTGGACATATACCCAAAATATGCTCCAATATAACAAGACTCATGCTCCACCATGTTCATAGCAGCCTTATTTATAATAACCAGAAACTGGAAAGAACCCAGATATCCTTCAACTGAGGAATGGATACAAAAATGTGTGGCACATTTTTACAACAGAATACTGCTCAGTTATTAAAAACAGTGACTTTATGAAATTCCTAGGCAAAGAGATGGAACTAGAAACCATCCTCCTGAGTGAGGTATCCTAGTCACAAAAGAACACACGATATGCACTCACTGATAAGCCGATATTAGCCCCAAATCTCTGTATACCCAAGAAACAGTTCACAGACCTCATGAAGCTCAAAAAGATGGAAGGCCAGAATGTCGATGCCTCAGTCCTTCTTAGAAGGGAGAACAAAACAATCACGAAAGGAAATAGAAGGTCAAATAGAGGAGCAGGGATTGAAAAAAGATCATTCAGAGGCTACCTCACCTGGGCATTCACCCCATATGCAGCCACCAAAACTAAGCACTATTGCTGATGCCAAGAGTACTTACTGCCAGGAACCAGATATGGATGCCTCCTCAGAGGCTCTGCCAGAATCATACAGAGACAGTTGAGAATGCTTGCAGCTAACCATAGGACTGAACATGGGGACCCCAATGAAAGAGCTAGTGAAAGGACTGAAAGAGCTGAAAGGGGTTGCAATCTCATAGGAAGAAAAACATTATCAACCAACCAAACCCTCCAGAACTCCCATGGACTAAAACACCAACCACTGATCACAGATTGAGAGACCCATGGCTCCAGTTGCATATATAGCAGAAGATAGCATAGTCCATCATCAATGAGAGAAGAGGCCTTGGGTCTGGTGAAGGCACATTTTCCCAATGTAGGGGAATGATAAGGCTGAGTTGGAGAGGGTGATTGGGGGAGGGTGCACCTTCATGGAAGCAAGTGGATGGTGTATGGGAAGGGGGGAATAACATTTGGAATGTAAATACAGAGAATAACAAATAATATAATTTTAAAAAGAAGGTCTAAACAAACAGATGGATAAAGATAGAACAACTATTAGTTAGACATTAATTAACTTCCTAATTTTATTTACAATCCCCAATAGTTTAATGAAAATTTCAGTTTTTGTTATTTTGGTAGAAATGGCAAAACTGCTGTAAAATATTTATAGTTAAATTTATTGTGAAAATAATTTTAAATAAGAACAAAACAAAACACTTGCAGATTGTGTCTACCATATATAAAGGCTTACTATGGATCTGGAATCATTAGAACAGTTCAGTATATGTAAAAGGACAGAGACTTAGATTAATTGTACAAAATAAAGCATGTTAAAACAGGCTCACATGCCTACGGTCCCCCAATCTACAAAACCACAAGGCACCAAAAGGAAATACACGATCTCTGTTAAATGGTACAGTTTTATGTTCTTTAAAGTTTAAAGATTGTACAAGGCTATTTCGACACAGGAAAGATGGATTTCAGATGAGAACAAGTGCAAAAACATATAAAATGTAAACAGTAAATACTAATCTGGGGTAAGTCATAGAAGTGTCACTCTTCTCAGAACTGAACTTAAGGCCCAAGAAAAACAGTAAGTAAACAGGAAGGGGGGCTTTACCCATAGAACATCTTCAGTCCAGAGCTCTGTAGAGTTCTTATGAGTAAGGATGCTCATCTGAGCTTAGTGCTGTCATATCCATACATGGGATATTATAAAGAGCAAGTCACATGGTACAGTAGAGATGAACTTCAGTAAAAGACGGGTATAAAAGATCATGGACTGAATTTATAAAGAAATTGAGGAGAGAGTTTTAAAATGATCAGACTAAGGGATACCTCTGCAAGGGATATTGACAGGGTAGAGCATCGAAGAGGATTTCTGGTGCTTATAATTATATATGTATCTCAGTGGTTCTAATGTATATATACATAGAAAAAAATGAACAGCTATGTACTTATGTGTGCATTCTGTGCATATTGTATAACATGCAAAACAATTAAGAAATATAAAGAAAAAGAAGGTGTGTCAAGTCTCGTGAAAAACATCTGCAGCTCTTTGGTCATTCCATTGTACCAATGTTCTGGAAAGGTTGTAACACACACAGATGCGCATCATTTATTTCTTAAGGGTACATATCCACTACATTTTCCCTCGGACATAGCTTGGTTTGTGTTGGGATCACAACCTTCAACTGAGGATATAGGAAAAGAGCATTCTAAAGAGGTTTCATGTCCCAGCTACTGGGGAGGGCAGGAAAGAAGTTGGAATGATTTTGAGTGTTCAGTCTGGAGCAAGAATAGAGATTGTTGGAAATGACCTGCTGTGAGTCCTTAACTCTGTAACACCAATTGTTCTGATAATGCTGTGTCTCCCATGGACTGCCTGGGGTAGGCAGTAGGTGCATGGAGGTGGGGGGTGGGGGGTGTAAGGAGGAGGGTAGGGGGATGGGGTGGGTGGTGGGGGTATTGTTTCCCAAACTTACATTTCTTTTTCAAGCAGCATCACTTCTTTTTCCTTCTCCATCTCCCTCAGAATTTCTTGGTATTTCTTCTCATGGGGGAGGGCATCATAAACAAAAGTTTTTGTCTTTATTTCAAAGTCACTGATAGGAATATTCCACTAAAATAACTAACATTCCAAACATTTCATACAACAGGATGTACAAAGTAGGGGGTGTTCTAATAAAAAAAAATCAGAGGTACTAATCAGAGAATGGGCATAGGAAAAAAGTTCCTCTTCTAGACTTTGCTGGTAATTAGATCCCAGGTCTGAGCTGGCCTGTGTTCCCAGAGCACCGAACCCAGCTCCCTGAAACCTCAGTGTCCTCAGAACTTCTCAGACTTACTAGACAAATGGGTCGAGGAAAACAATGCCTGACAAGGGTTCAGCACATTGTCTAGACCATTCCTGTTTGCTGGTGATTTCATTGACTAAAAGTCCTTTTCCCATGGCTGAGAGTAGCCTGAGGAGAAAACAGCTTTCTCCTGACTTGGGGAGACCTGACTCTATTGGACTCTCCTCCGTAACATTGTACCTTTATGTAGTGGGCCTGGTCTTCGCAGAGCTGAAATACGGATTGGTAGTCACTTTCCATCTAGGAGAAGAAGAAAACACAAACCTCATGACTTCAGTTGGTGCAAAGCTTGGGTTGCTTTCCCCGGAACCTGCCTAGTACATTGGACCTGTGGCTGGCTACCTAGCATCCCCTTACTTGAATGGAAACAACTACCACCTCGAAAAGAGGTGACCTAATGTTCAGGCACAGGGACTGCCTGAATTTGAGTGGGGGAGGGGTAGCACTTCGCCCAAGTTGTCCTGGGTCTCTCTGGGAAATGGGAAGGAATGCAGTAGGCTGTTGGCTTTGGGGTTTTACAAGGTATTTGGGGCAGATGAGGGTTTTAAAATTTTTAAGGTCAGTATTTAATGAAAGTGTTTTTTCCACCTGTCTGTGAAATTCCCTTGCTGGATCTTCCTGCTCCCTCTCTTCCATGTCAGAAAACCTTTCTAATGACACTTAGACTTTTTCCTCTACGTATGTCCTAGGCAGACTCTTAGTGGAATAGGCACTGGTCTAATCTAACCTTGGCGATCTCCTTCTCTTGTTGTGCACAGGACTCTGTTGACTTTTGTAGTTTCACCTAGGGAAGATGATAACGACAGAGAATGAAGAGCATTCCTTTGTGCAAGGAAAACCCAGGTCAGCAAAACCAAACTCAGAGTGGCTATCATGTATTGAGGAAGCAATATTTATGAAGGGAGGATACGCCCATTACCCTGGTTTTGCAGTCAAGGAGACAAAGGCACAGAGAAGTTATGTCCAAATATAGCTAAAGTTCACAATGACAGAGCTGGCAGTAAAGCTCTGTAGGCTGACTCGCCATTGAACCTGGCCATTCTCCTTTCTTGTACTGACCAATGACCACTAACCCGTTCCTCATACTCATTCAGGTTGGTGCACTCAAGCTTTCTAAACCACACAAGGGTCACATGAGGCATTCAACTTGTACAGAAAAAAGCAGACAATGGGGCTCTTGATAGTGGCCTTTGCCAAGTGCCACACTTGTCCTCTAAAACTGCACAGAGCTCCACAATAGGTTTGCCCCCAATCTGAGTCTACTCATTTGTCCACTTAACAAATGTTTACTGGACCTCTGCCATGTGACAGAAGGTTCTAGACATCCATGTGCAAACAACAAATTAATATTTTCAGTTGCTTTACTTTCTAGTAGAGGAAAAGACAAAATGCAACTCGAAAATAAAATTTACCCTATGAGCCACAGCTTGGCAAAGCATCTATGATCGTCAATGCATCCTTAAATAATGATGAGAATTAGCATTTTCTTTCTACTTGGATGTCTGTATCTGTGTGTCCTCATTTAGATATAAACGTCTCCAAGGAAGAAAGACTGCAGTCTTTGGAATGTGTTTCTTAACTGATGAGGCTTTTGAGACATCCCCTCTCCCCCAAAGGCAACGTAGCCACCTCTAGTGTGAACAATACTAGAGTACAATTGTCAGTGTAGCCCATGGGAATGAAGGATGCTGGCACACCTCTAATACACAAATGGACATATCTGGTTTCACCCCTAGAAGTCATGAAAACAGCCTTCTAGAACCTAGGATTGATACGCATATCACAAAAATGAGCCAGTTTGCTCCTCTACTCACTTGGCATTCTGCTACTTTTTTTTTCAGGGCTTCTGGATCAGAGCCAGCATTCTTAAGTCCTCTTGAAATCTGAAATGCCATCAAAGTAACTGTGAACTCAACAAGGCAAACTGATGATCTAGGATAAGGTTAGACTGGGGTCTTATCCAGCAGATCAGTTGTGCTTACTAATTTGGGTACCGAAACATCTTGAATGGAAACATGTCTCTTTGACCTTGTGGGAGCTGCTAACTTTATCCTGAGTGGGTAAACTCTTCTTACTTTGTTTTTACGATTTGTATTTGTAAGAGTGCGTGTATGAGTGTGTATGTGTGCATAAGTGTGTGTGTGTGTGTATGTGTGTGTGTGTGTGTGTGCAGGTGGGTATGTAATGTGAGTACAGCTGCCTTTGGCATCCAGAGAATGACTTCAAGTCCTTGGACCTTTAAGTAGAGGTGATTGTGAACCTCCTGACCTCAGTACTGGGAACAGAACTTAGGTTCTCTGTAAGAGTATGTGCTCTTAGGAACTAAGCCCTGACTGGACATCCTTTTCTGTCCCCATGACAACCATAGCACCACAGGACGGAGAGAAGCATGGGCTTAACAGTGGGAGTAGGAGAAGGAGTGAGAAATCACTGCTCATGTTGCTGTTCAGCCCTCTTCCCACAACCTGCCATGTCTTGGGGACAAATTAGTGTCTGAAGACACTGAAGGAGATGGGGGTGTAGGGCAGAGATTTAGAATCTTCTTGTTTTTTGGAATAGAGCACCCAGGAGATTCTTTGGAAATCAGCCATATTTCGAGATAGACTCAAGTGTATGAGAATTCTCATTTGAATGTAGTATATAATCTATATTTTGTGTGGCCACATTTAATTGATGATACATATTTTCATATATAGAATTCATATATATTCTAAATATTCCCATAACTCACCTCATATGTCTTCTGCCCACTCTTCCAGCCTTTTTTAAAAAGGCAATGTTGTAGGAAATGGGGTACCTTACAACCTAAGATGTCTCCTTACCTTCTTCTGAAGTTCCATCACATTCTTGCTTAGGGTCTTATTCTTTTTCTCCTGTAGGAAGAAGAAGAAAGACATTCTGCACTCAACCTTCTCCCTTGCCAGGGCCACTGCCATAATAAGTGGGAATAAGCATATGGGGACTCTGGGACAGAGTCAAGGTTGGAGCCCCATGCCTTGTGCTTCATTGTCACAGAGCTCTCCCAGGCAGCTATGATTTCTGTAGCCACAGAGGCAAGGGGCATACGCAGAGCCTCTGGGGACAGACAGAGCAATGCCTGCATAAGGCTTCTTAGGGTCTCTTTTAGGAGCCACCTCACCAGCTTTGCTGTCTCCAGCTCCAGGTCCTTCAGGGCAGTCTCCTTCTCTACTATGATCTCATTGAAGTCATCCCTCTCAGGGACTCTTTCTATGAACAGGGCAATATCTTTTTCAAGACTGAAAAACAAAGTTACTCAAGTGTGGCTCAGTCCTAAGGAAGTTGCCACCAAAATCACACCACCAACACCTGAGGGATCTGGAGTGACGGTTTCAATAAAATGTTATCAAAATGAAGACTTTCCTGGCATATCACAATTCCACCAGGGAATTGAACTCCCCTCTTCCCTTTGGTCTATGGGGTGTCACGTGAGGAGCTTCTCTCTCACCAAGACTGACCTTTGTATAGATTCTTCTTTCTTTTGAATCTTTCTGAGAAGAATCTGATTGGCTTCATCCAGCCTCTGCATATCCTTTTCAAGGTCCAAGTTGAGGTACTTGAGATTCTGTTTTATGGCTTCTAAAGTTGGTATTTCTGTAATCTCACCCCTACAGGAAAAGCATCTTCATGACTGAACTCACCAGAAAACCACAGAACTCCAGGAAGACATACATGTATTCTCTCTCCTTCACCGGTCTCCTGTTGTTTACTCATCTAATTGATTTGACTGATTTTTTTCATGATTAACCAATTTATTTGTCATAAAGTAACTGTTTGTCAGGTCACACTTTAATTTTAAATATTATGAAGCGATATTCACTAAGATGCAAATCCTTTGTGTGCAAAAGGAAAACTGTAATTTTTTATATAAACAATTGTACTCTAACTTGTTCACCTCCAAAATTTTTATATGGAGAACACAGCATCTAAACAGCATCTATAAGGCAGTTAAGGTGGGAAATAAAATACATTTCTTGTAGTTTTCTATTATCTGTCTCAGTCTATCAGGATCTTAGGCTTTCTGGGAAGGCGGGGATGGGGAGGGAGATGGACCTTTCACCTAAACCAAGCTGATGTGCTGAGTGACAGGACAGCTTCTGCACAGTCCCACCATGGCAGTGTGTGACAAAATTAGGGAAAATGGAACCGAAATTTCTTTCAGGGTTCTTAGGCTTCTCGTCATCACAACTGAGGTCTGGATTGCTAGAAACTTCTAGAGCATCTTTCTGGCTCCCTGTTGTTGGATTACTTACTCATCATCCAATGAGTTCTGTCCAACATCTTCCATTGTTTGCTTCCTAGATATGAATACAGACAACTGTTACAAACCTGACGGACTACCATGTGGCATGCTGGTACACAGAAAGGAAGTGGCAAAAGTGAGAAACCCCTCAGGCATGCCAGTGTCGAGATCAAGCTTCTGTGCTCTCCCTTTCCTAGATGTGAACTCAGCATATTATGCAAACTACCTTTCAGCAAAACGGATCAGAGTTTGATCTCCGGATCTCAGAACAGATCACATTGGGTGTGGGAATCTTTTAAATTTCTGCTCTTTCGATCCTTTTTTTCCTCACTTGTACTTATTCTGGGGATGTTAAATGTTAAGGGACACGTGACAGATTCATGTATGTCAGTTGACAACAAAAATCATTTATATTTCCAATGTAAACCCTTGGGGAAACAAAACAAAACAAATACTCCCGCCCTCTTCCCCCCAAAAAACCAAAATAAGCCAAGAAATTGGCTATCTGATTCCTATTATCCTATTACTCTCTGAATTTCAACAAGCTTTGGAGAACAAATGCTGAGCTACAACAGCAGCTTCAACAACAGGACACCACTACTTGGAAACAGAGGCATTAAGCTTTGAAGGAAGCCAAAGCTGGTCTTTCACAACCACCACACCAGTGCTAATGTTGAGCACCAAGTCCAGTCTTAGGAAGGCAGACCACCAACACACCACCCTTTTTTCAGGATCCTCTTTGAAGGACTCCCTTTTAATACCTTCTGAAATTCGTCCTCCACCTTCTTTCTTTTGACCATTTCTACTACATTTTCCTTTTCTTCCAGAAGTATATTTACCCACAAGAAATCCCAAACTGTGCTAATACCTTTTAAAACAGGACTTGCTTTTTTTTTTAACAGAGATTTTTTTTTCTGTTCCAAATAGATTTCCTTTTCAGCTATATGCCAGGACTGTCACTCAGGAGTTGTCTTGTTGACTAAGTCTCTACACGTAGCTGGACTAGTTACTCTGGCTGGGTGGGGCAGCATGTCATAGTGGGATAGTGACATCATCCTGTCATCCCAATAGCAAAGTGGGAGAGTCCAAAGCTTCAGGGCAGGTCTTATGAAACAGGAATAGGTCCTGTAGAACAATTTGGGTAGGCACAAACCAAACAGCTTCCAAGGCAGCAGCCATCTGCTCTGTGGAGCATTCACATCTCAGATTTATAGACCAAGCAGTGGTGATAATCATTCTCATCTCTCTTCCATGATCTCTGCATGGCATGTTCACAAGTTATTGTTGTTAAACACAGAATGTGTATCCAAAGGGTAGAGGTAGGAAAGTCAGAGAGAAGGCCGAAAGAACCCGAATGGTGAATGAGCTACCATTTTTACCACATGGGGCTTTTAGAGCCGTAAAACTTGTCCTCCTGTCCCAAGCTAGTCGTCTAGGTCATTGGGAAAGAAGGAAATGGGTTGATGCTTGTCTAGCATGATGTGGCCCTGGTGGGGAGAGAGTGACATGGTACCTGCCCCTGGGACAGAGCCCAGGTGTGAGCCTCTATGAGTGTAGATGGCTGCTGTAGGCATAAGGCTTGTTTGTGTAATAATATACACATTTCACCTTCCAAGGAATGTCCCCTCTGTAAAAGTTAATAACTTCGTGATAATCAGCTTGAGTCCAGGAGGCAAAGTGTGGCTAATGTCTCAGAAAAACAAAAACAAAACCCAAAACCCCATAAAACGGTAAATACTGGGACCTTCAGAACAGCCCTTAAGGCTATGGGAAAAAGCTCTAATATATGTATTATTGTTCAAATATAAGGATGCAATATGAACTATGAACTATGAGTGTCTTCCTGAATCTAAAGAACAAAGGCAGGTAGACTATGAGCCAGTTTGTTAAAAAGATACAAAGTCAGGCAGATTCCTGTGTTCAACATCAGACTAGGATGTGTCCAAGTTAGGCCCAATTGTAGAAATGGTAATTACCACACAATTAGTTTACCAAAGGCAGACCTGTCTCTGAGTTCTTTTGCAATGTTAAGAAAAAACAGTATACTTGCTGTCTCTTAAGACTCAAAGGGTCACAGGATGCAAACTCATAAAATAATCAAAAGGAAAACCTGGAGTAAATGACTGGATTGCTACATAAAATAAAAGGCTGGACATGTGTTCTGTAGGAGATGAGCTAGCCTGAGAAGTTTTTAAACACGCACACGCACACACACACACACACACACACACACACACACACACGGAAGCAGAACATGGACAGAGAGATCTCTTAGAATAGCAAGCAAGCACAATATAGACAGAGAAAGCAGACATGGAAGCAGACTGGAAAAGCTCTACCAAGTAGAACACAGGTAGTTCTTTTTGTCACTCCCAGACACCCCTTCTTTCATTCCCCTCTCCATGTCGAGGCAGATGGTGGCAGGAATACAAGATGAGAAGGTGAACGAGGAGAGAAGAAAAGAGGACAGTTATGTCCAGAGACCCAACTCTACTACCTACTCCTTTCGAATTTCCTCTTTTATCTTTTTTATTCTTTTTTTTTGATTTCTTAAATTATTGGAAGAGTGGGAGGAGTTTAACATATCAGTGCCACCCTGTTTAGATCCGAGGATTCTTCTCTATACTAAAGTACGTGAGGCAGGATACAGCACTGTAGAAATAGCAATAGAGTGTAATAAGCCTGGCATGCTCCTGCAAAGGAACAGCAATCTATGAAGAGCTTCATGACGTAGATCAAACCTATTAGAGGCAAATTGTAGTAACCTTTGGTCCCTGGAAAGGCCTTTGATACCACTATATCCAGGAATGTGCCTCCCGAGCAGAAACATCTGCTGTAACCCTATCATACCCTTTCCCCACCCAGCTCACATATTGCTGTGTGGGCACGTTCCCGGATACTAAACAACCAGTCCCAGTAGAATTAAGCCCTTGACTCTGTTCTCCTACTTTGGCATTTTGTCTTATTTTTGGTCTGGTTTTCCTATAGATAGGCTATAGGTATTTGAATGTATTTTAATCATTCATTGTTCTATCCCTGCCTAGGTGTGCTCCAGGTTTCTGTTCAGACAGAAATCTATATGGCAGGAATATTTTAAGAATAAATGAATAAAACGACTCATATAATTCCTGTTATCTAAAATAAGAGAACAGAATATTTTGGCTCCTTCTCCTTCTAACATACCTGAGCAGACTCACCTGTACAGACACATCAGTACATGGTCATTATGAATAATGTGCCGCAGCAGGATCTTCACTGGACAGTCACAATCCTCTAGGTACCACTGGTTGACAAGCTGTAATGAAAATATTCTTCCCATCAAACTGCATCTTTTTTTTAAGGACACCATATAAATTTTCTCCCTCTATGAAACCTTCCAGAAGAAATCATTCTTGGGTCATTGCCTCAAAAAAATAATATGTATGTTGTGTAATAACACGTTTCCTCTTGACACAAAGCAGTTCAAACCCACATTTGAAGCTCCAAATGCTGTACTGAATATTAGGGTCCATATATTTCCTTTGGTTTATTCTATTTCCTTTAGTTTTATTCTTCAATTCGGTTTTCACATGCTCCTCAACTTGAACTTATTTTCCCATTATTTAACATTAAATATTTTGTCCTAAATATAGGTATAGTTGACTCAGATATAAATATAGATCTCACTGTAGACAATAAATAAGGATGTGAGAGGGGCAGTAGGGTTCACTGGGATGGAAACCAGATCAAACTGACTTTGGATACCTGTTCCTGTAATTTCCACGTGAAAAGTTATAAGCCCATTATTGAACCTAGTAAGCACGGGTTTTCTAGTTTGCAAACTGCAAATGTTGTGTGCCTATTCCATAATATTGAGATGAGGTTGAAAGGGATGTGTCACAATGCCTGACAGAGGTACATAATAAACTATAACTATATTTATCCTATTGATAGTTCCTTCTTTATTCATCCTGAAAGAAAATTCCTCCAGGCTGGGTATTCACCAAAGGTCCTTTGTCATATCCTTCTTAGTTTCAGTTTATCTGTCTGGATTCATGGCTTCACTTAACCTTGGCTAATCGGGCTTTCCCCTAGACACTGTGCTTGGATATTCCTGGCTTTTGTTCCCTGCTATCCTTCAGTCCTGTGTCTAGCCTAGCACCCAGAATTATGTAAGTCTTAATTTAAATTTTAAAATGTATTATTATTACTATTATTATTGTTGTTATTATTATTATTGTTATGTGTGTTTTTAGTGTGTGTGAGGAGTGAGGGCTATGTGCCATACCACATGTGTCAGGGTTAGAGGACAACATTAAGGGATTGATTCTTTCCCCTGTGAGATCTGGGGATTCAATTCAGTTTGTACGTTTGTGTCACAAGTGCCCTTAACTACTGAGCCACCTTGAAGGTCTCTCAATTTATTTAGATAGTGTACAAGAGCTAGAGGACACTTCATGATTTTGTGATGATTAAGAAGAGTAACAGCTACCTCAGCAGTTAACATGATGAGGCAAAACTGATAACTCTCGTAGATAGGATATAAATTCATTTGCTCATGTCCTTGTTGGATTTTGTCAACTCAACATAAACCTAGACCTACTCAGAAAGAATCTTAACTGAAAAAATGACCCCAATCTAGACTACATATAGGTAACTCTCTAGGGCATTTTCTTGAATAATGATTGATGCGGAAAGGCTCAGCCTTCCGTAGATGATGTCACCTTTATGGTTTCTGCTTTAGCTTATGCCTCCAGGTTCTTGTTTTGAGTTCTTTTGCTGACTTCCCTTCATGATGGACTACAACTATGAGATAAATGCTTTCCTCTCCAAGGTGCTGGTAGTCAAGGTATTTTATTACAATGCAGTAGCTGACTAGGGCAGGAAAAACAGGACCTTTGTTTGATAGAAAGAGGACTTTGTAGGCTAGAAAGACAACGTAGTTATTAGAAAAGTGCTTGCAGTATGAACAGAAGGACCTAAGTTCCTAACTCCAACACACATAAAAATAGCAGGACATTGTGTACACACCTATAACCATAGTGTTACGAATATTTATCCCTAGGGCTTGCTGACTAGCTGGTCTCACTGAACTGGTATGCTCCATGATCAGTAAGAGACCAATTCTCTAAAATAACAATGAACTCTGCCCCAAACCCTGCCCCCTGCTAAATGTTCAGGAGGATGGCTGCTGGGATGTATGGTAAACATATCATTGTTTTTTGTGAAACTACCCAACTCCTTTCCAATGGCTGTACTACTCTACACTTCCATCACTAAATGTACCACAGCCCCATTTCTTCAACATAATTACTAGCATTTGCTGTTGCTACTAGTTGACTTTAGTTACTCTGACAGTTTTAGAGTTACAGCATGGTAGCGTCTTAATTTGAATTTCCCTATGGGTAACAATGGTACCCATCTGTCTACATACAAACTGATTAAGTATGATTTGAAGGCAATATTTCCCAGGTTATAGCTTCCTTTGTTCTTCCATCTTCTTTTGTTTGGTGTGTGTGTGTGTGTGTGTGTGTGTGTGTGTGTGTCTGTCTGTCTGTCTGTCTGTCTGTCTGTCTGTCTGTGTAGGGGGGGAGGGAGGGCAGGGAGTGGAAGGGAGAAGGGGAGGAGAGGGAAACTATCTTTTCAGATGTACGTAGGCAGCAGGTCAATACTGAGTACCTATCACTCACTCTCCTCCACCTCAGCTTCTGAGACCAGGACTCATCCTTAATTGGAGCCCGTAGATTTGGTTAGACTGATGTGTCAACAGGCTGCAGGAATCCACCTTCCTTTACCTTTTCAGCCCTGGGATTAGCTCAGCCACCTCTCATCCTTGTCTTTTCATCCTCTGAATGGAGTTCTCATGAAACAAATTTCTTAACATTTTGATATTCAATTTGTAGAGATTTTATCTTGTAGATGATGCTTTCTGCATTGTGTCTAAAAGTCTTCTCCAAGCCCTGGCTCCTGAAGAGTTTTCCCTTATGAGTTTTACGGTTCTACATGTCATAGCTTTTAGTAGCCTTTAGCTAGTGTATATGCATGACTAAATTAGCAAGCTCTATTTGGATTTTTCCAAGGTGCATATATACACTTGCACATCATCAACAAAGATCAAATCTTTTCAAAATTTGAGTTTTTTCTCTGGTTTAGCTCTACAGTGGATACTTCATGAACAACTCACATGAATGTGCATTGATTTCTTACATGGCTGCTTTATACATTTTTTATACTCTGTAAACAGACAGCATGGTATCATTTATATCCATTTGACACAGACCTTAAAACATTTTCATCTTTAGATGAGCCTAATTTTGAATCCCCTGGGCATCCACAGCTTTGCCTTTATCCAGCTGTGCATTTATGATGTTGCATTAGAGAACTACAGACTTCAGTGACTTAGGAAAACCAAATGAAGTCGCCCATTTTCTCTTTTAAATTATGAATTTATATTATCAACTTTTTATTTTACTGAGAACTGCTCCTGGTTTGCTCCAGGAGCTAGGCAGTAATGGAGCTCTGTGCTAATTTGTGTGTACCAAGAATGTAGTTTTAACATTTACATTTGAAACCCCCAAACTCAGAAGGTTTGTGTTGTTGAGCTATTTTAGTTCTCTACAAATATCACACCATTATGAGACAAATCATTGTGGTGTTAGGAATTAACTCTGCTTGCTGAGTGGGAAGAGGTAATTTTCAATAGTTAGATTAAGTACCTGAAAAAATGATTAAAAATATAAACTTAATACATGTTTCAAAAGATCTTGCATTTTCTGTTTCATACGCAAATATATGAGAATATTTTAAGAAGAGATCTAATTTTTTGTACCTTATATAGCTCTTCATAACATTAAGACTAAGTTGTCAATCAAAACTAATACAATTAAATGAAAATTTCTGTATTTTATGATAATTTCCCTGGGGCAGTAGTCAAACTGGAAAAAATTTAGTTAACATCTATGTTGTCTGAATAAAAATGTATCAAATGGCTACATGTAAAAAGGACCATGTCATTTAAATCAATATAGCAGTTTCTCAGAAAGTTAGAAACTGATGTACCTCAAGACCCAGCTATACTACTCCTGGTCATATACCCAAAGGATACTCTATCCTACCATAAGGGTATTTGCTCAACTATTTTTATATCAGTAGCTAGATACTGAAAACAGCCCATTTGCCTCTCAACAAAAGAATGGATAAGAAAATATGGTACATTTACAAAATGGAGTATTACTTAGTTTAAAAAAATTGACATCTCTTGGTTTCATTGATTCTTTGAGTTGATTCTTTGTTTTTAACCGATTGATTTTAGCCCTGATTTTGATTATTTTCTGCCTTCTACTCCTCTACTGTGTGCATGCTTCTTGTTTTTTTCTAGAGCTTTCAAGTATACTTTTAAATTGCTGGTATGAGAACTTGGTTTATGGATGTGATAAGTGCTATGAACTTTCCTCTTAGCACTACTTTTATTGTGTCTCATAAATTTGGGTATGTTGTGCCTTCCTTGAATTCCAGAAAGTTTTTAATTTTTTCTTTATTTTTTACCTGAGCCAGAGATCATTGAGTAGAGAGTTGTTCAGTTTTTATGAGTGAGTAGGCTTTCTGGTGTTTCTATTCTCGATAAAGTCTAGCTTTGGGGGTGATCTTAGCTATAACTAACAGTATTGGAAATATGGAAACTGAAGAGGCTGCCCTCTGTAGTCAGGCAGGAACCCCAGTGGAGTGATAGGAACACCAGCTCACCCCAAAACTTTGACCCGAAATTTATCCTGTCTACAAGAAGTACAGACACAGCGTATGGGACAGAGACTAAGGAAATATTTAAGCAAACACCAATGGGCAAGCATCAATCCGAGACACCACTAATGATGCTCTGTTACGCTTGCAGACAGGAGTCTATTGGCTGTCTTCTGAGAGGCCCCACCCAGAAGATGACTCAGACAGATGCAGAGACTTACAGCCAAACATGGATAGAGTTTTGGGAAGTGTATGAAAGAGATGGGGAAAGGATTAAGCAACCTGAAGACAATCAGAACTCCACAAGAAAACCAACAGAACCAACTAACCTGAACCTTTGGGGGCTCTCAGAGTCTGAACCACCAACGAAAGGACATATATGAGATGACCTAGCAGCAGCTTGGTCTTCATAAGGGTTCTGAACAACAGAAGCAGGGGATTTCCCAAAAGCTGTTGCGTGTATGTGGAATATGTTCTTCTAGCTGGGCTGCCTTTTCTGGCTTCAGTGGGAAAGAATGCACCTAACCATGCAAAGGCTCGATGTGCCAGGGGAGAGAGATACCCAGGGTGCTGAGGGCTAGCCCCGGCAGGGTCTTCTTTTTTGTCTGTTTTCTGAGGTAACAGAGGGGTAAGAGCTTCAGCATAGGGTAAGATATTTATCTTAAGAGATAGGGAAATAAGGCTTTTGTCCTACAACATATTTAGGGTTGCTGAACAATGATCAAAATCCTACTTTTCTAAGTCTAATTTTTGCTACTGTATCTGACCTGGCTTCTGTGTTCCTCTGAGGCCAGAACCTGCAGTCTCTGGCACATATTACCTCATCCCCAAACAGCAAGGGATTAAGTATTATAGTCTTTGCTCTATCTCAGCAGGAACTGCATGGCTCTAACTTTCAACCTGCTAGTCAAAGTTACAGGAAGGAAAAGGGACACTTTGAAAGTGATTTTAATATTTCTTTCTAAGTTGTGAGCAGTCTTCTGTGAAAGCTAAGAAAAAAGGGAAATGGAATGGATGAAAAAGGAAGATAAGAGACAATTTCCCCTTAGCTTTTCATCCTCAACACTTATATATCTTTCAGAATACATGATCACATGGTAAAAAGTTTATCACAAGTTTACACATACATTCAAACCATAAGTTGAACATGAAGTTTACAACAGCGAATGTTTACATGCATTAGGAGTAATTATCTAACCAAACATTCATCCCTTGTCTCAGCTCCACAGGTTCATTGAGAGTTAAAAACCTTAACTAAGCTATTAGTGAAGTTTTGTATAAATAAACCCAGTCAATACTTTACCTTCTGTTCTAGCACCTATAACAAATTGTTAGTTCTTTTATTATGACATTTAATTAATGGTTTTATAACCTCTTGGAATGTACTTTGAGTAATAGAATGCCAGGCTATTATCTAGAAACAATTAACTGGTGACACACAGGAGACCGACAGAGTTCTCATTGCAGTTTTGACTATCAGAAAAAGAACTAATAGTAGTTCCATTATAAAAGAGCTCAAAGCATACTGATTTAATTTTAGGAATCATTATTAAGAATTAAGAAGTCATCTATTTGTCTACGTAGCATCACTACAAGACAGTACATCTTCATAGTTCTGCAGAGATCTGCTCAAAGGGGTGGGTTAGTACCTAGTAAATGTTATATATGTAATAATAACAGGAAAATCATATTAATAGCAGGGCTATTTTCTTAAATGATTTTCTCCTGGGCCTTACCTACCTGAGTTCTGTTGTAGATTTTAATCTAAGGCAGTCATCTCAGGAAGATCACCTGTTAATTATTAGCTTGTCCTATAATGGCTCCTGACAGCAGGAGGTTCTCCACTCTCTCAGAGGAGAAAGGGAGGAATTGTTGCAGTAAGTGACTGGGAGTGGGAACTGATACTGGGATGTAAAAATGAATTTTAAAAAATGACATCATGAAATTTGCTAGCAAATGGATGGAACTAAGAAAAATATCATCCTGAGTAAGGTGCCACAGACCAAGAGTTGTCAAATAACAATGTGGGGGGGGGGGAGGCAAACAACAATCTTCATGGGAAGGGGAAATACAATAGACTTCATAGGTGGACTGCAGGTGGTGGGAAGGGGAACAGGAGGGATAGAGTTGGGAATGTAGGGAGAGAATACTAGTAGAGATGACTGGAATTGGGGGACATTCCAACAGCAAAGTAGAAACATAGTGCAATAAAAACGCCACAGAATCTTCAAGGATAATAACTAGAGTGTCCACCTAATAATGGAGGATGGGAACAAAGAAGGAAGAGCCAGAGAGATCAAAGACATCACAAGAATATAGCCCACAGGATCAACTGACTGGTACGTGAGTGGGCTCATAGAGATCAGGGAGTCTGTGTGAGTCTAACCTAAGTCCTCTGCATTTATGTTATGGTTGTGTAGTTTGGTGTCCTTGGGCTGTTTCTAATGGTTGGAATGGGGATGTTGTATATGACTCTTTTGCCTGCCTTTGGGACCCTTTTTCTTCTACTGGGTTGCTTTGCCAGCCTTTGTGTGAGAGTATGTGCCGGGTCTTATTGTAGGTTGTTCTGCCATATTTGGTTGATGTCCCTAGAAGATCTGCTCTTTTCTGAGGGGAGGTGATGGGGGTATGTGTGTAGATCCAGGGGAAGGGAAAAGTTAGGAGGAAGATTAGGGAAAGGGGAAGGATAGAGAACTCCTATAAACCATCATAATAAAAAATGCTTTTACCATGGTATTGCTAATATCTCAGAGAACATTAAATTCAGTGAATCCCAGAATAATTATTAAGATGCTGGGTTAATTTAAGATCAGAAAAATGCTACCATTAGAATATTGAAGACCTCAAAAATCTCATTTTTCATCTGTAATATATCTATAATAATGTTTATGAAGAAAATCCTAGCTGCCACCCTGTCTTTTCCATTGACTAAGATCTTTTGAACTTAAACTGTCAGCTGGATAATGCTAGGCATAACCTAATAATTCATGTGAGATAACAAAAAGTTACATAGTCTATTTACAGATTATGGACTGGATTATAATGGTGCAGATACATTGGGAGACAACAGTTATTCTGGTGGGTACTCAGAATGTTTTAAATGGAAAAATAGAACAGAAACTTGAGTTCATGGCCAGAAATTTCATTATATATCTTACCCTTAAAATACATATGAACTTTTACACTGAAGAAAATGCACAATCTGTTTCACACAATACTGCTAACAATAGATACACACTGACAGAAACCTGAAGGCCATAAGCTGTAGGATAGAAAAATAATTTGTGACATATGGAAATAGAAACAATTTGTAATGACATGTGATAATGTAGATGAACCGCCTAATAATGCCGATCCAAATAGGCAGGTCACAGCAAAACATATGTGTTTTCATTGAATATATAATATATATACAAAATAGATAAACATTGTGATCTAGCGTGATATATGTAAGATAAAGCTAAAGGAAACATTAGGGAATAAATAAAACATCCACAGTGGTTATTAGACTAGGAAAGGGGACGTCCGGAATGCATTTTATTTTCAGCCCTGGGTATGTGAGTGTTGCTTAATAACTCTTTCCTCAATGCTATGGATGTGTTTTATACTATAATTATACTCTATTTCACACTGAAATATTCAACTTAAGTTGAGCCTAGTGGCGTATACTTGTGATCCCAGCCCTCAGAGGCTGGAGGAGAAGGATTGTAAGTTTGAGGCTAGCTTCAACTATACAAGACCTTTTTTATTTTTTTTTCAAAACAAAACAGAAAAGGAAAATGCATATTTAAAATGAATTTAAAAAATCCAATATTTCAAGAACAACTTATGCTGACCACATATTTTTGGAGGCATGGTCTTACACTGGAGCTTGGTTGACTTACGGGGGCTTCATTGTCTCCTATGCCAATAGCACCACACCTAAGAATGCGATTGTATATCCAGCTTCCCTCTCTGTGCAGGCGTTCTGTCTGGCTTGGGCTTGCACAGGTTTTGTACATGCCTTCATATATGCAGCTGCCCTGTTGCGATCACAATATAAAATTTCTGTGCAGTTTCATTCACCTTCACCTCTTGCACTTTGCTCTCTGTGATGATCCCAAGACTAGGAAGGGAGAGTATGGTGTATATGTCCTCTTAGGGCTAAACATGTTAGAGTTTCTCTTTCCTTCTCCTTGGCTGGTCCTGGGCCATTGTCTACTTCAAACAGGATTTTCCAAGATGATTGTTGAGAGAAGCATTGATTTATGTGTTTAATAATATGACATAAAAATCAGTTTACTAGTCCACCTTATTTATTTGGTGTCTCTATATGAATGCTTGTGCTTGCCAAGTGTCCATGTTGAGGTCAGAGAACAACTTATTGGAGTCAATTTTCTCCTTCTACCATGTGCATTCTGGCGATCAAATTCATGCCATCAATCTTGTCTGTAAACATCTTTACTTACTGAGCCACCTTGCTGGCCCAAGTTTTGTTTGCTATTTCAAAGATTAATTTAGTTTATCTTTTGAGCATGGGTGTTTTTCGTGCAAGGATGTCTGTGTAGCACGAGCACAGTGAACACAGAGGTCAGAAGAGGGCGTCAGACTCTTTGAACTGGAGTCCCAGTCTGTTATAAGCACCATGCTGGCGCTATAAACATTAGTTCTCTGCAAAAGCAATAAAAGTTCTTAGCTGTTGAACTATCTCTCCCACCCCCTTACCAAACGAGGATTGACTTTCATAACGGCATTGCTGTCAATCATGCGGAGATTCGAAAATAATCAAATTAACACTTTCAAATTGAGCATTGATTTGCAAAATGCTTATTGTACAGTGTTTGAATTTTGTTCATTGAGCAGTGTGGTTTTGTAGTATTTCTCCTACACCCACAATTCTCTTACAATTATTTGCCATGACTTTAGACTCCTTTTCATATGGCTTAGTTCTGCCTTCTTTTGTCTTTTATAGACACCGGTAGTTTTGAACACTATAAGTTACCTGCCACATAGAATATTCCTCCTGGCACATAATACATGATTTATAGATAAGTTTTTTTCTTAAGACCAAGAAAGAAAGAGAAGAGCAATAATGACAGAAGGGGAAGGGGGGAAGAAAAAGAAAGAGGGAGAGGAAGAGGGAGAGGGAGGGAAAGGGAGGGAGAGAGAGAGGGAGAGAGGAAGACAGAGGCTTAGGGGAAAGGGGAAGGGGAGGAAAGGAGGGGAGGGAGAGAAAGAGGGGAGGAGGAAAAGGGAGAGGGAGAGAGTGAGCGAGAGAGCTAGCTCTAGGCATGTCTTACCTAGGGTTTTAATTGTTGTGATAAACACCATGAGCATTGGAGAGCAAAGGGCTTATTTGGGTTTATTTCTACCTTCAGTTGTAGTCCTTCATGAAGGAAAGTCAGGATGGACCTCTGCAAGCAGTTGGAGTAAGAAACTGAAGCAGAGGCAATGGAGGAGTTCTGCTTAGTGACTTGTGTTCTATGGCTTGCTCATGTTGGTTTTATGCACAATACAGACCACCTGCCCAGGGATGGCATCACCCATACTGGGCTGGACCCTCCCACATCAATCATTAATCAAGAAAAATCCCCATGGACTTGCCCACAGGCCTGTTCTCTGGAAGCATTTTCTTAGTTTTCTTATCCCTCTTCAATGATAAACTAGTTGGTGTCACAAGTTGCCGAAAATGTAAGATCTTACTCCATATGGGTCAGCTAGGCACATGAGAAAACTCAGCTCGAAGTTAACTAAAACTAACTCAAAATGGATGATTCAGACAGGGAGAAACTGACATGTAAAGAGAGGTCTGAGGAAGGTTGGGGTGTACTCAGATGACTTCACAAAGGGAGCAATCCTTTCATGAAACAATCAGAAACAAGGCAGGCCGGGCAAACCTTTCTCTTTTTTTCTTTTACTTTTTTCTCATTGGACTTTTTAAACTTACATTTCAAATGTTATCCTCTTTCCTGGTTTCCCCTTTGGAATTCCCTGATCCCATCCCCCAACCCGCTACCTCAATGAGAGTGTTCCCCCACCAACCCACTCCCTCCCATCTCCCTGTAGTGACATTCCCCTACACAGGGCCAAGGACCTCTCCTCGATTTGATGCCCAATAAGGTAGTACTATGTCCAAATTTCTGAGGAACTGCCGGACTGATTTCCAGAGAGGTCACACCAGCATGCAATCCCACCAACAGAGGAGGAGTGTTCCTCTTTTTCCACATCCTTGCCAGCATGTGCTGTCACCTAAGCTTTTGATCTTAGCCATTCTGACTGGTGTGAGTTCATATCTCAGGGTTGTTTTGATTTGCATTTCCCTGATGACTAAGGATATTGAACATTTTTTTAGGTGATTATCAGTCATTTGATATTCTTCAGTTGAGAATTCTTGTCTAGCTCTGTCCCCCCATTTTTAATAGGGTTATTTGATTCTCTTGGGTCTAACTTCTTGAGTTCTTTGTATATATTGGATATTAGCCCTCTATCAGATATAGGATTGGTAAAGGTTTTTTTCCTGTTCTATTGGCTGCCATTTTTGTCCTAATAACTGTGTCTGTTTTAGTTAAGGTTTCTATTCTTGCACAAACATCATGATCAAGAATCAAGTTGGGGAGAAATATATTCAGCTTATATTTACATACCATTGTTCAGTACCAAAGAAAGTCAGGACTGGAACCCAAGCAGGTCAGGATGCAGGAGCTGATGCAGAGGCCATGGAGGGATGTTACTTATTGGCTTGCTTCCCCTGGCTTGCTCAATTTGTTTTCTTATAGAACCCAGGTCAACCAGCCCAGGGATGGCACCACCCACAATGGGCTGGGCCTTCCTTCCCCCGTCTTGATCACTCGTTGAGAAAATACCTTACAACATTTCCTCAACTGAGGCTCCTTTCTCTGTGATAACTCCAGCTGTGTCAAGTTGACACAAAACTAGCCAATACAGTGTCCTTTGCCTTGCAGAAGCTTTGCAATTTTATGAGGTTCCATTTGTCAATTCTTGATCGTAGAGCATAAGCCATTGGTGTTCTGTTCAGGAAAATTTCCCCTGTGTGTATGTGTTCAAAGCTCTCCCCCGCTTTCTCTTCTATTAGTTCCAGTGTATTGGGTTTTATGTGGAGGCCTTTGATCCACTTGGACTTGAGCTTTGTACAAGGTAATAAGAATGGATTGATTTGTATTCTTCTACATGCTGACCTCCAATTGAACTAGCACCAGTTGTTGAAAATGCTATCTTTTTTTCCACTGGATGGTATTAGTTCCTTTGTCAAAGATTAAGTGACCATAGTTGTGTGGGTTCATTTCTGGGTCTTCACCTCTGTTCCATTGATCTACCTGCCTGTCTCTGTACCAATACCATACTGTTTTCATCACGATTGCTCTGTAAGATGATAATATACTTAAGTGACTCCAAAAATTCCACCAGCAAATTCCTCATCTTGTTAAATAATTTCAGCAAAGTGGTTGGATATAAAATTAACTCAAAAAAATCAGTAGCCTTCCTCTATTCAAAGGAAAAACAGGATCAGAAAGAAATTAGGGAAATGACACCCATCACAATAATCACAAACAATATAAAATACCTTATATTTTTGAGCGATTCTGACCAAGGAAGTAAAAGATCTGTATGACAAAAACTTTAAGTCTCTGAAGAAAGAAATTGAAGAAGATCTCAGATGGAAAGATCTCCCATGCTCATGGGTTGGAAGGATTAATATAGTAAAAATGGTCATCTTGCCAAATGCAATCTACAGATTCAATGCAATCCCCATCAAAATTCCAAGTCAATTCTTCATTGAGTTGGAAAGAGCAATTTGCAAATTCATTTGCAAAAAGAAAAAACCCAGGAGAGCAAAAACTATTCTCGACAATAAAAGAAATTCTGGAGGAACCATGACCCAACCTTAAGCTGTATTACAAAGCAATTGTGATAAAAATAGTATGGTGCCGGGAGAACCTTTCAAGAACACAAAATTGCTGGTGCATTATGAACAAATTCCCTCTCTGTTATACACATGGGCATTACAATTCCTCCCCCCCCCCGACTTTAGACAAACTTGTGACTGTTGTGCATAGGTCAACTGCACTGGAAATAATGCTCATCAGTTTTGGAGACTAGGTCAGAAACAGCTACCAGCTTCAGGCTCATTCTCCTGGAACTTATGCTTTGAGGAAGTCCAGATCAAGGAAAAGGAGAAAGCCATCAGGCCCTAGGACTCACTGAGTATTTCTGCAATAGCCAACACTGATCTTGTAGGGACACAAGAAAAGTAGAAACTGAGTCCTCTAATCTGCAGCCAGATAGTACTGTGGAGAAGAGACTGGTGTTTCACTGAGCCCTACCCAAGCTGTGGGTCTGTCTGCTATTGGTTGTGTTTATCTTCAGGCTTTTAATCTTGGGTCTAATTTCTTGCTACTTAGATTGAGGTCTCCAAGATGATGTCTAATATGCTTAAGTGTCACATGACCAAGAGGCAAGAAGCTAGGAATAAAGTGCTCAAAACATTTCCAATCAAGCATCCTGTTTTAGAGTTTCATAAGGGAAGGAGGCAGATGTGACACTCCTGAGCTATATATACTGCAAGAAACAGGAGTCACACTTGAAGGACTCCTGCTGAAAAGACTTTTATTCCATTCCTGGTCCTGACACTCGATGCTAAACATGACATTGTGCCATATTCATCCACTTGTGTTTGTCCTGCTTCTTAGATATTAGCATCTGTCTTCCAGGCCACTCTATGCCACTGAAACCAGGGCTCAAAATGCAAAACATTTAGCAGCAGCTTTCATAATGTCAACCTAAAACAACAAAGGCAGTAACCACACGTCCAATATTACTGCAACTGCTCAAAGCTCAAATCCTGGGAAATAAATGTTATCATCTGATAGAGTTACCAAATGAGGATTGGGCTTTGCCCCCAATCATTGGTAGTGGCCCCTAATTGCCACAGAAAGAGCTCTCAGTGTGTTGTAAATTTTATTAGCAACTCTTTCTTTTTCTCAAGTACATCTCGGGAATAGCTTGAAGAGTTGATTGCACTTGATATGCTGTAATTAGGAGCTCATGGTTTCCCTAGAGTTTGCAGCCAATAGTTACAGAATCTTATTAGAGAATTTAATTAATGAATTTTCATTTCCATTTTCACTTGTTAGGAGAGAAACCAGAACAGTGATGAAAGGCTTTCCATAGAAATGAGGAAAAAAAAGTTAGGTAAATTATCATTTTTAAAGCCTCATTATAAAATGGAAATACTTCTAATGCAACCTTATTCAGATATAGAAGGAAAGATGCTTCTGTGTCATTTTAAAGGTACTCTTCTTATATTTAAGAGAAATGAACTCTAAGCAATATTGTAGCTTCTCATAAAAATCAGTTCATCATAACTGTGGAAAACCATAATCTTGATGATATGGGACAAATGGGGCAAAGATTATTTTGGCTAAGACACCACTTGAAATTAGTGACACCAACGTCTGCGTTCTCAAAAATAGGCAACATTATAGAATTATCTTTATGCTCTTACGCTCCTGTTACTCAAATATATTCCCCTCAGTATTTTCAAAATGATTATAAGTCCTCAAATATCCACTGACCAAAAGTGAAAACTTTGGGAGGTGCTGAGAATAGAACTTAGAGCCTTGTGTTTATGTGGAAAACATGTTACTGACTGAGACATCTCCCCAGCACTCCCTTCTACTTTCATGTCAGATATAAACATAACTTTCTATATAAAATCTAGAAACCACAAATGAGAGAAAATATGGTGTTTTGCCTTCTGAGCGTAATCAATAAGTTTAATACAATTCTTTCCAGTTGCATTCATTCTTCTGCAAATGATACAACTTGGTTCATCTTCACAGATGAAAAAATTCCTATTGTGTGCCTGTATCATATTTTCTCCATCTCTTCCTCTGAAAGTAGACACATGGGTTGGTTCTATTACTTTGAGTTGGTGAACAGTACCATCATACCACAGTAAACACTGATGTGGAAGTCTCTCAGTGCTACATTCCTTTGGATTCTTTCAGGCAAGTGTGTAGGAGTGGTGTACCGAGGTCATGTGCTGGGCTCACTGAGGAAACTCCACACTAATTTTCACAGTGGCTTCTTTTGTTTCCATTACCACCAGCTACAAGGTTTTTCCTTCTGTCCATATCTCCATCACATTTATTGTCATTTGTGTTCTGTTTTTAAATTTAATTTTTTACTTATTCACTTTACATCACACTCAATTCCCAATTCCCACAATCCTTTCTCCATCCCTCTTCCCTCCTCCTCTGAGTGGTGGGAATCTCCTGGGTATCCCTGAACCTTGGCACTTCAAGCTAGGCTAGGTGCTTCTTCTCCCACTGAGGCCCGCAGGGCAGCCCAGTACAGGTGTTCAGGACAAGAAGACCAAGGTGCACATGTGCTACATATGTGTGGAGAGGTCTGGATCCAGCTCATATTTGTTTTTTGCTTGGTGGTCCAGACTCTGGGAGCCCCAAGCATCAAGATTAGTTGACTCAGTTGGTCTTCCTGTGGAGTTCCTACTCTATTTAGGGCTCTCAGTCCTTCCTCCTCAGTCCCAAGCTCTAAGCATGGTTTGGCTGTAGATGCCTATAACTGTTTGAGTCAGCTGCTAGGTGGAGCCTCTCAGAGGACAACATGCTCCTGTCTGCAAGCATAACAGAGTATCATTAATAGTGTCAGGAATTGGTGCTTGTTTGTGGAATGGGTCTCAAGTTGGGACAGTTATTGCTTGAACAGTTTCTCTATCTGAATACCCAGCTATACTACTCCTAGGCATATACACAAAAGATATTCCATATCCCACAAACATACTTGCTCAATTATGTTCATACCAGCTTTATTCATAATATCCAAAAACTGGAAACAATCTAGATGTTTCTCAACTGAAGAATAAAGAAAATGTGATACATCTACACAATGTAATATTATCCAGCTATTGAAAACAAAGACATCGTGAATTTTGCAGGCAAATAAATGAAACTTGTGAATATCATCATGAATGATGTAACCCAATCCCCAAAAGACATCCATGGTATGTAGTCTAAGTGGATCTTAAGCATAAGCTACAGGTACTGTGGTATACTCCACAGACCCACAGAAGATAAACAAGAAGAAAGGTCCAAGCGAGGAAGCTTAAATCTCACTTAGAAGGGGACTCTGAATACCCAAGAAACAATTCACATACCTTATAAAGCCCAAAAAGAAGGGAGGCCAAAATGGGGATGCCTCAGTTCTTCTTAGAAGGGAGAACAAAAATAATCACGAAAGAAAATACAAGGTCAAATAAAGGAACAGGGATTGAAGAAAAGATCATACAGAGACTACCCCATATGGGGATCCACCCCATATGCAACCACCAAACCCAAACACTATTGCTGATGCCAAGAAGTACTTTTTGGCAGGAACCAGATAGAGATGCCTCCTCAGGGACTCTGCCAGAGTCATACAGATGCAGCTGAGCATGCTTACAGCTAACCAGCAGACTGAACACAGGGACCCCAGTGAAGGTGCTAAAGAAAGGACTGAAGGAGCAGAAAAGGGTTGTAACCTCATTGAAGAACAGCATTATCAACCAACCAAACCCTCCACAGCTCCCATGGACTAAAACACCAACCATTGAACACATTGAGAGACCAATGGCTCCAGGTACATATGTAGCTGAAGATAGCAGTGTCTGGTATCAATGTGAGAAGAGGCCTTTGGTCCAGGGAGGGTATGTTTTTCCAATGTAGGGGAATGCCAAGGCAATTGGGTGGAGAAGGTGATTAGGAGAGAGGACACCTTCATGAAGACAAGTGGAGGAGGGGGGATGGAAGAGGGGTGGGGGAAGGGGATAACATTTCAAGTGTAAATACAGAGAGTAAATAATGGGAGAAAAAGAAGGGGGAATAAAATAGTCATAAGAGGTAAATGGAGGGAGAGAACTAGGAGGGAAATGGGATGGGGAGAAACATTGAGGATCAGGTGTGGGGATGGATAGGAGGAATGGCCAGATGGCCAAGGAAATGAATGAAAATCTGCCACTGATGGGTTGAGGAGATAGGGGGCATTTCCAGGAAGAAACAGAGACCTGGGATAAGGGAGACATTCAAGAATCAATGGATGTGACTTTAGCTGTGACTCACAACACTGGGAATATGGAACCTGAAGAGGCCACCTTCTGTAGCCAAGCAGGAACCCCAGTGAAGTGATAGAGACACCAACCCATCTACAAAACTTTCAACCCAAAATTTATCCTGTCTACAAGAAATGTGAGCATGAGAGATGAATCAGAGACTGGGAGAAAGGCTAGCTAAAGTAATTGGTCATGTATGTTCTTAATAACTGCTATTCCAAGGTGAGACAGATTCCCAGCATAGTTTTAACTTGTAATTTTGTGATGACTATTAAGGTCAAATATTTTTCATGTTAATTTTCTATGTGTAACTTGTAATTTGAGAAAAGTATTATTTTATTAGTTCATTGATTGGTTGAAAATTTTAATTCCTTTTTTAGATTTTACACTTCATCATATATTTTTATATATCACTCCTTTGTTACAGGTGTAGTGAGAAGTGATTTTCTCCCATTCGGTAGGTTGTTTCTTTACTCATTAGCTGTTTCCATTCTTTGTGGAAGTCTTTATTTTATGAGATCCCATTTGTTGATAGCCAGCATGATTTCCCCAGTGAGTGGAGTCCTATTTAAAAAGTCCTTGCCTATACCTTGTAATACTGGCTGGTCTTGTGTCAACTTGACATAAGCTGGAGTCATCACAGAGAAAGGAGCCTCAGTTGAGGAAATGCTTCCATGAGATCCAACTGTAAGGCATTTTCTCAACTAGTGATCAAGGGGGGAAAGCCCAGCCCATTGTGGGTGGGGCCCTCCCTGGGCTGGTAGACCTGGGTTCTATAAGAAAGCAAGCTGAGCAAGCCAGGAAAAGCAAGCCAATAAGTAACTTCCCTCCATGGCCTCTGCATCAGCTCAGGCTTCTTGAGCTGCTTGAGTTCCAGTCCTGACTTCCTTTGGTGATAAACAGCAATGTGGAAGTGGAAGCTGAATAAACCCTTTCCTCCTCAACTTGCTTCTTGATCATGATGTTTGTGCAGGAATAGAAACCCTGACTAAGACACTTGCCTTTTTCTAAATTTTTTTCAATAGTTTTAGAATTTCAAATCTTATCTTAAGGTTAATCCATTAGCAGTCGATTTCTGTCCATATAGATAGGGATCTAGATTAAGTTTTCTATATACAGATACCAAAGTTTCCCAGCCTCATTTGTTGCTATCATTTTTCCAATGTATATTTTTGGCATCTTTGTAGAAAATCAGATGGCGTTAGCTGTGTTGATGTATACCTAGGTCTTGGATTTTATTTCATTGGCCTTCATATATCTTTTTGTACCTGTACCATGGCTGGTTTTGTTACTATGCTATACAATATGACTTGAAATCTGGTATGGGCAAACTATCTTCAGCATTGTGTGTGTGTGTGTGTGTGTGTGTGTGTGTGTGTGTGTGTACTTTGAATTTCTTTGGATGAGATATATTGCACTTCATATTAATTGTAATTTTTTTGTGTTTATGTGATAATATTGAAATTTTGATGGATACTCCATTGAATCTATAGATTGCTTTTTTTTACTTTAGCAATTTTTACAATATTAATTTTTCCAACACATTAACATTGAATGTCTTTTCACTTATTATTGTTTTCTTTGGTGTTTTAAATTTTAGGCCAAAAATTCTATCACTTCATTGGATAGGCTTTAATACCCTTTTTATTGGTTAAACATGTCCTTTAATGATTTCATTTATGCTTATAATATATACTCTGATGATCCTAGAATAACACCTCCTCTTATCTCCCTTAACACACCTGCCATCCCTTTCCCTCTCTAAAGGTTACTTTCTGACATTCATGACCTTTTCTTTTGTATTGTCACTACTGCTTTTAACAAATGTCTGTGTGATTATGGGTTTAGAACTACATAATTGAGCCTTGTGGTTTTACCTTGTGTGTAAAACTGAAGATAATGGTATTAGTAACCAAGAGTTCATCAAAGAGACCTCCAGAGTCCCTTCCAGCCCAGGACTGAATGTTGACAGGCCCAGTCTTGTAAGGCTCAGTGGAGGAAACCAAAGCTGCT
The DNA here is from genome assembly GCF_963924665.1 of Micromys minutus. NCBI lineage: Eukaryota > Metazoa > Chordata > Mammalia > Rodentia > Muridae > Micromys > Micromys minutus. The sequence goes on along the minus strand of NC_137952.1, from coordinate 21,320,815 downwards.
AAGAGATCATATTTGCTGAAGGTAACATTTCAAAGACTTTCTGTCTTCCAGCTCCTACATTCTGCCTGCTTCTCCTTTCATAATATTTCTGAGTCTCAGAGAAGAAGGTACAAAATGTCCATTTTGGGTCTGAGTACTCAATAATCACTCATTCTCAGAACTTTGAGCAGCCCTCAGTCTTTGTATTTTGTGCCATTGGCTGTCCCAACCAGATGCTTCTTTTGAGGCAACTGCAAATGGAATGTCTACCTGATTTCCTCCTCACTTACTAGTATATAGGAGACGTGTGTGTGTGTGTGTGTGTGTGTGTGTGTGTGTGTGTGTGTGTGTTTTGTATCCTGCCACTTTACTGAAAGCATTTTTCAGATCTAAGAGCTTTCTGGTAGAGTCTGTAGGGCTTCTTGTTATACACTCATAGCTCCTGCAAATATTATGACTCCTTCCTTTCCTATTTATATTCCTTTTATTTCCTCCTTTTTATCTTATTTTTATAGACATGACTTTGAGTCTTTTGTTGAAGAAGAGTGGAGAAAATGGACCCTCTAGTCTTGTTTCTGATTGTAGTAAATGCACTTTTAGGGTTTTCTCATTTATTGTAACATTGATTATACGTTTGTCACACATAGCTTTTGTAATGTTAAGGGAACAAAAGAGAGAGGATGGCAGCAGAGCAGGGCAGGCTCGGCCTAGTAAATTGTCATTGGGTACTCAGTATAGGAGATGTAACATGAGGGGAGAGAGATGGGCTGCAGTGGGCAGTCTGAGTGCAGTCCCCTTTGCTTTCTGATTCCAAGCTTAGCTCTCCAAGTGTCTTTCCCAAAGCTCCCAGATATCTCTCATACGCCTGGGTGGTCCTTTTTAAGTTTAGTTACAGATGCTGGTCACACTACTTGAAAGTCACTCAGTGGCCCAGTTATAAATGGTGTTCTCACCCCCATGTAGTTCTTTGAGAGGTGGGCTCACAGATGCTGAGACCATCAGCTTTTACCAGTTGATCCCAAAGGCTGGTAACAGCATTGAGTGTCCTGCTATGTATCTGTGTCTATGAGATCCGGTGGTCTCTGCTCCTGATTAACTTTCCCCTTTGCTAAGTGCTGTTGTCATTAATGTTTTAGTGACAGAGATGAAGAGACAGTGAATAAATATTGGATAAATATGATCATAGTTCCTTCAACTAAATTCCAAGAGCTACCTCAGTTTTATTTAGTCAATATAATTCTGTCAATCATTCTATTTATATTGGATTGATTACAAATGACAATAACATGGATTAAATAAAACTGTGGTGTGTGTGTGTGTGTGTGTGTGTGTGTGTGTGTGTGTGTGTGTGTGATATGTCATACAGAATAACTAATGTGAATTCTTTCTCCTTTTAAAAAACTAATAGTGTTTCTATATATTAAAATAAATGTTTCCATCGTGTAGATAATGATGATATTTTCCCCTTGTTGCCAAGTTAACTTGCTATCCAGAAAACAGAGAGCCACAGGAGAGGGAGGAGCCTTTTCCTCCTTTGTGCATGTACAAGAACATTATTTTCCAGGAGCCCATCAGGTTCAAGCAGACGCCTTACATGGAAAACTTCTGACTGTTTATCTTTATGCCAAAGTGAGGCAGATAAAGCTTTCCAAGCTGTGCTAAATACCATTAGCTCCACTCCTCAGGACTCCACAGATAATCTGAGGCTCTCTACTGTGTTAGATTTTAGTAAGGCTGATTTAGGCATTTAAAATGGCCCTTCCTCACTTTTTCTTTACAAACAAGAAAATCAGGGATTTTTTTTTTCCTGATAAAGACAAATGCCAATGTTAATTGCTACTTAAAATGAGAACAATAGTAGGAAATGATTTTAATTTAGATTTTTGAAAACATACATAGTTATTATATTTTTGATTGAATTATTTGGAAACATACTGAGTGCACACACAATCAGTAGTTGTCATCAGATTTAATAACACATCAAGGAAAAATTGGGACTAAAATACTGGGAGTAACAGTAGTGAATGGTGACAATAAAGTAGGTACTTTATTAATTGCCAAACTGAAATCTACAACAAACTACTTCCTAAAGTTAGAGGAGTGGTTTATGAAAACTTAACCACCTCGAAGAACCAGAATCTTAAATATCATAATTCCCAAAAATGTTTAAACATTCAATTTCATCTTTTATGAAACTTCCCAGTCTTTAAGAGACCCTGTTAGTCCTGCCCCAAGGCATCAAGCAGTTCTTGAGTTAGAAACAGAGTATGCTCATTGTGAGAAGTCTAACCAGATTTATAATAAGAGATAGAGGGCTTCAGAAATTTTTTGTTGAGGGCTATGTAGACTAGCCACATGGAAGAGCTATAGATGTGAGTGGAATGCTTGCTTCACCGAGTGTGGTAGAAGAATGACTTACAATAGTTTTAGCATCAACTCCATGTCTTCACCTACACATGCATAACTACACACTCATACACCCATCTATGTGAACATGCATATACACACATGCACATATTCAGACACACATGCATAGTGTGTACATTAAAAAACTAAATAAAAACTAATGATCTGTTGGATGTAGGAAGAACTGGGTTCTTTCTGATCAGCTAAGAGAGTATGTAGCCTATTTTTAAATTTTAATTAAAAACTACATTTGTTACTCATTCTTCTCAGTAATAAGTAATGCTGAAATGAACACAGGCTTGAACATATCTAAAGAATCCTGATAGATATTCAGAATCACTATTGACAAGTTCAATGGTAGTTTTTTTTTTACTTATCTACTTTTTTGAGGAGTGTTCATTTGCTCTCCACAGAGACTATACAAATTTATATCCCCACAAACAGTTCGCAAAGTTTCTTCTTTATATCCATATTAACATTTATTACCATGTGTATGTAGTAGTATCCATATGAACAGATGTGATGTAATAGCTCATTGTGGTTTGGACATGAATTTATCTAATATTCAGCAATGTTGACATCACCTGACAGATATGTTGGCTTTTGTGTATTATTTTAAAATCCTGTTTAGAAATTCCAATGCCTCTTTAAAAATCAGATTCTTATCTATTTGCTATTGAGTAGTAGGACACACTTACTCTTTTATATTAACTCTTAATCAGGAACTTGTCTGCAGCCCAATTTTATGTAAGCATTTTCTCAATTGAAGTTTCCTCATTTCTAATGATTCTAGGTTATGTCAAGTTGACATAAAACAGACTACATAGTGAATATTTAGAAGGCAGTTGAAATTTTTAGTAAAATGGCAGTAGTGGGTTCTCCTTGAGGACCTGTGACTTTTCAAGTCATGCATTCTTGGTTTGTGCTGTGTCTCCAGCAATCAGGTCTTATCTTGCTCCTCCTACACCGTAGACCCATCATTTTGTTGACTATTTCCTCTGCTGTGCAGAAGTGGTTTTTAGTTCAGTGGCATTCTGCTTCTCCTTTTGCTTTGGTTGCCTTTGATTTTGGTGTCATTTACAGGGAATCATGATCCAGACCAATATTATGTACATTTTCCTTTAGTCTTCTAGGAGTTTTTCCTTGACCAGTTTAAGTTTTGTTTCCATTCCTTGTCCTATACTTCAAATTTGGCTTAAGATAAGAGTAGATTTCATTCTTTCACATATTGATAATAACTAACTGTCCCAATGCCATTTTCTAGAAAGAGTACTCTTCCAGTTCTCTCTCTCTCTCTCTCTCTCTCTCTCTCTCTCTCTCTCTCTCTCTCTCTCTCTCTCTCTCTCTCTCCCCCTCTTTTGCCCTCTCTCCCTCCTTCCCTTTCTCCTTCTCTCTCTCTCTCTTTTTCCCTCCCTCCTTCCATCCTTCCCTCCCTCCCCTCCCCTCTCTCTCTCTCTCTCTGTGTTGTTTTCTTTTGGCTTTATCCAAGATGACTGGTATTGTACAGAACTAGTTCTGAAGAAACCAGCTACTATCTTAATCAGACTAGCTATGCTGGTGTGCAAGATGATATCCAGATCTGGCCCAATAGCAGTTGGTCTTCTGTCATAGAAAGAGAGCCATTGGACTCACCTGAGATTCTAGCAGTTAACTAGCCATTTATGGGCAATTATACCCTAAATTCATGTGGCCTCGGGACTGCATGAAGTGCTAAAGTGTATATATGGGGTGAAGTTAAGTAGGACCTTACCTACATGATTGGGTGAAGAATTACCAGGAGTAGCTACTTTGGGTTACCTAGGCTCCTATAAATAGCCCTTCATTCATGTTGTTTTTTTAGTAAGATCAGTAAACTTATAATATTTTCCCAGGCTGAATGTTAAATGCATACTTTTTTTTTATTCTTGGACTTTTATAATGAGAATAGAGAAGCTGTTTACATCTCCGCAGGGAAGGATTGTCACAACAATGAAACTACACGTGCATGGGTTTATTTTTGGACTCTCTACATTGCTTCATTGGGTTGGTACACTGGCTTTCATGCAAAGATCATACTTTTTGGCTACCCTGATTTTATAATATATTGAAATTAGAAAGAATGATGCCTGCAGATTTTCCTCATATACAAGATTATTTTGGTTATGTCACCCTTAGTTTCCTAAAAACCATATTTAGGATTATTTTTCCTAAGTCCCTAAAGTCATTGAAATTTTGATAAGAATTACCTTTAATCTGTAGATAATATTTTGGAAGACAGGAAATTTCAATGTTAATTCTTCTAAAGCATGAAAATCATATTGAAACTTCATTTTATAAGGGAATATAGGCACAGCACACTCTCAGAGTAACTGCCATTATTATCTGTGGACCATACTGTTGGCTGTTCAAAGTGTTCCACTGTACTTAAAATAGCTTGCTTTCCCATAGTAGGTATTAAACTATGTGCTCTGTGAGCATCTCTACCTAGTTCTCAGGTATTGGCCTTTCCTTGGCTAGAGATGGAGTCTAGGGAGGCTGGACTAAAAGAAGAACAGAAACAGTGTTCAAATGAGGAGAGTGTGGAAGGATCACTAGGATGCTAATATTGGTTGATTGTCTCTGGGGGAATATTTGTATTTTGAATATTTACGCTCACCTGAACTTTCTGCTTCCAAAAAAAAAAAAAAAAAAAAAGTTAAAAAAAACTTTAAGAAGTTTCCTGCTGCACCCGGAGCTGATCCTGTGCTACAGTTGGGAGACCCCACTGGGAGAGAGCTGGTCTCACTAGAACACTGACACATCTGAGAGCATCAATGAGACCATCACCTCTGCTCAAAATCCTGGCCCAAAAGGAATCCGCTCTGAGACCTTGACACACAGGAACCACATAGCAGTTTGGAACAGAGAAGCAGTTTGGGACAGGATCATTCTGGTTTCCACCAGTGCCTGAAACTGACCTGGTGCCAGAGCACTCTATACCCAGAACCTTCTGGGAGTGAGCTGGTCTCACAGAACTGCTGACACACCCGAGAGCACAGGTGAGACCACTCTGTGGCACAGAGAGTCCCTGCTCTGAGGGACCTGCCTGGAGCTTTCAGGACACAGAAATCAAGAAGCAGTTTGGGACAGGATCTTTCCAATTTTTGTCTATGCCCTGTGCTCTCCCTGTGCCACAGCTCTCTCTACAAAGACCCTGCTGGGAGAGCGCTGGTCTTGCAGTAGTGCTGACAGGCACACTTACAGGAGGGTCAAGTCACTGTCAGAATCAGCAAGACCAGCTAACAACAGAGATAAGCAGATGGCAAGAGGCAAGTCCGAGAACCTAAGCAACAGAAACCAAGGCCACTTGGCATGATGAGAACCAAGTTCTCCTGCCACAGCAAGTCGTGGATACCCCACACTCCAGAAAAGCAAGATTCTGATTTAAAAATCACAATTCATGATAATGTTAGGAATTTTAAGAAGGTCATAAATAACTCCCTTAAAGAAATACAGGACAACACAGGCAAGCATGTAGAAGCCCTTAAAGAGGAAACACAAAAACCAACAAAGGAGGTGATGGAATTGAACAAAACCATTCAGAATCTAAAAAATTGAAATAGAAACAATAAAGAAATCACAAAAGAAGACAATCCTGGGGGCAGAAAACCTAGAAAAGAGATCAGGAGTCATAGACACAAGATCACAAACAGACTACAAGAGATAGAAGAGAGAATCTCAGGGGCAGAAGATACCATAGAAAATTGACACAACAGTCAAAGAAAATTCGAAATGCAAAAAGCTCCTAACCTAAAACATCCAAGAAATCTAGGACACAATGAGAAGATCAAACCTGAGGATAATGAGCATAGAAGAGATTAAAGATTTCCAACTTAAAGGGCCAGTAAATATCTTAAACAAAATTATAGATGTAAACTGCCATAACCTAATGAAAGAGATGCCTATAAACATACAAGAAGATTACAAAACTCCAAATAGATAGGACAAGAAAAGAAATTCCTACCATTACATAATAGTCAAAACACCAAATGCACAGAGTATTAAAAGCAGAAAGGGAAAAAGTTCAAATAACCTATAAAAGCTGACCTATCAGAATCACACCAGACTTCTCAACAGAGACTATGGAAGCTAAAAGATCCTGGGCAAATGCCTTACAGTTCCTAAGAGAACACAAATGCTAGCCCAGGCTACTATAGCCAGCAAAACACTCAATTAACATAGGTGGAGAAACCAAGATATTCCAAGACAAAACCAAATTTACATAGTATCTTTCCACAAATTCATCCTTACAAAGAAAAATAAATGAAAAACTTCAACACAAGAAAAAAAAAATACCATAGAAAAAGCAGGAAAGTAACCTTCTTTCAACTAACCTAAAAGAAGAAAGGCACACAAACACAATTCTACCTCTAATAACAAAAATGACAGGAAACTTCAGTCATCACTTTCTAATATCTCTCAACATCAATGAATTTAATTACCCAATAAAATGACACGGACTAGGAGATCCAGGGACACAAGCCTGGTGAGATGGCACTCCGAGTAGCTGAGGAAAAGATAGATCTGTGCTGAGAGCTCGAAAAGTGCATCTACCCCATTGGTTCAGGGGAGCAGGAACCCTGCCTTAGGGTGTCTGTTTCCACCAAGTGGCCTGGCATGCAGAACAGGTGCTCAGGCCATCTGCCAACAGGAACAGCAGAGATCAAGGGACACAGGCCCGGTAAGACAGCGCTCCAGGCAGCCAGGGAGCAGAGAGGTCTGTGCCAAGCACTCAGAAAGTATGCCCACCCCCATTGGTTCAGGGGAGCAGGAACCCTTCATATAGTCTATGAGTTGTTTCTGCGGTGTTAAGAGTTCTCTGTGGTTAGCATCCAATTATCAGTGACTACATATTAGGTCTGTTCTTTTGTGACTGGGTTATCTCACTCAGGATGATATTCTCTAGATGCATCCATTTTCTTAAGAATTTCATTAAGCCATTGTTTCTGATAGCTGAGTAGTACTCCATTGTGAAAATGTGCCACAATTTTTGTATCCATTCATCTACTGAAAAACATATGGGTTCTTTCCAGCTTCTGGCTACTATAAATATAGCTGCAATGAACATTGTGGTACATGTATCTTTGTTGTATGTTGGAGCATCTCTAGGGTAAATGCCCAGAAGTAAAACAACTGGGTCTTCAGGTAGTACTATGTCCATTTTTCTAAGGAACCACCAGACTGATTTCCAGAGTGGTTGTATCAGTTTACAACCCCACCAAGAGTGGAGAAGTATTCCTCTTTCTCCACATCCTCACCAGCATCTGTTGTCATCTGAGTTTTAGACCTTGGCCAATCTGACTGGTGTGAGGTGGAATGTCAAGGTTGTTTTGATTTGCATTTCCCTGATGGCTAAGGATGTAGAGCACTTCCTTAGATGTTTCTTAGCCATTTGATATTTCTCAATTGAGAAGTTTTTGTTTCAGTCTGTACCCCATTTTTAATAGGGGTTGTTTGATTCTCTGGTGTCTCACTTTTTGAGTTCTTTGTATACCTTGGATATTAGGCCTCTATCTGATGTGGGGTTAGTAAGGATCTTTTCCCACTCTGTTGGCTGCCATTTTGTTTTCTTGACAGTGTCCTTAGCCTTACAGAAACTTTGCAATCTCATTAAGTCCCATTTGTCAATTTTTGACCTTAGAGCATGAACCATTGGTGTTCTGTTCAGGAAATTTTCTCCTGTGCCTATGTGTTCTAAGGTTTTTCATACTTTCTCTTCTAATAATTTCAGTGTACCTGATTTAATGTGGAGATCTTTGATCTACTTACACTTGAGCTTTGTACAAGGAGATAAGAAAGGGTCTATTTTCATTCTTTTGCATGCTGAGTGCCAGTTGGACCAGCACCATTTGTTGAATAGGCTGTCCTTTTTCCATTGAATGTTTGCAGCTCCTTTGTCAAAAATCAGGTGACCATATATGTGGGGGCTCATTTCTGGATCTTCTATTCTATTCCATTGATCTACATGCCTATTTCTGTACCAGTACCATTCAGTTTTTAGCACAATTGTCTTGTAATATAGCTTGAGGTTTGGCATAGTGATTCCCGCAGATATTTTCTTCTTGTTGAGGATAGATTTCGCTATTCTAGGTCTTTTGTTATTCCAGATGAAATTACATATTGCTCTTTCCAACTCAACGAAGAATTGGGTTGGTATTTTGATGGGGATTGCATTGAATCTGTAGATTGCTTTCGGTAAGATGGCCATTTTTACAATGTTGATCCTTCCAATCCATGAGCATGGGAGATCTTTCCATTTTCTGAGATCTTCCTCAATATCTTTCTTTAGAGGTTTGAAGTTCTTGTCATACAGGTCCTTCACTTGCTTAGTTAGAATCACACCATGGTATTTCATATTGTTTGTGACTATTGTGAAGGGTATATTTTTCCTAATTTCTTTCTCTGCATGTTTGTTCTTTGAGTAGAGGAAGGCTACTGATTTATTTGAGTTAATTGTATATCCAGCTACTTTCCTGAACTTGTTTATCAGCTGTAGAAGTTCTCTGGTGGAATTTGTGGGTTCACTTAAGTACATTATCATGTCATCTGCAAATAGTGATGTTTTTACTTCTTCCTTTCCAAATTGTATCACTTTGATTTCCCTTTGCTGTCTAATTGCTCTGCCCAGGACTTCCAGTACTATGTTGAATAGGTAGGGGGAGAGTGGGCAGCTTTGTCAAGTCCCTGATTTTTGTGGGATTCCTTGAAGTTTCCCACCATTAAGTTTGGTGTTGGCTGTTGATTTGTTGTATATTGCTTTTATTATGTTTAGGTATGGGCCTTGGATTCCTGTTCTTTCCAAAACTTTTAATGTGAAGGGTTGTTGAATTTTGTCAAATGCTTTCTCAGCATCTAGTGAGATGACAATGTAGTTTTTTTTCTTTAGGTTTGTTTAAATGGTGCATTACATTGATGGATTTCCATATATTAAACCATCCCTGCATCCCAGGGATGAAGCCTACTTGATCATGGTAAATGATCATTTTGATGTGTTCTTGGATCCGGTTTGCAAGGATTTTGTTGAGTATTTTTGCATCGATGTTCATAAGTGAGATTGGTCTGGAGTTCACTTTACTTGTAGGGTCTCTGTGTGGTTTAGGAATGAGGGTTATCATGGCCTCAAAAAATGAGTTGGGTACTGTTCCATCTGATCTGTTTTGTGGAACAGTTTGGAGAGTATTTGGTATTAGATCGTCAATAAATGTATGATAAATTTCTGCACTGAACCCATCTGGACCTGGACTTTTTTTGATTGGGAGGCTTTTGATGACTGCTTCTGTTTCTTTAGGTGTTCTGGGATTATTTAGATGGTTTATCTGGTTCTGGTTTAACTTTAGTATCTGTTATCTGTCTAAGAATTCATCCATTTCCTACAGATTTTTCAGCTTTGTTGAGTATAGGCTTTTGTAGTAGGATCTGATGATTTCTTGAATTACCTAAGTTTCAGTTGTTATGTCTCCACATTCATTTCTTATTTTGTTTTTTTGGATATTCTCTCTTTGCCCTCTAGTTAGTCTGGCTAAGGGTTTATCAATCTTGTTAATTTTTTCAAAGAACCAGCTCTTGGTTTTATTGATTCTTTGAATAGTTCTTTTTTATTCTATTTGGTTAATTTTTGCTCTGAGTTTGATTATCTCTTGCCTTCTACTCCACTTGGGTGTATCTGCTTCCTTTTTTTCTAGAGCTTTCAACTGTGCTGTCAAGTTGCTAGTGTGTGCTCCCTCCAGTTTCTTTTTGGAAACACTCAGATCTATGAGTTTTCTTCTCAGTACTGCTTTCATTGCATCCTATAGGTTTGGGTATGTTGTGTTTTCATTTTCATTAAATTCTAGAAAATTCTTAATTTATTTCTTTATTTCTTCTTTGACCATACTATAGTTTAATAGAGCATTGTTTAGTTTCCATGTGTATATGGGCTTTTTGTTGTCTTTGTTGTTATAAAAGACCAGCCTTAGACCACGTTGATCTGATAGGAAGAATGGGAGTATTTCGATCTTCTTATATTTATTGAGGCTTGATTTGTGACTGATTATATGGTCTATTTTGGAGAATGTGCTGTGAGGTGCTGAGAAGAAGGTGTATTCTTTTGTTTTAGGACAATATGTTCTGTAGAGATCTATTAATTTCAGTTGGTTCATAGTCTCTGCTAGTTTTACTGTGTCCTTGTTCAGTTTCTGTTTCCATGATCTGTCCATTGGTGAGAGTGGCATGTTGAGGTCTCCCACTATTATTGTGTGGGTTGCAATGTGTTTTTTCAGCTTACTAGGGTTTCTTTTATGAATACGGGTGTTCTTGTGTTTGGAGCATATATGTTAAGGACTGAGAGTTCCTCCTGACAAATTTTTCCTGTAATGAGTAAAACGTGTCTTTTCTTATCTTTTGATAACTTTTGGTTGAAAATCTACTTTATTTGATATTAGAATGGCCACTCCACCTTGCATCTTGGGGCCATTTGCTTGGAAGGTTTTTTCCCAACCTTTTACTCTGAGATAGTGTCTGTCTTTGTCTCTGAGATGAGTTTCCTGTATGCAGCAAAATGCTGGGTTTTGTTTATGTATCCAGTCTGATAGCCTATATCTTTTTATTGGGGAATTGAGTCCATTTATATTAACAGATATTAAGGAATAGTGGTTGCTGTTTTCTGCTATTTTTGCTTTTGTAGGTTGAATTGTGCCTGTGTCTCTTTCTTCTTTTGGTTTTCCATCTTAAGTATTTTCTTGTTTTTACTAGAATGTAGTTTCCCTCCATGTGTTTGGTTTTCCACCTATAGTTCGTTATAGTGCTGGGTTTGTGGTCAGATATTGTGTAAATTTAGTTTTGTCTTGGAATATCTTGGTCTCTCCATCTATGGTGATTGAGAGTTTTGCTGGATATAACAGCTTGGGCTGACACTTGTGTTCTCTTAGGGTCTGCATGATGTCTGTCCAGGATCTTTTAGCTTTCATAGTCTCTGTTGAGAAATCGGGTGTGATTCTGATTGGTCTGCCTTTATATGTTACCTGACCTTTTTCCCTTACTGCTTTTAGTATTCTTTCTTTGTTTTCGGCACTTTGCGTTTTGACTATTATGTGTCGGGAGGAATTTCTTTTCTGATCCACTCTATTTCAGTTCTGTAGGGTTTTTTTTTATGCTCATGGTCATCTCATTCTTAAGGGCAGGGATATTTTCTTCTATGATTTTGTTGAAGATATTTACTGTGCCTCTTAGTTGATTTTCTTTGCCCTCTTCTAAACTAGTAAGATCTTAATGCACACTATCAAACCTTTAAAAAAACTAAGTACTGACAAAAATGTATTCATATACTTTTATGCAAAAATGCTTAAAATCTGTACATTTATCTTTGTTTTTTAAAGTAAAGTTGTTCAATTAAAAAAATGACATAGTCTAACTGTCTGGATACATTAAGTGGCCCCAACATTTTGCTGCATAGAGGAAACCTACCTTAGTGACAAAGGCAGACATAACCTCAACGTAAAAGGCTGGAAAACAATTTTCCAAGCAAATGGAGTAGCCATTCTAATAACAAATAAAATTGACTTTCAATTAAAAGGTATCAAAAAAAAATAAGGAAGGACAATTCATACTCACAAAAAGAAAAACCACCAGATGAAATCTCAATTCTGAATAGCTATGCTCCAAATGCAAGGATACCTACATTCATAAAAGACACCTTACTAAAGCTTAAGGAACACTTTGCACCTCACACAATAAAAGTGGGAGACTTCAACACTGCTCTCTCATCAATGGACAGATCATGGAAACAGAAACTAAACAGTGACAAAAGAATCAACAAATGATCTTATAAAATTACAATGCTTCTGTAAGGCAAAGGACACTGTCCTTAGGACAAAACAGCAACCAACAAAATGTAAAAATATATTTGCCAATCCTAGATATGGTAGCGGGCTAATATACAAAGAACTCAAGAAGTTAAACCCAAGAGAATCAAATAACCATACTAAAAAATGGGGGACAGAGATAGACAAAGAATTCTCATCTGAGGAATATCGAATGGTTGAGAAGCACCTAAAGAAATGTTCAACATCCCTAGGCATCTGGGAAATAAAAATCAAAACAACCCTTAGATCCCATTTTACACCAGTCAGAATGGATAAGATAAAACCTCAGGTGACAGCACTTGTTGGCAAGTATATGGAGAAAGAGGATCACTCCTCCATTGTTGGTGGGAGTGCAAGCTGGTACAACCACTCTGGAAATCAGTCTGGTGGTTCCTCAGAAAATTTGAGATAGTACTACCTGAGGACCCAGCTATACCACTACTGGGCATATACACAAAAGATGCTCTAACATACAACAGGGACATATGCTTCATTAGGTTTATAACAGCCTTATTTATAATAGCCTGAAGCTGGAAAGAATCCAGATGTCCTTCAACAGAGGAATGGATACAGAAAATGTGGTAGATTTATACAAAGGAGATTTAGTCAGCTATTACAAACAATGACTGCATGAAATTCATAGGCAAATGGATGGATCAAAAAAAATTCTGAGTGAGGTAACTCAATCAAAACACACACACACACACACACACACACATGGTATGAGCTCACTGATAAGTGGATATTAGCCCAAAAGTTCAGAATACCCAAGATAAGATCCATAGACCACATGAAGCTCAAGAAGTTGGAAGACCAAAGAAGGCATGCTTTCAGTCATTAAAGGGGGGAACAAAATATTCACAGGACAAATACAGAGACAACATTTGGAGCAGAGTCTGAAGGAAGGGCCATCCAGAACTGCATGGGTATATCCCATATATTGTCACCAAACCCATACAATATTGTAGATGCCAAGAAGTGCTTGATGACAGGTGCCTGATATAGCTGTCTCCTGAGAGGTTCTGGGAGAGCATGACAAATACAAAGGTGATGTTCACAGTCAACCATTGAACTGAGAATGGGGTCCTTAATGAAAGAATAAGAGAAATAATTGAAGGAGTTGAAGAAATTGCAACCCCATAAGAACAACAATACCAATCAACCAGAGCTCCCAGGGACCTAACCACTATCCAAAGAGCACACATGGATAGACCCATGGCTCCAGCTGCATATGTGGCAGAGGATGGCCTTGTTGGGCATCAATGGGAGGAAAAGCCCTTGATCCTTTTAAGGCTTGACGCCACAGTGTAGGGGAATGCCAGGGCAGGGAGGCAGGAGGGGGTGAGTGGGTAGGTGAACACCCTCATAAAAGTAGGGGGAGGTGAATGGGATAGGGGTATGGAGGGGAAACTGAGAAAGGGGATAACATTTGAAATGTAAATAAAATATATCCAATATAGAAAAAGAAGTTTCCTAATATAGTCAAAGGAAGTAAAAACTTAGATTCATGGATTCTTTTACCAATCCTGTTTGTCCAAAACATTGGGGATAGAAAGTGTTACAATCTAGGAATTTGGGGGCATGGGGAGGATAATTTTTCTTCCAATTAAAGGAAAAAATTCTCCGGGTCATACATACACACACACATGCATACACACAAAGAGAGAAAGAGAGGAGAGAGAGAGAGAGAGAGAGAGAGAGAGAGAGAGAGAGAGAGAGAGAGAGAGAGAGAGAGAGAGAGTAGTAGTAGTAGTAGTAGAGAGGACAAGTTCATTTCCCCCTGTATGTTTTAGCATCTTACATGGTTTTGCTGGCCTGGGATGGGCCCTTTCCCCTCAGTTATGGTTGATGAGCTTAAAGGAAGGAAGAAATGGGATCTGGTACTCCAACAGTTTTAGGCAATGGGACTTTCAGATTTAAACTTATCTGAACAGCCTGGACTGGTCGGCCAGAAGGGAGCAGCACTGGTGGGGGAAACAGCCTTCAGGTTTATCCTCTGGTCAAGAGGATAAAATAGAAGCTGAAAGCTTCATCTTAATTAACCATCTGTGGTCATTTTCCCTATCTATATGTCTTCCAGCAGTATGTGTAGCTTTTAGTTCCTCAAAATGTTCTCCCTTAGACACAGAATCTTCCGAATGGAGATCATCTATATCTGTAGAAATGGGCTAAAATGTGTTCATTTCAACATTAGTTCACATTAAGGTTGACCCAGTTCCCCCTCGTTATCATGACATGCTCAATAAGCAATACTGTAACAATAATTCAGCATAGCAGGACAATCATCTTCAGTGATATGTGCACTCAGTAAATAGGAGCAACTTTCCTCCTGATAGCATTTTCTTCATTGGAAATTAAGTATTAGCCTTCTATATTTGTCTTAAGGTAATTTTGCTTTTCAGAATCCAACTGAGAACAATCTATCCTCAAAGCCACATCATTCCAAATCCTATCTCAATTTGGCTAATGTGTTGGCCCTCATGAGTCCTGCAGAGGACACAGACTCTGCTGCTCCTCTGATACCGAGGAGTGGCCTGAATATTAGTTCACAACTGTAACCAATTATTGGAGCTATTGCAGAAGATCAAGAGTTTTGTTGAAACTGTGCCAGGAAATAGAAGTTTAATTAGATAGGGTTACAGACCTTTGCTCATCTAGTCTTCTTTCAGGGATTACCTTAGAGCATTTTAAGTGTGATTCACTAATACAGCAGTGGGGAGAAATGTGAGATGAATATGACTGTTCATCAGATCACTCAAGAAGGAGCCATACTGATGCAAAAGACAAGATAACCTGCAGGCTTTATCATAGCGATAGGCTTCTGATGACAGGAGAGAACGGGCAATTTCACTTTCTTGCTGGATAGCTAGTAGCAGACCACATGGTTCCATTCATTCCTTATAAACTTTCTGACTACCTTGCTACAATATTTTAGTAGTATACCTAACATTTATAAATGCACACATAGCCATATAATGCTAGATATGATGTAAATGTATTATATATAGATACAACTCTTTTCCATCTTCTCAGTCAGTGGCCTTGTAAGCACACAGGGAAATGTTATATCTCATAGAAAAAAGCTGTTTAATCAATTTATTAAGTTTAAAAGTCTTAAAAGACAATTTTTATGGAGGTAGTGTGAGAATTCCTAACTTTCAAAGTTACTTCTTCAGCAGATAAAATCCCGGTAGTCTTGACCTTTGAGAGTTGCTATAGGTCCCTTAGAAAATAGAGAGATGGTAAGTCTGATCTTTTCAACATCATCAGGTTTGCAAGGAGTGGGAAATGGGAGATAAGTTCCATAACTTAGGGTTTTCATTTTCTCTCCTTCTGGAGCTTTTCCTTTCAATGAATGGGAACGCAGGAAATGCTGAGGTACCACAGTCCTGGGCCTCTGAACTACATCCATGGGAAAGATAAAGGATGCTACAGGCTTTCTGATAACTCTCTCTCTCTCTCTCTCTCTCTCTCTCTCTCTCTCTCTCTCTCTCTCTCTCTCTCTCTCTCTCTCTCTCTCTCTCTGCTCCATGACTGTCATAGCTAAAACAACATCGTTGGAATCTGTAGGAACAAGTGATCCTGCAGTACTGTTCTCCTGTTGCTCTTGGGAGCATCTTGCCTGAACAGACACCCATGCACCTTGCTGAAGAGATGGGAAGTGCTGGGAGAGCTAGGGCACTAGCAGGATGAGGAGGTTCCAAGGAAAAGAGTCTTTATAAAGATTCAAGGGGCTGTCATCTAGATTTCATAGATAAATTCCTGAGCTTGACACAAGGGACCAATAAGGTTAATCATGCCATAGTAATTACCACTAGAGAAAAACCCACCATAGAGACCAGGAAGCCCCCAGAAGATGCTCACAGTAAGACTACTACAAGATGCCTACTACATCCATTGGGAAGGAAAAAAGCACAGATCAACACCCTGAAAGGTTGAGAATTTATGTAAAGAGATTGAGTGAACCAAAATGCATCATTTGTGTTAGTCCCCAAAAGAAATGGAACACTGTATTATCTGATTACTTAACTAAAAGGAGATTGAATGAACCCTAAGAGACAGAAACATTAATTAGGAAGGTAATTAGCAAGTTTTCCTGGTACTGAGTGAGACTGGAGGCTTATAGAAAATTCACCACATATTGGTATGTTTGGGTGTACAGTCATTTGTACCTCTGGTGCATTGGCTGAGCCAACAGGCCTGCAGCCCCACAGGGGGCTCTTTCAGTTTGCCTTTGATCATAAATCGCAGATAGTGCTGAGTGGGTAGATACAGTATATCTCACTCTTCCCAGTTCTATGTCTGTAGATAGGGATCATTCTCTGTTCTTTTAGATGATGCTCTGGTGTCTGTCTCCTTGTCCTTAAGTAGTCTGTCTCTGTATCACTTCCTCCTATTCACACTGGCTAAAATAACAAAGATAGGTACCAACTTCCATCACTATAACACTAGAGGCTTCAAGGGTGTTGATATTGAATAAGCAAAGCTAAAGCAGATTTTGAATCATCTTCCTGATTGTTACTGCTGTAATTTTAACTCTGATTAGTAGCCTGTTGCTGGGAATCTAGAAGTCACATGAAAATATAATGTCCCAAGGAAGTGATACCAATCTGTCTCAGGCTGTCAAAGAGTCTTAAAGTTTTCCAGGTCTCATTTACAAAACTTTATCACCAATCTACTTACTTTTAGCTACCTGTTGATAAGGGGAATGGAATTTTAAAACAAAATTTCCTTTAATAAAAATGATATATGCCATCAGCAATAACATTTTCTTTAATAAAACTGCAGTGATAAATCATTAATTTCTTCTTTGCTATTTCTTGGAGTCTTGGGTATATTTTTATAATTTAATTTTTTAATTAAAAACTTTATTTTTAGAAACAAAGATAAATATATAGATTTTAAAAGCATTTTTGCATAAAACTATATGAATATATTTTTTCAATACTTGATTTTTTTAAGGGTTTGATAGTATGCACTGAAAACTTATTGGTAACAATGAACATAAAGTACATATAAAATAAAATGTAACATGGAAATAGTCAAAGTTTTCTTGGTGTGTATAGATTAAACATAATGATTTTTAAATACCAAGGAATGCCACAAGGCTGCATTTTTAGCTCTTGAATTATTAATGATTTAAGGTCTAAGTGTACCACACTCTGAGAGGGTGCTATACACTTATTTATTTTTTCTAAAGAGTACTGAGGATTTCGCATTTTGGCCTTCCATTTTTTTTTTTTTTTTTTTTTTTTTTGAGCTTCAAATGGTCTGTGAGTTGTTTCCTGGGTATTCAGAGCTTTCTGGGGCTAGTATCCAATTATCAGTGACTGCATATTATATCTGTTCTTTTGTGACTGGGTTACCTCACTCAGGATGATATTCTCTAATTCCATCTATTTTCCTAGGAATTTTGTAAATTCGTTGTTTCTAATAGCTGAGTAGTACTCCATTGTGTAAATGTACCACAATTTCTGTATCCATTCATCTTCTGAAGGAAATCTGTGTTCTTTCCAGCTTCTGGCTATTATAAAGAAGGCTCCTGTGAACATGGTGGAGCATGTGTCCTTGTTATATGTTAGAGCATCATTGGAGTATATGCCCAGAAGTTGAATAGCTGGATCTTCAGGTAGTACTGTGCCCAATTTTCTGAGGAACTGCCAGACTGATTTCCAGAGTGGTTGTACCAGTTTACAACCTCACCAACAGTGGAGGAGTGTTCCTCTTTCTCTGAATCCTCACCAGCATCTGCTGCCATCTGAGTTTTTGATCTTAGTCATTCTGACTGTTGTGAGGTAGAATCTTAGGGTTGTTTTGATTTGCATTTTCCTGATGCCTAGGGATGTTGAGCATTTCCTTAGGTGCTTTGAGGCCATTGTGTATTCCTCAGTTGAGAATTCTTTGTTTAGCTCTGTACCCCAATTTTTAATAGGATTGTTTTTATTCTCTGGAGTCTAACTTCTTGAGTTCTGTATATATGTTGGATATTAGCCCTCTATCAGATGTGAGATTGGTAATGATCCTTTCCCAGTTTGTTGGCTGCCATTTTGCTTTTTTGATAGTATCCTTAGTCTTACAGAAACATTGCAATTTCATGAAATCCATTTAATAATTCTTGATTTTAAAGCATAAGTCATTGGTGTTCTGTTCAGGAAATTTCCTCTGTGCCTATGTGTTCTAAGCTTTTCCCCATTTTCTCTTCTAATAGTTTCAGTGTACCTGGTTTTATGTGGAGATCTTTGATCCATTTGCACTTGAGCTTTGTACAAGTAAATAAGAAAAGATGAATTTCCATTTTTCTGCATACTGATTGCCAGTTGACCAGCACCTTTTGTTGAGGAGGCTGTCCTTTTTCCATTTAATGTTTTCAGCTCTTTTGTCAAAGATCAAGTGACCATATGTGTGAGAGTTCATTTCTGGATTGTCTATTCTGTTCCATTGATCTACCTGTCTATCTCCGTACCAATACCATGCTGTTCTTAACACAATTGCTTTGTCATATAGCTTAAGATCAGAAATGGTGATTCCTGCATAAGTTTTCTTGTTGTTGAGAATAGATTTCATTTTTCTATTTTTTTTGCTATTCCAGATGAATTTGCAAATTGCTCTTTCCAACTCTATGAAGAATTGAGTTGGAGTTTTGATGGGGATTGTATTGAATCTGTAGATTGCTTTTGATAAGATAGTCATTTTTACACTGTTGATCCTTACCACACATGAGCATGGGAGATCTTTCCATTTTCTGAGATCTTAAATTTTTTTTCTTCAGGGATTTGAAGTTCTTGTCATACAGATCTTTCACTTGCTTAGTTAGGGTCACACCAAGGGATTTCATATTGTTTATGACTATTGTGAAGGGTATCTTTTCCCTAATTTCTTTCTCAGCATGTTTTTCCTCTGAGTAGAGAATGACTATTGGCTTGCTTGAGTTAATTTGATATCCAGCCACTTTGCTGAACTTGCTTATCAGCTGTAGGAGTTCTCTGTTGGAATTTTTGGGATCACTTGAGTATACTATCATGTCATCAGCAAATAATGATATTTTGACTTCTTCCTTTCCTATTTGTATCCCTTTTACTTCCTTTTGCTGTCTAATTGCTCTGGCCAGAACTTCCAGTACTATATTTAATAGGTAGTGGGAGAGTGGGCAGCCTTGTCCAGTCCCTGATTTTAGTGGGATTGCTTCATGTTTCTCACTGTTTAGTTTGATGTTGGTTACTGGTTTGCTGTATATTGCTTTTACTGTGTTTAAGTATGATCCTTGGATTCCTGCTCTTTCCAAAACTTTTAATGTGAAGGGGTGTTGAATTTTGTCAAATGCTTTCTCAGCATATAGTGATATGATCATGTGTTTTTTTTCCTTTGAGTTACATTGATGGATTTCTGTATATTGAACCATCCCTGCATCCCAAGGATGAAGCCTACTTGATCATGGTGAATGATCATTTTGATGTATTCTTGGATTTGGTTTGAATGAATTTTATTGAGTATTTTTGCACCAATGTTCATGAGGGAGATTGGTCTGAAGTTTACTTTCCTTGCAGGGTCTTTGTGTGGTTTAGGAATGAGAGTAATTGTGGCTTTGAAGAATAAGTTGGGTAGTGAGTGTTTCATCTGACTTGATATTTTGGAATAATTTGACGAGTACTAGTATTAGGTTGTTAATGAATGTCTGATAAAATTCTACACTGAACCCATATTGTCCTGTGATTTTTTTGTTTGGGAGGCTTTTGATGACTGCTTCTATTTCTTTAGGTGTTATGGGATTGTTTAGATGGTTTATCTGATCCTGATTTAACTTTGGTATCTTGTATCTGCCTAGAAATTTATCTATTTCCTCCAGATTTTCCAGTTTTGTTGAGCATAGGCTTTTGTAGTAGTATCTGATGATTTCTTGAATTTCCTCAGTTTCTGTTGTTATGTCTCCCCCTTCATTTTTGATTTTGTTAATTTGGATACTCTCTCGGTGCCTTCTGTAGTTTGGCTAAGGGTTTATTGATGTTGATTTTCTAAAAGAACCAGCTCCTGGTTTTGTTGATTCTTTGTAGGGTTCTTTTTGTTTCTTCTTGGTTGCTTTTTGCTCTGAGTTTGATTATTTCCTGCCATCTACCCCTCTTGGGTGTATTTGCTTCTTTTTGTTCTAGAGATTTCAGCTGTGGTATCAAGCTGCTAGTGTATGCTTTCTCCAATTTCTTTTTGAAGGCACTTAGAGCTATGAGTTTTCCTCTTAGTACTGCTTTCATTGCATCCCATAGGTTTGGGTATGTTGTGCTTTCATTTTCATTAAATTCTAAAATATCCTTAATTTCTTTCTTTATTTCTTTTTTTGACCATGTTATCATTGAGAAGAGCATTGTTGAGCTTCCATGTGTATGTGGGCTTATTGTTGTCTTTGTTGTTATTAAAGACCAGCCTTAGTCCATGATGATCTGATAGGATGCATGGGAGTATTTCGATCTTCTTGTATCTGTTGAGGCCTGTTTTGTGACTGATTATATGGTCAATTTTGAGAAGGTTACCATGATGTGCTAAGAATAAAGTATATTCTTTTGTTTTTGGATGAGATGTCCTGTAGATGTCTGTTAATTCCAGTTGGTTCATAAACTCTGCTAGTTTTGCTGTGTCTCTGTTCAGTTTCTCCTTCCATGATCTATCCATTGATGAGAGTGAGGTGTTAAAGTCTCCCACTATTATTGTGTGTGGCACAATATATGTTTTGAGCTTTAGTAGGGTTTCTTTTATGAATGCGCGTGCTCTTGTATTCAGAGCATAGATGTTCAGGATCTAGAATTCATCTTCATAGATTTTTCCTGTACGAGTAAAAAGTATCCTTCCTTATTTTTTTTTTTTTTTGATAACTTTTGGTTGAAAATCTATTTTATTCGATATTAGAATGGCTACTCCAACTTGTTTCTTGGGGCCATTTACTTGGAAGTTTTGTTTTTGTTTTTTTTTTTGTTTTTTTTTTTTTTTTTTAATTTTCACCAGACTTTTACTCTGAGGTAGTGTCTGTCTATCTTTGTCCCTGAGATGAGTTTCCTGTATGCAGTAAAATCCTGGATCCTGTTTATGTATCTAGTCTGATTGTCTCTGTCTCTTTATTGGGAAACTGATTCCATTCATGTTAACAGATATTAAGGAATAGTGATTGTTATTTCCTGTTATTTTTGTTGTTAGAGGTAGAATTATGTTTGTGTGTCTTTCTTCTTTTGGTTTTCTTGCATAGTTATTTTCTTGCTTTTCCTAGGGTGTAGTTTCCCTTCTTGTGTTGTGTTTTCCATCTATTATCCTTTGTAGGGCTGGATTTGTGGTCAGATATTGTGAAATTTGGTTTTGCCCTGGAATATCTTGGTTTCTTTATCTCTGGTAATTGAGATATTTGCTGGGTATAGTATCCTGGGCTGGCATTTTTGATCTCCTTAAGGTCTGTATGACATCTGCCCAGGTTCTTCAGGCTTTTAGAATCTCTCTTGAGAAATCTGGTGTAACTCTGAGAGGTCTGCCTTTATATGTTACTTGGCCCTTTTCCCTTGAAGTTTTTAATATTCTTTCTTTGTTCTGTGTATTTAGTGTTTTGATTATTATGTTACAGGAGAAATTTCTTTTCTTGTCCAATTTATTTGGTGTTCTGTAGGCTTATTGTTCATTTATGGTCATCCCCAGGCATAGTTGCAGGCCAAAAGAAAGATGTGTCTCCTGCAGAGTGGATAGAAGGTCCCACCTCTGATGGGCCCCACGGGGGTTGCAGTTAGTCCAGGAATTGGGGGAAGGGGAATGTCTCAGAAGGGGAAGAAATGTGAGCCTGGTTATGACAAACCTCCCAGGAGTCAAGCTGTCTCTGGGTGTGAGAGGTGTGTGTGTGGCTGGAGCATCTGATCTGAGAACAAATTTGTGTTTTAATGATTCATTGTACAGTTTTTGTTTGTTTCTTTATTGCTTTTATTGTTTATTTATTCCTTTCAGCTCTGAGTCTGCTTACCATGTACATCTATTCCTTTGCAGTGTAAATTTTTATGTTTGTTCTAGGGCTTTCAGGTGTGTTTTTAAGTTAGTAGGATGAGAACTCTGTACTTTTTTAATGTAGGCACTTAGTACTGTGAGCTTGCTTTCTAGAACCACCTTTATTTTATTACATATTCCTGGGAAATTTATGTGTTATAATTCAATTCTGGGAAGTCTTTAACTTACTTCTGGATTCATTTGAGTTATTCAGTTTTCATGAACTTGTAAGCTTTCTATTTTCTGTTAATATAGCTTTAATCTATGGTGGTCTGAATAGTTTGCAGAGAGTTAATTCAATTTTCTTCTATCTACTGAGTTTTGCTTTCTGTCTAAGTATTTGGTCAGTTTTCAAAACAGTTCCATGAGGTGCTGAGAAGAAAGTATATTATTTTGTATTTGAGTGTGATATCGTGTACATATCTGTTAGGTCCATATGGTTTATAATGCCAGTCAGCTTCAGCATGTCTGTCTGGTGTTTTGTCTGAATGGCCTGTTTATTGCTGAGAGTCGGGCATCCAAGTCACTCACTGTAGGCTCATGTACTGGACGCTATCCGCAGAGATCTCTGGCCTGGCCAGGTAGTGGGTCGATGTAAGGGAAAGGGTGAGAGCAGGGAGCAGAAATTGCCTCACTGTCTCTGTTGCTGATCCAACCACCACTGCTGTTTGCTGCAGTTGCTCTGATAAGCCCCACTCTCTACACTGAGCCAAGTTGGGCCGAGCTGGTGAAAAGCTGGCTGGCCAATGAGGGGATTCCAGGGGAACTTGTGGTGGCAAAAGTTTTGGGAGGGCAGCTCTTTTCCCTGGCACTGTTAAAGCTCTTATGATAGATGCTCTCAGAAGACAGACTAATTCTCATACACCCTTATTCCTTCTTGACAGGATCTCATATATAGTTTTGGGGTTGGTTGGGGTCTGACAGTAGGTGCTTTCTATTGGCTTGGTAGGGATGGTTCATCTTCATGTGAAAGGGGTTGGGGCACTGCCCCTATGTGAATGGTAGCCAAAAATCTCTCTGTGGGGGCTGCAGTTATGTGACAGGGGCCTGGTGCCAGGAGCAGGCAAAACTCCTGTTGTCCTGTCAGGCTCTCCAGGCATTTAGCTTTAGCTTGACATTACCAGGCTTCCTCTCATAGCCCCCACCCCACAACTCACTATCAGTGTGTGAGGGCTCATAGGCTGTGGCTGGATTTCTTTCAGGCCCTTGTATCTGTTTCACAAAGAATTATAACTCTTGGTGGAGTTTTCCTTTGATGAGTTTACTTTCTCCCTCTCCCCCAACTTCCTTCCCTCCCTCTCTTCTCCCTCCCTCCCTTTCTCCCTCCCTCCCTCCCTCCCTCCTTCCTTCCCTCCCTCCCTACCTCCCTCCCTCCCTCCACCCCCATCCTGGTTTTGGTTTGAAGTCTGTTTTGTCAGATATTAAAATGGTTATACCAGATTGCTTCTTCAGTCCATTTGCTTGGAATAACATTTTATCCCTGTCTTCTGAGGTAATGCTTATGCTTAAGGATAAGGTGTGTTTCCTGGATGCAAGCAGAAAAAAATCAGATCCTTGTTACAAGATATTTGATCACATTGTGAACCCTGAGATTGGGTCATTTACTAGAATAATAAAAAACAAAACTGTTTCCAGTTGTGGTGTGGCTCAGCCCTTATACATACCTTTAATCCCTCTGGCTGGAATACAGAATTGCCCTTAGTACACACCTTTAATACCAATCAGTGAAGGTAATATTAATTTGTAGAAGGAAGAACCCATGTTTGAAAGTGATGTCTACTTGAGAGGCATACAAAGTGATGAATCAGAGAAAGACTTGACAGATGAGGATATACCAAATTCTCACAGGAAGAGACAGGAAAGGTAAACTACTTGGACAGTGAAGGTAGAAGGAGGCAGGTTTATCAGAAGAGTTTTAGAGACAGGTTGAAAAGAGAACAAGCTAGACACACGTGAAGGGAGCACATATCAAAAATTGAGAAGACGCCAGAAGATTAGAACATATTTCTAGGGTTAGTTTGAGGCCAAGCAGAGCAATTTAGGAGAAGCTGAGAGAAGCTAGATAGGATCAGTCAGGTTGTAGAAGAGTTTGAAGCAGTGCAACTGAGTTGAACCAGCTAGCCAGAGTTCAGTAAGGACAAGAAAGGGTAAGTTTATTCAGCAGAAAGTCTCAGAGGCTGAAAATATTATAGGCCTAGATTAGATTCTATGGCATCTAGAAGCTTCCAGGACTAGGCCTAGATTAGCAGACTGGGGTAGTAAGCCTCAGAGATGGCAATTACTCTGGATGAATAAATGTTACTTTTATAAATCCTGTTTTTGTATCCATTGTGTTAATCTGTCTTTTTACTAAGAAATTGAGATGATTGATGTTGAGAGAAATTAAAGAGAGGTGTCTGTTGATTCCTGTTATTTTGTTGTTGGTGGTGGTGGTGGTGTGGAATGTGTGTGTATGTGCACAAATTTCACCTTTTTTTTTTTGATTTTCTGATCTGAGATTACTTATGTTTTGTGTTTTCTTGGGTATGGTTAAACTTTTTTGTTTGAAGTTTTTCTTCTAGCACTTCTGTAGGGCTGGGTTTATAGATAGATATTGCTTAAGTTTGGTTTTATCATGAAGTGTGTATGGTGATTGAAACTTTTGTTGAGTATAGTAGTCTTAACTGGCATCTTTGGTATTTTCGAGTCTGCAGGCTATCTGCTCAGATCCTCTGGCTTTTAGAGTCTCCATTAAGAAGACAGGCATAATTTTGAAGGAGGCTTTCATATGTTACTTGTTCTTTTTCCCTTGCTACTTTTCAAATTCTCTCTTTGTTCTGTGCATTTAGTATTTTGATTATTATGTGCCGAGGGGACTTTCTTTCCTGGTCCAATCTATTTGGTATTCTGTATGGTTCTTTTACCTTGATAGACATCTCCTTCTTTAGCATATGGAAGTATTCTTTTACATCTTTGTTAAAAAATAGTTTCCGTGGCACTCTGTTATGCTTGCAGACAGGAGCATGTTGTCCTCTGAGAGGCTCCACCCAGAGGCTGACTGAGACAGATATAAACACCCTAGCCATACAGTGGATGGAGCTTGAGAACTCTTATGGAAGAACAGGATTATGAGCCTTGAAGGGGACAGGAACTCCACAGGAAGATCAACAGAGTCAACTAACTTTGACCCTTGTCGCTCTCAGAGTCTGAACCACCAACCAAAAAACATACATGGGCTGGATCTAGGCCTCCCCAAACATAAATAGCAGATGTGCAGCTTGGTCTTCATGTGGGCCCTGAACAACTAGAACAGAGGCTATCCCAAAAGCAGTTGCATGTACATGAGATAAGTTTTAGCTGGGCTGCCTTGTTTGGCCTTAGTGGGAGAAATGCTTAGCCTCTCAGAGACATAAAGTGCTAGGGTGGGAGAGATGCCCAGGAGATCCTCACCAGCTCAGAGGAGAAGGGGATGGGAGATTAGGGAAGGATTGTAAGAGGTGGTGAAGAGGAGAGGGGCAATGAGGGGAATATAAAGTAACTAAGTAAAAATAATTAAATTAAAAAATATTTTCTGTGCCTTTGACTTGTGCTTCTTCTCCTTCTTCTACTTCTACTATTCTTAGGTTTGGTCCTTTCATAGAGTCTCATGGTTACTGAATATTTTGTGCCAGATGTTTGTTAGATTTAACAGTTTTTTTTTTTTTTTGACTGGTATGTCCATTTCTTTTATCATATCTTTAATGCCTGAGGTTCTCTCTTCTGTTTCATGTATTCTATTGGTGAAACTTGATCCTGTGGTTCCTATTCAAGTTTCTAAACTTTTCATTTTCAGATTTTCCTTGGTTTTCATTTTTTCTATTGATTCTGTTTTTATTTTCACCTTTAAACAGCTTTATTTGTTTTCTTCAATTGCTTGGCTTTTCCTGATATCTTTAAGAGATTTATTATTTTTCTTTTGAAGGACATCTACCTTAGTCATAAAGGTTATTTTAAGGTCTTTGTATTATGCCTGAGCTATGTGCCATACTCAGGCCATACTGTGATAGGATTGCTTGCTTCTAGTGTAGACATATTATCTTGGCTGTTATTGTGTATTTATGCTTGTGTCCAGGCATCTCGGTGGGAAGATTATAATTCAAGGTGCTGATGATATGTAGTCTTCGTTGAGTGGTTCATCTGATTTTTTGTTTGTTTGTTTCTGTTCTCTTCCTGGTTCTTAGAAGAGTCTAGCACCTTAGGGAAGCATGTACATGTTGCAGTAAATATAAAAAATGAAAAATGGTTTATCTCTTTACTGGCCCTAAGGTCTTACTTCTCAGGCCCAACACTGATGCAGAACTGCCAAGGCCCAACTCCCTGCCCTTGGTTTACTACTTACTGCCTGTTCTTCACCTCTGTCCCGGGGTATTTCTGTACCCAAAAATCCCATACAAACACGACTCTATAGCCTGATAGCTTTTCATACAGGTTTATACGTTCAACTCTCAATCCACAAACCCTCTACACAACAAGATTACATCAAATAGACAAAGATACAAACTGCCCTTTATATAAGATGCTAGACCTATAAAATTCTTAATGTTTATAGCTATTTAATGCCAATAAATATCACCTGGATCTAGCTGGTCCTTGGGAAACTCCATGCTGCCCCAATGACTTTCACCCTCTGTCCTCTGACCTCCTCAGAGCTCTCAGCCCTCGCACTTCCCAGTCACTGGCTTTCCTTTATTTTACTAATTAAAATAGGAAGGTTCAATTGAAGTGACTACCCAGCCCTTCTTGGGGAAGTGGAATTAACGTTAAAATACAAACAGCTTCAGGACAATCTAAAGTTTCCTTCCTGATTCTTGGAAGAGTCTAGAACCTTAGGGAAGCAGTTACATGGTAGAAAATTCTTCTGGGATTCTGACAGGTATATTACTAGGATTTCCATGTAAAATGTGTTTTTAAGTATCAAAAGCTGACACATAATAATGGGGATAGGCTAGAAGGGAGGGGCTAAGGTGGTACATAGAAGAAAGGAAAGCAGAATGTTCTACCAGGATCTGCTTAGTCTCCATGAAATGGGGCCTGGGTGTGAAAAGAGACCACAACAAGTAGTCTCCTACAGAGCTGGTCATAAGGCTAGGGAACTAGATTTGGAGGAGAAGGAGAGGTGGAAATCCACATTTAGTCTACCTGCTTCTCTAGCCAGAGTGGTCTGTGAGTTCCCAAGGAATATCTGTTGCAGTTGTGTGCTTGGACAAGGACATGGAGAGAGGTGTATTGGTCACTGTTCTATTGCTAGGCAGAAACACCAAGTCAATGAGGGAAGTTGGAAGAGAGGATCTATGTGGTAACAGAGAGAAAGGGAAGGTTGCAGCTGGTGGTCTGCTACAGAGCAGGGGATGAGACTGAGGGATATGGAAGGAGAGGTGAAGATTACTGTTAGTCTACTTGCTTTCCTGGCCACAGTATCCTATGAGTTCCCAGGGAACGACAATTGGCATAGGAGGCTGGGATAAAGCAATGAGTGAAGGGAAAGAAGTTTGGAAGGGAAGATCTGTGTGATTCACTGGAGCTGGGGTTGGGGCAGGGAGTAGGGAAGCTGAAAGAGGTATTCTGTTATGGGCCAGGAATAAGACTGGGGACTGGATTTGGAGTAGAGGAGGGTGTTGGTTTCAGGAACCTGCTTTATGGTTGGTGATGTCATCCATAGTTGAAAAGGACCTGCCACCTGTTGCCATGGCAATGGCCATACTTTCCCAGCATCCATTTGTTTTACTTCCCACCTTTACCTGTGAGTGGTTATGTCACAACCTAAATAAAAGGCAAACTCTTTCTGACCTTCACCCCTTCTTCTCTCTCTTTTTCCCCTTTGTCTCCATGGCCCCCTTTTGTTGCCTTCCCCCACAATAAACCTCTCTCTCATGGAACTGCATTGTCCTGGTGTGGTCTGTCCAGATCCTAGCAGTGATTCTATCTCAATAGAGGGAAGGAAGACAATCTGCAGTTAGCCTACGTACTTCCCTGGCCAGAGTGGCCTGTGTGTTCCCAGGGCTGTTTGGATACATTATAGCTCATTCTGTCATTACAAAGTTCCAATATAATCACCAATAACCAACTATAATTTTAACTGTAATGAACAGATATGAAATGGTATCACTCTATCTCCAGGTTCTGCTGTGATCTTACATCATATACCTCTAAGTTCTGTGGTGGATTCGATTCACTCAAAGTACAAAATATGCCCCCAGAACCTCCTAGTGTTGTTTGCTAAATGGGAATGTTATCGAAATGCCTTCAAAACTCCCATACCTATCAAACTTCATTATATATGTGTCTGAAATAGTCGAAGAATAAAAATCAAATTTTCTCCTCCTGTAGAGTACATCTTTACTAAATTGCCTGGGCTTTTGTGATTATTCTCTGAGCAATAAACTTTCTACATAGCATTCATATAGCCATAGATATTATCAATAATCTGGAGATGATTTATATAGACATGAGGTATACATAGGATATATGCAAACACATCATAATTATAGGATGAGACTTGAGCATCCTTATATTTTGTAGGAGGTAAGAGCTAATTTTCCACAGATGCTGACTGACGTTTGTACATATACTGTTTTAATGTCCATATGAAAATGATGCTAAAACACATTTTTACTCTTAAAAATGTAAACTATGTGTTTTTACTACAATATTGTAAATTGTAAATCCCACTCAAAGAATAAAATAGCAGCATGTTTAATGCCATCATTGTAAGTGATTTGTCTTAGGCTCACATGCACAGAAGTTTCCTATAATATACAATCTGTGTGTGTTTGTCCATAATGACTAACAAAACAAAAATCATTTTGTAAATAACTTTTGTCACTTCAAACACATAAATGAATATTCTCCTATGTGATTATTTGTCTTTAACATCAACTTTTAAAAAATATATTCTTAACAAGCCTTAATCATCATGACAAGAATATTCCCAGCAATCTCCTCCCTTGCCTCTCTTGTTTGTAGGTGAGAAAAACATGAGCCATGAAATTTTTATGACTGTTAATGAACATAGAAATTAGTGAAAAGCCAATGTTAGACAGGAGTCCAGATAACTTCTAGGCTTCTATGTTCCCATATAATAAATAGATCTGACTCATATCCTCTTTTCAGATGTTCTAATTTTATAAAACATGAAACTGAGTAGATTTAACTTTTTTGAGATTCCTCACTCGAGGCTCCAAAACATATCAGTTTGAGCACACTGATAAACTCAGAGTCACCGATAATGCATCAGGATCATTAAGAAAAGAAATCAAAGCATTTCCCCTTGGTGTCATTTCATGACAAATGAGCCTGGATTTGAATTCTCTACTTAGCTATCCTAGTATCTTTAGTTAGCCATGTCTATGTGTTATATGACTTTGTCATTATGAATGCTGTCATATGAATATGTCTGTTCCTCTGTCTGTGTCTGAGTATCTCGTACAAAGGACTTTGCTCCCTCCTTTATTGAACAGCATTGAAAAATATTAAAGGGGAAGGAATAGGGGGTACTTTATAAAGGCCTGAAAGAGTTTTAGAAGGGATGAAATCACTGACTACGATGGACTCTATGACAACAAACAGTACTGTGAAGAAGAAAAAGAAGGAGGAGGAGGAGGAGGAGAAGGGAGGGAAAGAATTACAATAGAAAGAATTGCACCCACAGTCCTAAGTTGATCACGCCCAGTTTCTACTAATAAAACCAAGCTGTAAGCAAGCTGCTTTGGTGTTCACACGTGTACGTCAGGCTGCCTCTGGACCCACCTACTTAAAGCCCGCAATAAAACCATGCTTGTCACTTAGTAAATGTGCAGCTAAACATCACTTCAATCTGATGTGCAGTTAGTTTTTGTGTAAGCTGAGTATAGTGCCAACATTTAAATGCCACCAACTGTAGTACTGTGACTCTTCTTTTCCAATTGAATGGAGCCTAGAAATGATATGTGTCCATTTGTTCATTTGCTATGTATGTGTAGGGGCTTTGGAGTAAGTCTGTATTTAAAGCACGAGGAGCAGGCTTCAGAGCTTGAGAAAGCCATGTAAATGCCAGATGGACCTTCATACTCCAGCCAGGCAAGCACAGGCAAGGGAACCCTGAGCTAAGTGTCTCGTAAATGCAGACTTGTCCTCAAGCTCTGGGTTGATGAGAGACAGCTGAAGTAGATAGGGTAGAGGGGTACAGTGCAGGATGATTCCTGATATCAGCCTTGGCCTGATATCACACACACACACACAGAGAGAGAGAGAGAGAGAGAGAGAGAGAGAGAGAGAGAGAGAGAGAGAGAGAGAGAGAGAGAAGTGACAAACTGAAGAAAATCTATGTGAATCTATGTGAGCCTGTCATGGTTGTGAATGTCTGTAATCTCAACACAGAAAAGACTGAGGTAGGAGAAACATAGGTTCAAGAGCAGCCTGGGTTATATAGAAAGCTCCAGGATATTCTAAACCATATAGTAGACCTTCTCAGAAACAAAAGCACTAATATAAGAGTATGCATTTAAGATAAAAACATATCATCATCATTGAGCGAGTTGCTTTCCTTTGACTAGCACATTTCCTCATTTGGCAGATGTTTTCTATTTCATTAATCTTAATCGTTTCCTTTCCAGCTCAGTTGTGATAAAAGAGGACAATATTCTATGTCACTGGGTTTGACATGTGTGAGCACTTTTGAGTTAAGGCCTTGTCACTCTCATGCACATCTCTGTTTGGCAGGTCTGTCACTCTCGGTAGACTTGTAGATACTAACAGCCATGCTGGGCCCATGCTGTAGGTGGAATGACCAGAGACCAGACTGTCCACAGAATAAGGATAGATTATAGAGAAGGACACAGAGGCAAGAAAAGCCAGAACTTAGTTCCAAAGAATTAACACCTAAATCAGTTCTAAATCAAACAGACTGTGTGTGTGTGTGTGTGTGTGAGAGAGAGAGGGGGGGGGAGGGAGGGAGGGAGGAAGAGAGAGAGAGAGAGAGAGAGAGAGAGAGAGAGAGAGAGAGAGAGAGAGAGAGAGAGAGAGAGAACAAGAGAACAAAGAGGGAGAGACAGAGAGGAGGGAGGGAAAGAGGAAGGAAGGGAGATAATGAAAAAAAAATATGCTAAAGGAAATAACCTCCAAACTCAGTGATTATGCTAGCAAACACTTGCTTTTGGTCACTTATCTGTCAGGTCAGGTGTGGTTCTGTCTGGCTGTGTGGTTTGTCTAGACTTGGGTTCAGTGATTGGGACCACACAGCATTGGCTAACAGAGAAGCTATTGGCTATAGTGTGGTTCCTGTGATGGGGTAAAGGGGCAAGAGGGAAAGCAGAAACAGGTGGTGGCCCTGCTCAGAAACTGGAACTCTTATTTCTTTCACATGGCAGTCAGTAGGAAGGGATGGCTATTTGGTGAACGAGAACATGAAAAAGCAAGAACTAAGAACAATTGTCTGTGATCGTAGTTAGCAAGAGAATACATTTGTTGAGAAGAATCAAGGCATAGACAAGGTAGCACCAGAAAGAGTTGGACACTTTATAACCATATGTGTTAGGTCGATGTAATCCAGGCATGGCTTTGTATAATTGTAATCCCAGCACTGCTTCAGCCATAGGCAGGAAAAATATGTTCAAGGCCAGTCTAGATTATATGGCAAGCTCCAGAAAAACCTGATACATAATAAGAGCTTCTCAAAGATGATGGTGATGAGGATGATGACAATGACGATGATGATGGTGCATTTGTGTAAAACACATCTATTTTAAGTGAGACCTTTCATGGGGGGCATATACTCATCCCTCCGATTCCTTGATAAGGACAGTGTTACCTGGAGACAGGCTGTAAGGAGTCTTCTGCAGGGGAGAATGGTGGGCACCCCAGTGGAACCCCTACAGCACCCATAGTCCTAAGAATATTTGTAGTAATGGTCTGGCTCCTTTACCTGATGGCATTCAGCACCCTCTTTTGTGTGTGTTAATTGGGGATTGATTTAATTCTTTTCCTGGCTGGTTGCACAAATAAAATTTTAACAGCTGTGCCACAATTAAATTTAATTGGATACTTGAACAACAGGACTTGTTCAACTTACCTATTAAGTGCTCAGTGATTTTAGTCTTAGCCCACATTACTCTCTCACCCACCCTCTGAAATTATAGTGTATATTTTGAAATGTCGTCAATAAGTTTTTTACGACAACCATAAAATTAATAGAACCAGCTGTGAAGTTGATCCCATTTGTTGAGTATCTTTACCTAGAGACCCCAGAGTTCCTACGTCCCTGCATCCTGTCTCCTGAGCTGTTTGCACAGATGGCTTTACCTCTGAACTGTCTCTTGCTCTCTCCACAATATGCCCTCCATTACTGTCTATCCACAAAATCCCATTAGCCTCTTTGGGAGATTCCTTGTTAGTCATAATACTACCCTTTGTCACTACACTGTGTGTTTTATTGTCTAACTTTTATTTTGATATAATTTTAGATATACCAAAGATTTTTGAGAGTAAAATAAATTCCAGAATAACTTACCACAGACTGCTCAATATTAATATATTTTCACTTTCCTTCTCTTTCACACATATATTACAGATGTATGTGCCTAGTATCTATCTCATATATAAACACATGTTCATGTTTGTCTCTAAGTACATACATATACGTCTATATAGACTCCTATATTTCTGAATAATAAGACAGTTGCACACAATGTTTCTTATTCTTAAATGCTTTAGTATACATTCCCCACAAATAAGAACTTTACCCTGCATAGCACCAATAGTAATTATTAAAATTAGAAATTACATTGACAATACATTATTCTACTCTATAGGAACTATTCAGTGTTCTCCCAGTAATATCCTCATGGCTAACACCTCAGATCACATTCTACTTCGAGTTTTCACATATGTTTAGTGCACTTTCCATATCAAACTCCCTGTGTTTATTCTACATACATGGGGTCATCTTTTCCCTTCATGGAGATTTCTTGGCTTTGTATAATGTTCATGTTTGATCACTGCCAAAATTAGAATTAATTATAGAACTCAAACCCATGAATACCACGAATATTTTAAAGGGAGTGGTAATCTTTTGCAGCCAGATTCCAATAGTCAGGCAACCACATAAAACCAATGTTGTTCCTTTTGTGGTCAGATTGTAAGGTTCGGGGATGGTGGAAATAGAAGACATCTTCAGGTGCTCGAGATCAGTGACTAAGTTGGTAGTGTGGATTCAGTATAGAGACACAAGCTTGTTGTCACAATCATCAGGTATATCCGTCTCTGCACGTCTGCATGTGTAGGCTCAAGGTTGCTGTCTTCAGATAAGAGGCTGTAAAATCTATACCTAGGTCCTACAATGGCCAGTTTGATGGAGACTCTGAATGGCATTTCTAGTCTGTTTTAGTGTTCTTGAAACTCAGCCTCTATTTGGTGTCCAAGTTCCAGTAGCTGCCTTTAGTTCTTAGTCTTTTTTCTCTAATGTAACTATTAGCTTGCTACTTTTCATCTCCAGGATGATATGTTTGTTGATTTTAATATATTTAGCCTTCAGAATGAGACCACTTTCCATGAGTTTGACAAGTCACTGGGGTTCTGCAAAACACAGATTTTTTTCCTTCCTTCCTTCTTTCTTTGTTCCTTCCTTCCTTTCTTCTTTCCTTCCTTTCTTTCTTGATTATTTTATTTATTTACACTTCAAGTGCTATTCCCCTTCCTGGTTTCCCCTCTACAAAATCCCCAGCCCATCCCTTCCTACCACCTGCTTCTATGTGGGTGCTCCCCCGCCTACCTATTCACCCCCACCCTAGAATCCCCCTTTGCTGCATCTCTTTCCATTGGCTGCTGGGTGGAGCCTCTCAGAGGGCAGGTATACTAAGCTGTCTGCAAGTATAACAGAGTACCATTAATAGTGTTGAGGATTTTTGCTCCTGGGATGGAATGGCTTGAGCCAGTCGCTGGTTGGCCGTTTCCTCAGTCTCTGTTCTATCTTTGTCCCTGCACATCTTGTAGGCAGGATATATTTTCAGTCAAAGGCTTGGTGGGATGCTGTCCTTATTCTTCTACTGGGAGTTCTGACTGGATACAGGAAGTGGCTACTTCAGGATCCATACCCCTCCCCCCACATTGTTAGAAATACAGAAAGTCTCCTTAGTTTTCAAAAACAAGCAAGCAAGCAAACAAACAAACATGAATTCCATGGGCTTTATTTTCTCACTTCTCTAGGTGACTATTTTTTTGTTGTCTGAAGCCATAATTCCTCAATCCTGTGGATCTGTCTTCTGGTGTGAGTTGGCTTTGGCATTCAACATGTATGCTTTCATATCTGGACCCTTTCCAAATATCCAAACGTGTCACTTCTGGCAATAAGTAGCCAAACTACCTCTCATTACTGCAAAGTGTTAGTTAATTAAACAACCATATGTGCAGGCTGCAGGCTGCTCAATCAATGTCAAATTGTCAGAGACCCTTAGAGTATACCGAAAGACTTTGGGCTTGAAGCTGCACAGTTGAATCCTCCTATTTCATTTTATATTTTTAAACCAAAGACTAGAAGAAAGCTAGAAAAGGAATGTTTGTAAATTTTTCAAAATACCTGTACGGAGAAATCATAAGTACAACCTTTCAGTACTTAGAATATATTCTAAGCTAAGACCACTATGAATTGAGAAAATAAATATGTGTGCCTGAAGGCAATACATATAAATACCTTTCTGTAGCTTCAGAACTTAACTTACCTGTTGCTGGAAATATTAAAAAATAACATTGGTTTATCTTTTTATCAGCCCTGAGGTCTCACTACTCAGGCCCGACCCTGATACGGAGTCACATGCACTTCTGGCGCCCTGTCTGAGCCGCGCCACCAGCGCCTAACTTGTCCACACAACTCCCTTTCCTGGCAGTTTTCTACTGCCTGTTCTCCACCTCTGTCCTGGGGTATTTCTGTACCCCAAAATCCCACACAAACACAACTCTACAGCCCGATAGCTTTTCATACAGGTTTATATATTCAACTCTCAATCCACAAACCCTCTACACAATAAGATTACATCAAATAGACAAAGAAACAAACTGCCCTTCTATATGAGATACTAGACCTATAAAATCCTTAATGTTCATAGCTATTTAATGCCAATCACCTGGATCTAGCTGGTCCTTGGGTAACTCCATGTTGCCAAGACCTCACCTCATCCTCTGATCTTCTCAAACCTTTCTTCTCTCCACCTCCCTCGCTCCACCCAGTCATTGGCTTTCCTTTATTTTACTAATTAAAATGGGAAGGTTCAGGTGAAGTCACGTCTTGAGTTCACAACTGGGCATTCCTTCTTGGGGAAGTGGAATTAACATTAAAATACAAACAGCTTCAGGACAATCTACACTACCAAACATAAAAAGGAGGAATATGTAACTTATATCCATTATCATCTGACTATGCAGCAATTCCAAGCTGTAAATAGCTCTTTTGTATGCGGTGCTGCCTGGCTTTGACTTTACTTTGCCATATAGGAAATTTTCTCTGCTCCTTTCATCTCCCTCTGTCACGATTCCGATGGCTGCCTCCCCAGAGCCTCACTGAACAGCCTAGATGTGCTGTTGGCTTCTCATCTGTGACCCTGGTGTGTTCCTGTTTGTTATACCAAACACATTACATAGTCTGTAGATGGCTTCCCTCCAACTCCCAAGGGAGTCTGGGAGAGCTTTGCAACAGAGGACTGCCCCCTCCCCTGCCCCATTTTTTGTTTGTTTGTTTTGGTTTGGTTGGATGTTTGCTTTCGGTTTTGTTTTTTGCTTTTTAACCCTATAATACTTTACCAGGCTATTACAGTAACTATTAATTAAATGTCTGAGCACACTAAAACAAACTTGTTCCTCTAAAGGCTTCCTCTTCCTTCGTGAACCTGCTTTTAGAAGACTTCAGTTACTTCTGGTTATCTTTCTGAATTCCTGGTGAAGGCTTGCTTTTGACTCCTTGTCTGTCTACTGTTGGCACTCCTGCCTGTCCATTCATTGTTTCAGCACATGATACTTTCTTTAGAAGTTCATTCTTACTGTGCTAATTGTTATTAGCCCCTAGTTACTGATCTTATTCTCAAATTTCTAACTTTGCCTTGGGCTTATTATGTTCACTCTTGACTCATTGTCTCAATTGTTGTGTAGTCTGGGTCCTCAAACCTGTAATGAGGCCCAGCCTTGTTTATGTCTCTAGCCACAAGTGGCATCTGTCCCGAGACCTAGCATATGTAAGAGGCATTCTGCTGTCCCCTCTTGTCTCACCTTGTCTTTTACTGGTCTGGGGTGAAGGCTGGAGTAGCAAACTCTAGGATTTAGTTGACTTCAGCTGTAAGACAAGCTGTCAACATGACAGAGTATCTATTAAAGCACACGCTTTTGTATAATTCATTAGCAGAAAGGCAACAGATACCCTGAACAGAATGCCTTATTACATTCTGACTAGACAAACCAATCAAGGTGTCACATTTAATGACAATACAAATTTACTTCCTTCAAAGGAGGCAAACCAGCATCCAGGAGTCCTAACCCTTTCCTAGAAAGCAGACGGAGGGTGTATATGAATTTAGTAACAAAAAACGTCATCATGAGGGGACGTCTTTTCTAAATACTATGGTAGCATTGACTTGTAATCCCACTTTTGGTGAGTAGAGGCAGGAGAATTGCAAATGCTAAACCAGCCTCAGCTATATCATGACTATTCCACTTTTCTTTCCTTTACTGTGATGAACCCCATAATGAAAAGCAACTTGAGGGAAGCATACTTCATTAGCTTATACTTGAACATCAAAGTTCATGGTTGAAGAAAACCAAAGCAGGAGCTAAAAGCAGGAGCCTGAAGGCAGGAATTGAAGCAGAAACCATGGAGGAACACCAGTTATTGGCTTGGACCAATTAACTCTTATCTAGGAACACCTGCCCCACGGAGGAACCACACACAGCCATCAATCGGAAGTCAAGAAAAGGACTCACAAACAAGCACACATGACAACTGATGGAGGAAACATCTCAACTGAATTCCCTTTTCCTAGATATGTGTAAGTTTGTGTCATGTTGACACAAAGTAACCTAGCCCAGTAACATTATAAGTGGACATATATAGCATACAAACTTCTCAATAAATATCTGTACACATATGAATAGATGGCTAAATGGATGGCTAAGTGGGTGGATTAAACAAACATGTGACCTACTACTACTCTGGAATTTGTTTGTGATTTTGAGAAATCCTTCAACTGTTTTCCTGATTAGTAAAATGTATATTAATTATTTTACTACATGAAGTACTAGAGAAAAATAGTTAATGTATTCATTTATATGCACTGGAAACATAAATATATTAGAAAAAACATATTTTGAGAATACCTTTTCTTTGACCTTTCTTGTGTTCTAAGTTCCTGTACTAAAACTTTGACTTTTTTCATATTATGGGGTTTTATAGCAGTCTTTAAGGTTTACATGCATTTTTATTTGGGAGATTAATTTTTTTACTATGTCATATTCTTCGTAAGAAATCTTTA
Source organism: Micromys minutus (assembly GCF_963924665.1). Classification (NCBI taxonomy): domain Eukaryota; kingdom Metazoa; phylum Chordata; class Mammalia; order Rodentia; family Muridae; genus Micromys; species Micromys minutus. Next base: position 21,283,074 of record NC_137952.1, on the reverse strand, counting down.
CAGAGCCATAAAATCTTTTTGTGGCATGGGTTAGAATACATTAACTAAATAATATGGCTTTAGTTATGCTACCTAAATTCAGTGTGTTAAATAAAAATGTGTGCTTCCCCATTAATTATCAATAGCTAAAGCAGGAGGAGCATACAGAAATACTTATTAAAGCTCAAACAAGTAATCTCTCTCAGTTTTAGGTGGGTGAGAGTTGACCTTTTCAGTTCACATGTGTGGCGTTGTCTGCCCCAGTTACTAATTCAACTCTATTCACCTTACTCAACCTTCAATTATAGAACTCTGGGAGGCTCCTCATCAAAGCTATAAACATCAAATATCTAACACCCTTCTTTCTAAATCCAAGTTTAAAAATGTAAGTCAAGTTCTCTTCCTGGAACTGCGTCTATAACATGTCAATTCAGTCAACTTCTCTCACAAGGAGACCAAAGTCTTTTATCAACAAGAAGGAATTCTGTGCAATCACTATTGTCAGTTACAGTGTGTATGTGTGCATCATTTGGTCTATGTTGACAGCATTCTCCTGGAGAGTGTTGTCCATCGAGTTACAGATAACATTGGAGACAGCTTAAGGGAAACAGAACTTTTATTTTAGGGGTCCTGAGATACACAGTGAACGCCCAAACACAGAGCTCTATAGTGACAGTGTCATACTTAGAATCTTATCACTGTTGCTTGGATAGTCTTTCAAAGTCAAGTGTTCAATTATTTCTGATTCCTGGATATTTTTGAAGGTTGTTGACCTTTTTAATGTTCAAGTTTATGTTGAGTGGATTTATGAAGATTGTATTGATTGAGTCATTTCTTCCTATTGTTTCCCACTATCAAATACACAATCTGCCTCACTGACATAGAACACCTATTAATGAAATCACTGTCTCTCTCTGATTCTCTGTCTCTGTCTATCTCTCATAGTACAATGAATTATTACAGGCATTCCCCCAAATCCTAGTTTCTAAACACTTCATAAGGAATAGAAAAGAACTATACTTTTATGTTGTTTGCTTATGTTTTGAACGTTCTCAACTTATATTTGTTTCATAGAAAAACTGACAGAAAAATCCTAACACAAACCTGGTAGATCAAAGCAAAGTCAACTGTCTTATCAGAAACTAGTATTCACATCATGCCACTAGAGGGTGGACTAATGTGTTTATGACAGTGTGTGACTCCAGATGCCTGAGAAGTTGAGGTAAGCTTGAAATGTTTCAGGAGAAAAAAAAATCCCAAACAAAAAAGTCCATCCAGGGTGTTAAAATACAAACATGTACAATCTTCCAGTTCCTGGTTTGCTCACTGAGGGCAGCATAATTACTCCTCTCTGATTGATACTGTCTGCCTTGGTTATTTTTAAATTCTGGTTTAATCCTGGCTATTGCCTATTGCCATCCGAGGTCATAAGTTAACTTTGAACTCAGGTTGTGTGAGTCACCATATTTCCAACTTGCTACCTAAAATCGATGGGTACCCTGGGTGACTGCAAGCACACAGGGACCCTCTCATTTATTCCATATGTTCCCTGTCCCTTCCTTGCTGTTACCGTAGCCACAGAGTTCTCATGATATAACCCAAATTCCTAACTCTACACAGAAAGCCACTCCTGTTTTATTTTGGGCTCTCAGGGAAACAGCGTGTTACCTATGCAGAGGGTCCTGTGATATCCTTTCTGGCCTTCTACTCTTCTAGGGACATGATGTGCTTTTCGATTAGCTTCTTTTTGACTTCGTTCAGCACTGTTGCATCCTTCATAAAAGAGAAGAAGGGCAAAGATCATTTGTTTTAGTTGGCATGTTCTTCATAACCTTTTGTTCCAAACCCTTGGATAAACTTGTCTCTTTTAGCACCAAGTTGGTATCCACCCCTTTGTCACTAGTGAGATGGCCTTTTCGTGTTCACTTCAGTTTTAACTCAAATGCAAACCAGGGCACACAGTCAGAATGATTGTGTGTTGCTTCTAATTCCGTCAGCAGGAAAACATGAAAGTAACCCACAACTCTCTGCCAAATAGGATGGAAGCTCCTTAAATCACCTTTTCGGTCTCAAGTCTAACTACTGGCCAAGCCACAGGTCTCCTGGTACTGAAGGCAATTTCTTGGGGGCCAGCATCACTGACCACACAGCATCCAGGGCCTCCTGAGTGGAGGACTCTGTGAAGTTGGGTACTATGGCCTCCGTGATGGACACATCACTTGGAGTTCATCTCTAATAATATCATATGAATACAATATTCCCTGGGACACAAATCATGTGGCTTCTTCATCGTGTGTGACAAACTTCCAAGCTATATCACATTGCAACCATGTAGGCATTAGGACCTGGTTTCCCTTGAATGCAGACCTTAGCCAGCTCTGCCCTAAGGCTTTTCCAACAACCCTGGGAACAAGCAAGCAAACAAGCTGCTAGGCGATGCTATGTCCTTTCTGAGCTAAGAGGAAAGGCTCTTATCCAATGACAGGACCTTCTTGGGCTGAAGGACATAGTCGCTCATGCACACGGCAGAAGCGAGTTTTCTTCAGTAAATGAAGGTTGGCTCCCCTGCCTCCTTCCTTCTCTTTTTTCAACAGTTGGAGAAGAATGAAACAGAAACAAGAAAAATGCTTTATGCTTTATCTGCTCTCATTCGCAGTAGGGACTGTGACCAATAATTGGTCTCTCTTGTGTTTAGCATATTAAATATTAACCACGAAATGAGAACGGAAAGCCCATTTTCTGGCTCATCTATTTTTCTGACACGGATAAGTGCTAGGCATTCACTCGCAGCTGCAATGAACACGTCTTAAGGCTTTCTACTGAGTCACACGCATGTGCTAATCATGTTTGAGGTTTTTGTTGTTGCTTAATTTTCACCACAGCACAGTATCAGTGTTGCTGGGATTCTGTAAACCCCACCTCACAGTTACCTAGCAACAGCCAGGTTTGCTCCGCCCCACAGTTACCTGGCACTATAAAAGGGGCTACTTGCCGCCTCCTCTCTCTCTTGCTCTCTTTTCTTGCTCTTCTTTCTCTTGCTCTCTCCTCTTGCTTCTCTCTTGTTCTCTCTCCTCATTCCCTTCCTCTCTCTCCATGTGCTATGACTAGCCTCGACTTCTCTACTCCTCTTCTCCTCTTCTCTCTCTCTGCCCCTACTACCCCCTTAACTCCCCTCCCCATGCCCTGAATAAACTCTATTCTATACTATACCCTCGTGTGACTGGTCCCTCAGGGGAAGAGATGCCTAAACCTGGGTCCGCCAGAGGCATTCCCCTTACCCCCATACCTCGCTGTACTTCCACAGAACATAACCCCCACACTTTATCTTTTTCCTAACATTGGTATCAAAACCCAGGACATATCATTTTTATCTTTTGTATAAACACATCAAATGTCGTTATCATCATCATTATTTCCATTTTACAGATGGAGAAACTGAGGCTGGGATAAGCAATTTACTCAACTTCTCAAGGCTGGAAAGTCATGAGACCAGTTCTGAGCAAGCAGTGGAAATGATATTCTAAACTAGGCTTCCATTATACACTAAGTATGCCTTAGTTCAAGGTTGGCTCAATGTCACCAATCTCAAATGTATACTTTGTGTAAGCTTCTATGCTATACAAGGTGCAACAGATACTGTAGCATCTATGAATGTAACAACTTCATGGTCCCTGGAAACCCTACAGGCTCCTTGGACTAGGTTTTGGTTTCTTGTCCCACTGCTGAACTTTCCTAGAAGCTGTAGTGTCCTCATGAGCAGCTCCAGCTGTAAGTCAGGCTCTAAGTGAATATACTTTAGAAATTGAAAATGAGTGAAGCAACATCCACACATACTTTTACAGTGTGTATAGGTTCAAGGCCCTCTTGGGCTCTGTTGACGATACAGAAGGCCTAGGAAAGATGACTTTTGATTTGGAACTGAGATGACTGGTCATTCCTGAGCTCTGCTACTCACACCCACTTGCTTTCTGCAGCAGTTACAGAAGAGAGAGAATGATATCTGGAATTGGTTTGTCACCAGTTTTAGTTCTGGAGTCCCATAGATCCTAAAATATGTTTTTGTGAAAACTGTTGTTGATATAGTTATGATATTAGAAGTTAAAAATAATAGTTTAAAAATATTAACCAACTTTCAAGTAACAGCAACAGCCTCATTGCATATGGCATTTATTTAAACTTGACTGCATTATTAAGCCTACTAGTGAGAAACAGCATTGTTTCACACTTCCAAATGTTGTTCACATTTATTACTTTAGTGTCTCCATGTGTGTGTGTGTGTGTGTGTGTGTGTGTGTGTGTGCAAACATGTTACACATGTAAGTCAGAGGCCAACTCATAGGACTTTGCTCTCACCTGCCACTCTTTGGGTTCTAGGGATTAAATCCAGGTTTTCAGACTTGGTGAACCATCCTTCCAACTCTCAAACGTTTTTACTGAATAATTTAATAAAAACAGTACGATTCTCCTGTCTATTTGTTTGTGTATAATGCTGTGATGTTTTTGATTGAAGCTTGAGAAGGACGCATACTTTGCATAGATACCCCTTTTGTAAAGGAGGACCTGAAGAGTAGTGGGGGCGCCTCAATATTCTCAAATACTTGGAGACATTATTCTTTTTAGACATTAGGATTAACATACACAGTATAGGTTTCATTATGTATTTTTCAAACAATACTTTGGTTGTTGGTAATTCTCATCCATACCTTCTTATGGTTCAGGTATCAGCATCAGATATGAATTAATGTCTGCCTAAGGCTTGTCTTAGCAAACGTTTAGAAATACCCTGCCCAAATAGACAATTCCCTGAGCAATGAGCTTCAAGAAGTAACCTGTAGACTTCATCGCTGATGTAATCTCAGGACTCCCAGTGGATGGATAAGTACAACAACCCACCCACAAAACCTTTGACCCAAAATGTGTTCTGCCTATAAGATGTGCTGGGATAAAGATGGAGAAGTGACAGAAAGAAGGAACAGCGAAACAATAACTGCTGCCAACTGAGACCCATCCCACCTGCAAGAACCAATCTCTGAGACTATTATTGATACTCTGCTATGTTTGAAGACAGGAAACTAGTAGAACTGTTCTCTGAGAGGCTCTACCCAGTAGCCAATGGAAAGAGATGCAGAGATTCACACCCACACATTAGATGGAACTTGGGGAGTCTTACAGAATTGAGAGAAGGATTGAGGGACCCGAAGAGAACAAGAATTCCACAGGAAGACCAACAAAGTCAACTAACCTAGACCCTTGGGACTCCCAGAGACTTATTCATCAACCAAAGAATAAGTATGGGCTGGACCTAAGCCCCCTGCACACATGTACCAGATGAGCAGCTTGGTGTCCATGAAAGTCTCCCCATAACTGGAGTCTGTTGCCTGTGCGCCTGACTTTGGATCTTTTGCCCCTAAATGGACTGCCTTGTCTGGTCTCAGTTGGAGAGGATGTGCATAGTCCTACAGCAACCTGATGTGCTGAGGTAAGGGGTCTAGGAAGAGGTTAGCGTGAGTTGGTGACACCCAGAGAGGGGCCTCCCCTTCACAAAAGGGATGGAAAAGGTGGAATGGCGATTGGATGAAGGGGTACTAGGAAAAGAAGGAGAGATGATACTGGGCTGTATAAATTGAATAAATAATTTTTAAAAAGAAATCAGATGTTCCTATTAACCATCCTTTAAATAAACCCATATTAAGAGACATAAATGCACAGGACTCAGAGACATGGAAGTAAATGTGAACAGAACAGAATAGAATCATGTTTTAACCAGTGCTCCCCTATGGAGATGGCAAAAGAGAGAGGCAAGAGCTGATGGTTCAAACAGGCAGAGATATCCAAAGAGGGTATCAAAAACCAACTTCTGTTTAAGTACAGGTAGACCACGGGACATGAACGTGAAAAATACCTGGACTTCTCTTTGTTGGGGGTGTGGGAGAGGTTCTTCCTCTGTGTTAGCTAATACTTATTTTTAAATTAAAATACCCATCCTTGAAACATGATGAGGACCAGTGTCAAATGACTGGACCTTCTTGTCCTTGGGGATTCTAACAGAGACAAGAACTAGCGAGTTTTCATGGGCATGCATGCATATGCATGACACAGAAAGCTGACTTGGCAGTTGTGGAGAAGCCACATTCTTATGCCTGCTGGGTAAGCTGTGAGGAAGGACAAATGGGAAACTGAGGCAGCAAATGGTGTTACAATGTACACGGTTTCTTCCTCACTCAGCTTCAGTTGATTGGACCAGGCTCCCACAGAATACCTGGATCATCTCCTTTCCATAAATGTAACCACACATTTTAATGAAAACTACAGAATGCCTCCAAGACCCTTAAATTAGTATAAAACTGACCTTTACCCACTATTTTGCTTGAATACACTCTTTTCTAAGAACTTGTGTAAATAAAATTATCTTCAAACCTAGCGACTAACAAGAAAACCACAGAGGAAGGAGAAGATAAAGAGAAAAGGCTGGCCATTGGCAAAGGAAATAGAGGAGACACAGTATGCAGTCAGAGAAATTGCCACAGGGAGACATGCAAAATGAAATAGGGGTTAGAAAAAGAGGCAAGAGAAAGGAGGCAGTCCCTGGAGTAAATCACCCTTAACATTGGCTTTATAGTAGGAATTAGAGAAATAAACATTATTTACAACTCTTTCTTTTCCTTATCTTTAGTGTGGGAAGGAGAAGTTATCTGACTTTGTTAGGCAGGTTTAATTGACCTATACATTATTAATTCCAAGGAGCCAGTCTCTGGACCAGAACTTCCTATAGTGGTATTCCTTGTCTGGTAGCTTTAGTTCTTTCGGGATTGTTACAGAGATATGTGGTCCATTCCCTCTCTGGACCAAGTCCTTTTCCTCAAAGTTACAGAGTGGGAGGTGACCTTTGTGATGGTCTCCAGTGATTTCTGCCCCCTTTGTGTATCCTCTTCCTTTAACATGGGCTGTGCTTCATGATGAGCTCTTAACGAATAGAATATGGGAAGGTGATGAGCGTTTACTTTTAATGGAAGGTTGTCATTCTGTCTTGTTAGCATCCTTGGCCTATCTGAACATTCTCACTTGTTAGTGAAGCAAACTGCCAGGCTGTAAGGTGCTCTATGGGGAGGCCCACCTGGCACAGAATTGAAGGTAACAAGGGAGCTGAATGCTATATTTCAGATAGCTCATTTGTGGCCACAGTAATGATGCTAGCACTGGGCTTCTGTATTATTAAATAGCTGGTGGATGGTCAAAACCAGGACAGGACCTAACATACAGTAAACACACAGCCAATCCATACTGCCACTTGCTGGCCTCATAGCACAAGCACTGAACATTCAGAGGAAGATCACTGAGGTCTTTTAGAGAAAGCACATTAGTGATGGATTGCTAGTAACGATGTTGCATCTTATACTGAAAACTTCAAAATTTCAGTCTCAATTACCCTGATCAAATAATGCCATGTCCTCAGACACAGCTACCCTGAGAGCCCAGTGCTCTTCTGACCTCGGGACAATAAAAACCATTTCTTAACTTTATGAGAAATAAATTCCACAGATGTCTTCCATTTGCTTCTTCTTGTCATGAAATGATTCTCCCCAAGGCTATTCAGTTCTTGGTTATAGAATTATTTGCTAGAGAAAAATGTGGGAAGGGTTGGTTTGGCACACTGAGCAGAAACTGCTTCTGCCCACCCTGTAGTTAGTGATACAGAACCACTCCTTCTATGATTGTGTTGTTGCTGTTGACTGGGAGGTGAGGGGTGTGTGAGAAAGAGCATGTTACATGCAAAAGGGTCATGATGGCTCACCTCTCTTTTCGAAGTCACCGACCAAGGCAGATTCAGTTCGACACTACTTTTCTAAACTACCCTGTTTGGAATGGATGAGGACCTGTGTGGTGGTTTCTACAACACATCTGTGAGAGAAGAAGAAGTTTCAGGTAATAAGTATTTTGATTTTCAGAAACACTGCCAAGAGCAATAGATGGGATGTTAAGTCCTAGCTTAATAATACTTTTTGGTTTTCGTAATGTGGGGCAGAACTTAGATCTCAAGGACTTCTGCTCCCAGAGATCAGAGAAAAACAAAAGTGCATCACCTGATGACCAAGGCAAGGACGTTGTCATTCAAGTGTGCTTCAATCTATTCTTTCTTGTCCCCTTCCAATTTGTTTTCATGATCTTGTATCTGCTGCTACGATAGGGGTAGCCAGAGAGGTGGTCTCCATAGCTGAGTTGAAATGAGGCCAATGTGCCTATAAACATAAGTGTTTTGTATCAATTTGCAGGACATAATTTTGACTATCGCAGTTTTGAAATAATTTCAAAAAATTCCTTCTGTTTATTTGCTTGAACTGGTGGTTTCTAATCCTACTAATTTGGTTTATCTCTGACATCGGAAAGGATGTCAATCCCATGTTGGCTAAGAAACTTTATAGAGGTTTCTTAACCGTCACTGTCATCTGCAAAATGGAGTAAAGTGCCCATGTCACAGAGTTGATGTTTAGTTTAGTGTTGGAAGCCAGGATAAGGGAAGAGCGACTATATCCTGGCTGGCTTTCAGGGTGGTGGTCTTGATTGGGTAGAGTTATCTCTGGGACAAAACACTTCACATCTTCTGGGATACAGATGGGTTATAGTGAGTTTCTATCCCAGCCCCCAGACAATCAATATTAACAAACAGCAAATGAACCAGGGGACTTCTTGAGCCTCATCAATGTATTGTTGCCTCCCTGCTAATTTCTGCCTACCTGAAAACACATATCTTATAAGGCCAAGCTTAATCTTAATCACCTGTGTAGGCTATTTTGACTCACTCTACTAGAGGCAATGTTCTAACATCTTTCTAAGTCCTAACTGCATTGAATCTTCCTTAATATACTAAATTTTTAGTTTGTTAGAACGTTTCAATTTATCAAGGCAGAAAGTAACTTTTTTTTCCTCTCAACTTCAAATTACTACATAGTAGATGCCATGAACTATGTCCCAAAGATTGTTTTTCAGATTTCCAAGATTTTGTCAAGGAGACTCAGGGGTATCATCTGGAATGAATGAGAGGTCTTGGCTCCCCATGAAAAATCCTGGGTTCATTGCTCCAATTTCTCCCCTACTTTTATCTACAGCATCCTGCTCTCATGTCTTGGCTTTGCATGTCAGTGGTAATAGGGACCATGTTATTTAAATTCACACTGTGTTTCTGAGGAACTCACCATCATAGGGTACTTTCCGGCCCAGTTTCCAATTGCCCAGTGGCTTGCTCTGCCAACTGAAACAGTCTAGATGTGCTAGCGAATTAACACCTGTAGGAGCAGCTCTCACCCACTGACTGACCAGAGGTACTTTATAAATAGCCCGGCTTTCCTTGTTCTTCCCAGGAATGATTTTGAGAAGCATATTTATCACTAGTCCCAGAAAGATTGGGTACTGTTACTCACACCTTTAGCTGGTTTAATAACTTAGTCGCTTCTTTCCTTTCCTTACTTTCACAAGTCTTGGGATCATCTTGCAAATCCTTTCCCTGGGTCTGCTTTTGGGGAAGCCAGACAGCAATCCAAGGCATCATTTGCTCATCACTGATCTCTTCTGAGGACTTTCCTCACACTGACTCTTTCAGTTCTCTAAGCACCATCTTAACATTTTTTTTTGAAATTTTTATTTCCCCTTGCAAGTAAGAAGACTGAAAAGAGGGAAGGTCATGAATCTAAGCAGAGTCCACAAAGCTAATACTTGTTGGGGCTAAGACCCAAAGTATGAGTTTAAATGTACTAAAAATGAAGGGATTTTGAAATTTGGTTCTTAAGAAAGAAAGTCACGACCTTTGGATTAAAAAAAAATACAGTGTTGAACAGTGTGAAGAAGCAGAAGGACCCTAGACAGACCAAACCTGAACGCCACTGTATGTATACCCGACCCCTGATGCCCCCATGCCCAAAAGGAGGGCTGAAGGGGATGCTAAAGGAGACAAAGCCAAGGTGAAGGTCGAGCTACAGAGAAGATCTGCAAGGTTGACTGCTAACCTTGTTCCTCAAAAGCTAGAGCCCAAGCTTTAAAAGGCCCCTGCAAAGAAGGCAGAGAAGGTACCCAAGGGGAAGAAGGGAAAAGCTGATGCCAGTGAAGATTTGAATAATCTTGCAGAAAATGGAGATGCCAAAACAGACCAGCCACAGAAAGCGGAAGGTGCTGGAGATACCCAGTGATGTGTGTGCATTTTTTAGAACTGTGTACTTCTGGTGACTGTACAGTTTGAAATGCTATTTTTAATTAAGTTTTATAAAAACGGAGACTTTGTTTTACATAAAAAACTATATTGTTACCACACAGAGCACTTCATTGTTGGGGGTTGGAGGGAAGAATCATGTGTCACTAACAAAAAATCACCTAAGCTGGATTGAGGACAGAAAACCTCTTTCCTCAATAATTTTGAAAGGCTCCTGTTGGCTTCCAGGGGAGAGAGAGAGAGACATCCTGGTCTTGACATAGGTGGCCACCAAGACACAAAATGCCTTGTGGTCCAGGAAAACTGTAAATTCATTTATATATTCTCTTCCCCCTATACCATAGACATAGACTTAAAACCAGAGACCTGTTGGAACCTGACCCCAAAAATTGGTTTTCCAGTCTATTGGATGATGTGGACTTTGCAGTAAGTTCACCAAGTGTTCTCAGAAGAGCAATGGTTCCTTCTAATAAAAGATTGTGGATCTTCAGATTAATAATTATGCCTTGTTCATTTCCTGAAGGTAAGGGTCGTCATGTGAAAAGTCATTGAACAACGTCCTTAATGTGAAATGTCAACCCTCACTCTAAGCTACTTTCCCGTTTTCGAAGCAGTGAATGAAGATTTCATTGAGTTTTACAGTGGCTTTCTGATTTTGGTAGTCTATACAAGAAGGGAATTTGGAAAGTTCTGGTATACTGTTGATTGTCTGCTCATGTCCTGCCTGAAATACCATGACTGCTTATGAAAAGCATCTTTAATAAAGCTGGTCACAGTTTTTAAAAAATTGCAATGTCTTCTAAATCCCTTAGCAAAGCTCTTTTCCTTCATTATGTCCTGAATCTTGCTTTTCTTTTCAGTATTTCAAATCCAGAGGGTCTTGGTTGGTCACTGGAAGGTGACTCTTTATTAGAGACAGTGGTTTTGTTTTTGTTACTCCAAGGCAGGAGCCAGGAGACAAGAGGAAAGGCTGGATCTTGCTATTTTCTATGTTGGATAATATGTTATTTCTTCTGGCTCCTGTGCGAACATCTCATGGGAGCTACAACCTTGGTTCCAGCCATTGTTCTCCAAGGTTGGTAATGGCCACAGAGATGTTGGGAGGAGGGAAAGGGCTGGTTGTATATGGGAAAGGATGGTTTAAATTCCATCTTAAATATTCTGTATTGGAAGAACCGACAATGCATATAGCTGGAGGGTATCCAGCGTGTGACTAGAAAAATGAATTCGGAAATTTATTTGACAATAAACGTGAGCGCAGAGGCAGCGCCAGCTAATGGAAGGGACAAGTCTCCAGTGTTCAGAGGATGGAGTGGATATAGGAGGGGATCCAGAGCTGCTCATTTATCACTTGAGGAAATGAGGTCATCAGGAGGTAGGTGGCCCTTCCAGAAAACACCGATTAACACGCACAGAGCGCTAGTGAGACAGAGGAAGGAATACAATGTGCTTCTGACATCTAATATGAAGCCACTGACTGCAGTGCTGAGCTGTAAAATAAAAAAGGGCCCGGAAAATGGGAAAAGAAGCAGCTATGTTATCTAATTTAATAAATCTATGCTTTGCTTTTGTGAGGACAGTACCATGTCAAAAATGTAGTTCCACCAGTCCCCCAAATTGTGAGCATTCTGTATCATCTGTAGCAAGCGTTCATGTGAAGGGTTCTTAAGATTGACTTTGTTTCCCTCCTTTCTTTTGTCATATTATATATTAGTTTTAAAGAGCAGTAAATAGGTGTCAGGCTCTAGCCAACCACAGAGAGAGAATCTTAGCATTTTCAAAGAAGCTGAGCTTGGTAAATTCACTTAACAGTACAACTTTACTTAGGAGAAGATGAATTTTATTTGCAATTATGCATGCACTCAGTGATCTTATGCATATTTGTGATATTGTCCTAAATTCAGTTACAAAGCAGACAGGGGTGGGGGAATAAATACTAAGCAGAGAGTCTGGAGATTGATGCCTTAGACCCAAGCTTTAGGAACTCAGTCTATTCTCATATCAATGCAGTCTACCCAGCAATGCTGACTTTTCTTTTAACTTCTAATTACCTCATTTACATTGTGCCAGCATGGTTCTGCCTTGGCATGTGAGCTGGGGAAGCTGGTCAGAGGACACCCTGTAGGAATGGGTTCTTCCTTCTATGACGCAGACATGACACAGATTCTGGGGATTCAAATCAGGTAGTGATGCTTGGGAGCAAGTACCTTCATCGCTGAGCCATCTCCATAGCCAGGGAGTTGAATTGTTTTTATTAGAGTTTCCAAAATGAGTACTGATCTCTGATGATCTTAGGTCATGTGTGTGTGTGTGTGAGAGAGAGAGAGAGAGGGGGGGGAATATAGTAAGTTATTGTAGGTCATATTTGTCATTTCTCCTGTTTTAGGTTAAAACATTCTACTCTTTTTGTACAATGATAATATTCATTACTAGTAGAATTTTCAGTATGTCAACAGAAACTGACAACTTCATGATATGCCAATTTCTTCTTCTTTTTTTTCTTTCTTATTTTTTTTCTTTTCTTCAGGTCTGTGGTTGCACTAGATCAGAATGCTTTTGTCCTCCTAAATTCTAGGCTGTACATATGCAGTGGGTAAGAGTTCAAGATATCTGAGTCTCATTCCAAGCTCAGAGGACAGCAACAGGAGCCACTCAGCAGCCCTGCAAGGTTCCCGTGTGGAGTCCAGCAGCGTTTTGCTATGTCGGCTGGCAGCATCAGTGATATATTGGGAAAGAAATTTCAAAGCATAGCTTGCATCCCAAGACACTGGCACTCTGAATACCAACAGAAAATTATGCATCCTTGTCGTGCAGAGAGAAGGAAGATCTGCTTTGTTAAATTCTCTGAGTTATTTTAAAGAAAATTCTGCCGGCTCAAATAAGTTGGAAATGAGATCTGTTGAGAACAGTCTGTAGAGACACATTGAACCCAGAGGCTGGCACATGGAGAAAAAAAAAATCCTACCCTAAGATCAGAATCAAAGTCATTTACCTACATTTTTGTCTACTGAAATGTGGGGCTTGCCCTGACACCCGAAATAGATGACATAGAACTATACTGGTCTCCTTTCCCACTGTGTATTGGTCTATGTCAGCACTGGCTGTTCAAGCTGCAGTGAGTCCGGGCAGATTATTGATGGCAGTAGCTTTAATGTCTCTGTGCTACAGAGCTGCAGGGAAGAATTAAAAGGCAGAAATTAAAAAATCAAAGGTATCCAGGTTAGTTTAAGTGAGACTTATCTGATGAAAGACAGTTTCACGGGACACTGGATCTCAATCTTATCAAGCCCAAGGGGGGACCTGAATGGGGAAGATGGGGTACCCCAATTTCACCTCCTGGAAGAAGCCATACCTTTCAATGTACCATAGCAACACAGTACATTTCCTATTAAAGGTAAAGACACAATGCAGCTCAGAAAAACCCTCCTAGAAACAAACATGGAAAAAGAGTGCTGATGTCCCCTATTAACTTGGGGCGTATGAGCTCTGCCCAGAATATCTTGCTTATTGTGACTGGAAGTTATTTTCAGAAGCTGGAATTTTGTTCTCTATGTGTAAAATCTCATTAAAATCAAATGCCAAGAGAACTTAAAGAGGGGCAGAAATACAAACATACCTGGAAGTCAGGCAGTGGAAGCCACATCCTCTGAGAAAGATGGAGATAGAACTGAAAGCCAGATCTCAGGCTTTTGTACATGGAACACTTTACAAAAAAATTTTAAGTTAATTTTATTGTGTTTTTTGGACAGAGTGTTATGTGCAAGTGAGTGTAGGTGCCTGCAGAGGGCAGAGGCATTGGGCCCTCTGGAACTAGAGTTTTAGGTAGTTTTGAGGCACCCGATATAAACGTTGGGAGCCAAACTCAGGTCCTCTAGAGAAGTGGTCCTCATTCTTTTTCTCAACAGTCCCTGTACTGAGCTCTTTCACATAAAAGCGTAAAATATTTTATAATAATGAAGTCATTTTTCTGCTTTAAAGGAAGCCCCCAAAGTGGATATTTCCACCCCCATTTTCCATAAGATGAACTGGACTCTAAGAATTCAAATCTCTTGACTCGGAGTCATTCAATCCTCAAATGATACAGTCTAACTTGGGCCTCAGAACCTCATCTTGGCGGTGATGTCAATGTGGATGCAATATACAACAGTTGTGAGCTCTTGTTAAACACAGGCTAACACAGAAGCACATAGAAACCAGCTTTGGTGGCGCCATGGGCTTCACATGTCGCTTTAGCAGCTTGTCACAGCTGGAGAGTCTTGTGGGGGAAGTTCAATGAATGGCAAGCGGAAAAAGCCTTGGCAGGCAGCTCAGCTCATTCCCATCTCTGCTGTCTCACAGAGGTTGCCCACCCCCTGGGAGAGCCTTGATTGCCTTAGAAGTCTTGTACTCGAGGGCTATGTTACATTTGACCTTATAATGTAGTCCTTCAGTCTTAAGATATTACAAAAGAAGACCAGGCAAGGGAAAGAGGAGGAGAAACGGACAAAGAAAAAGAGGAGGAGGCAACTCTGTTCAGCTTTAGGACTTATGTATAATGGTGGATCCGTGCTTCTGTTAAGCATTTCAGTGTCTATAGCCTTCTGAGAGAGAGACAGATAACACCAGAAAAGGAAACGTGTTTTCCACACACCTACTTCCTCTCCAGTGAGGAGGGAAATTTTGGTACTGCTTTTAAGTCAGTAAGACAAAGATAGACACCTACTTAGTTGCTCATTTTAGATGCCTTAGATAGGAAGAATGATCACTCCTAAACATTATTATTATTATCATTATTATTATCATTATTATTATTCGGAAAGTGTGTTTTCCACTCCGTTTACTGGTATCAAAGTCAGGTATACTTTTCTGTTATATTTGTTTGTGAGCTTGCGGGTGGCTGAAGTAGTTGCTTACCTCATTGCTAAGACAAAATGCCTGGCCAGAACAGCTGAAAGAACACAGGGTCTGTTTTATCCCATAGTTTGAGAGTACTGTCTAACAGGGAAGAAGTAGCAGAAACAGGAGGTTCCTGGTCACTTTGTGTCCACAAAGAAGTCAGGCAGACAGACAGACAGACAGATAGACACACAGACACACAGACACAGAGAAGGTGGGTGGAGTACTGGTATTTAGCTCACTTTTTCCTTTTTATTTAGTCTGGCCCCATAGCATGCTGACATTCTGCCCAGGGTCTTCCTCCTCAGTTAAGCGTTTCTGGAACACTCCCTCAAAGACAGACCCAGAAGAATGTTCTCCCGGTGGCTCCGAATCCAGCTCATTTGACAATGAAAATTAACCAGCACAGTAGTGATACCTTTTGTCTCATCACATGTAGAAGAGATCCATGAGTTAATTACCCAGATGAAAAAAAAAGTCACAGAAAGGTCATTTTTTAATTTTCCTTTGCTGATGGAAAAATAAATATTCAGTCAATATATAGATAGGACTCACATATATGATGATGCATTAAAAAGTAATAGTGCTAGCAGAGTCCTCACCTCACTCTGCAGTTCTTAACGTTACTGCCTTTATCGTTTTCCTAAGTGGAGCCTGACTCAGTACAGATCAAAGCATAAACGTAATTAGCTTAAGAAATGCATTTCAGCAAATGGATGTCTATGGTCAGGGGGTGTTTGAAGTCTATAGTCTATTGTGGCTTGAAAGGATTTATTTTAGTTTGTAGGTTTCAGTCTATGATTGAGGGGAGCCAACTGTGCTGGCTAGTTTTGTGTCAACTTGACACAAACTAGAGTCGTTGGAGAGGAGGGAGCCTCAAGTGAGAAAAGGCTTTCACAAGATGAGGCTGCAGGCAAGCCTCTAGGGCATTTTTTAAAATTAGTACTTGGTAGGGGAAGGTCCAGCCCACTGTGAGTGTGACCACCCCTAGGCTGGTAGTCCTGGATTTTGCAAGAAAGCAGGCTGCGCAAGCCAGGAGCAAGTAAACAGCACCTTTCATAGCCTCCACATCAGGTCTTGCCTACGGGTTACTACCCTGCTTGAGTTCCTGTGATGACTTCTTCCAATGATGAGCAGTGATGTGGAAACTTAAGCCAAATACGTTCTTTCTTCACCGGGGTAGTTTTGGTTATGGTGTTTTATCTAAGCAGTAACTCTAACTAGACATTAACTGAGGAACCATGTCCTCAGACGTGACACCTCCCCCAGTGGGCCAGGCCCTTTCCCATTAATTAGCAATCAAGAAAATATGGCCACGTCCTCTGATGGAGTGAATTCCTCAGCTGAGGGTCAGGTGTACTAACCAAGATCAGTTATCACTGGAGGTGGTGCTGAAGTTAATTTCAGTGGTAGATACGGTTTGTTATTACGTTCACCGGAGCAGAGAGTATCTCAGTCAAATACTCTTAGTTTCTATGTTCCCATGAAGAGTTTTGTTTCTCAATTCAATACTTTCTTCCCTTTGGCGAAACGAACAAAGATTTATGAGGTTTTGGGTCAAAGTGAAGGGGCTAGGTCCTTAACTCTCAAACTGAGTGGAGCTAACCAGCCTTCCTGGAATTGAGTACACAACCCTGGCCCCATTAACACCATCTGGGTAATTGGTCAGCATGAATAATAATGCATGGCGAATGAGATGCTTATTTATATGATGGTGGCCATTTTCACTAGCATTCTAAAGCTTTGTTACTCTCCTTGATAAAATACACCTAAGAGTCCCTGTTGTGGGGCAAGTAAGCAGTACTGATTTAAATATAACACTATTTTATTTCATTAGCCCGGTTTCAGATGTCAGCACTTAGCAACCCTTGTATGGAAAAGGCAGGAAGTGCAGATGGGACTAAAATGAAAGATTTTCTCTGTTGTCACAGGCTCTCTGTCAGCTGCCATGTCACACAGTCCCCCGCTATTCCAAGGCTCTTGGCTTCCTTGATGACTTCCGACAGTTCAGGCAGCCTGAGAGTATTTCACCTTTCCATGGGTTCTGAAGTTCTAATGGTGTCTGATTGCTTTCCTTGGGAATTTAGAAATCCGAGAGGCTTTTCCGCATTCAAAATGTACTCTTTTGCCAGTGAGGGAACCATGAATCTTTTTCCAAGGATAGGACACAGAGGCAAGCCAGGTGGTTCCCAAAATGTAAAGCACCACGATGTATACATGGCATGCTTTGTTCCAGGCAGCCTCTAGAGGGGCAAACCCAGAGCTGCTACTGGCCCACATCTTGAGGCACTTTCTTTTAAACGTTTTTGTTTTACCCAGAAACTTCTTGACCAGCACACAGAAGGGATACTGAGCTTTCAGAAGACCAATCTCACGGCTCCCAGATCTTAAAAAAAATCCACCCAAGGCCAGGTAAGGATTAGTAGCCTTCTAGGACCTGTTGTATGTGTTCATTTTCCCCTGCTCTCCCGAGGCCAGAAGGCTGGCCCTAAAGTGCAGAGTAAGGGTAAGCATGGACACAAAGAAACAATTCTGATGCCATCTGACTTCCAAACTGAGGACAGCATCTTGAAGCTCCCAGGGGCTACTGAAGCTTTATTCAATGGGGGTGTAGTTTCCTTATCAGATTAAAAGAAACGTCTATCGAGTTTGTTCTTTGACAATTTCATACACGTGTATGGCACATTCTGATTACTGAGCCCTCCTCCCCTTATCAAATTTTCAAGAGTCAATGGTTTCTCTAAAGAGGAGCTACTCATGGGGTTACAAACTTTGTTATGGATGAGCGGCCACCCTCATAGCGCCCTTCTTTCCTTGCTGCATGAAAAAAGAAGGAACACCCACCATGCGTGGTGAGGGGTCAGCGCCATGATTCAGATGGGCATTTCCACCCAAATATGAAACCAATCACCCCTCTCTCTCTGTCTCTCTGTCTCTGCTCTGTCTCTGCTCTGTCTCTCTCTCTCTCTCTCTCTCTCTCTCTCTCTCTCTCTCTCTCTCTCTCTCTCTCTCTCTCTCTCTCTCTCACACACACACACACACTCACACACAGACACGTGCAAAGTGGACAAATCTAGAGGGTTGGTGCCCAATTTGGGGGCACTGAGTCAAAGCAACTGGCCTTTGTGTAAGAGCCATCTTCCCGTCGCCGCGGGGCGCGCGTCTCCACCGAATGTGCGAATGTGCGGTGCTGTGCGGTGCGGGGGAGGTTCCACGGCTCCGGCCCGGGTCCCTCGCTCTGCCCCACACCCGCCAGGCGCGCGCCGCGCTGCGCCGTCCGCGGAGTCCGTGGCTGCCGCGCACTTGGCAGGGGCGAGAGGAGAGAGGGGTGGGCGGGCTGCTCGCCTGGCATTGGCGCTCTGCAGTGCAGTCAAGTGTTAGCCCAGCTCCCTATATGGTCGGGGATTAGCTCGGCGCTGCTGAGGCTGAGCGAGGAGCGGGGAGGAGGAGGACAAGGAGGAGGAGGAGGAGGAGGAGAAAGAGCAGCGGCAGAGCGGCAGTCAGCGCACGCCGCTGCCTAGGGGAAACAGAAGCGCCCGGGACTGGGGCGCCGCGCACGCCCGGGGAGCCATGGCTGAAGCGGGAGAAGGAGGCGAGGATGAGATCCAGTTCCTGCGGACTGTGAGTCTCGGCGGCCGGGCGAGGCGGCGGGCAGGTGGGGAGGAGCGCGGCGCGGCGAGGAGGGGCTGCGCTGCGCCGCGGTGCGGGGCGCGTTCTCCGCACTCGCAGGCTGCAGAGGCGGACCAGCCACCTCTCCGCGGGGCTGTGAGGGGCTGAGTGGGAAGCGGCCCCGTTCTCCAGCCGTTCCCCTCCATCATTCCGTGCTGCCATTTCACACTCTCAGGTCTCCCACCCCGGACTGCTCTCTCTCCGGGCAACTCGCTACTTGGTCTGAAACCTTTGATGCCCAAACTTCAAGCTGAGCTTGGCTCGTGATTTCTCAGACCCAGAAGATGAGAGGTGTTCCACGACCGGCCTCCTGTCACCTCCACACCTCGCCGGGTCCTTTTCCTCATTCGAGCTGCTTTCGGGCTTTAGGGGACAACAGAGAAAGGAACCCATGGGTCAGGGGCGAGAGTGGGGAGCCCGGTCTGGAAACCGGGCGCCTGGTTTTGGTGGCTATACAGGGACCAATCTGAAGGGAATTCGCCTAGTGCCGTCTGTCTCCCTTCTCTTTAAGTCTCTATTCAGTAACTGCTGCTAAGCCTTACTTGACTCACCCGCGGGTGTGTGAGAGCTACTGTTTGTGCTCCCAGGCTCTCAAGAACCCCGCAGAATGGGGAAATCCCGGTGTGTAGCTCCGCGTCATCAGGTCCCCTTCTTGGCACTGGATAGAGGGCAATGCTCCATTCCAGATTTTGGGAGCGGGGCAAAGTCCAGTAAAGCTATTCCTGTTTTCTCCCTGGGGAGTTAACAATTCAAGGTGCTGGACCACCTTGAAGGACAGGGGGCAGCGGGTTGCTTCCTAGGGCTGATTTCAGCCACCTGACCTTGAACAATTCATACAATCCTCTCTGCGTAGCCTCAGTTTCCTCTTGTGTAAAATGGAGGCACATGTAACTAGCATTTCTTGGAAGATGAGAATTAAATGAAATCGTGAACCCCATGGTATTTTTAAACTAGCGAATGCTTTATCCGTGCTAGGTGACTTTATACGATGTAGGTCTGGAGAATTAGAATGAAATCCTTACCCTGCATTGTCCTCTTTAAGAGCACCCCGCTTATTTCTGTCCTGGTCACAGAGGACGACAACTTCGCTGTGTCCATCGTTTGGAACATTCCTTGCCGCTTTGCAGAGTTTCCTTAATTCTTTTCACACCCACCCCTACTTCTGTTGTTTCTTCTTCAAACATGGTTCTTTGATCAAGTCTCAGTCTTGAGTCTTGTCTGAGGGACCAAGAAGACCAAGCACTCTCCTAAAACGTCTGAGAGGCCAGAAGCTCTGCTTTCTCCCGGTTCATCTTTACATCGTACACAACTCGTCCCTGGTCAGGGCCCCAGGAGCTACTTGCTCTTCCCTGAGCCCCGTGAGACCCTTTTGCTTTTCCTCCAACAGGTGTCCTCAGTATTGAATGACTGACAGCTTCTGGTTTTGTGCCCTCTTCAGCCATGTTGCTTGTTTATTATTATTATTATTAATTATTATTATAACAGATTGAGGCAGCTGGAAGATGAGACACAAAGAGTTAAGGTTAGGCATCTGGAGCCTCACTTCAAGTCTTCATCTAAGCTGCTTGTCTTGGCTTCCATAGCCATCTTCCCAGCCTTCCCTGTGCTGGGCAGTGTTGCTGTATTTGAGAACACCTGTAGCCAAGGCATAACATGGCCGAGGTTCTTTATCTTTGTCTCACCAGTTTCCTGGACAGCAGAGTAGATGGAACTAAAGCCAATCTAGAGACTCTGTGGGGCTAAGGCACACTGATAAAGCATCCTGTTGCAGAGGGCTGACTATATGCACAGCTCAGAGGGAGAGCTGAGGTCACCAGGGGGTGACTTCCAGGCATGACAAAATCAATTCTTTCTTCATCGTAATAACCTGGAATTCCTTTTTTTTTTTTTTTGGTAAGCTTACGTACCATCTTCATCTTATTTTTGCTTGGAACAGAAAGAGGTACAGGAAATCAAATGACTTGGCTGTGGCTGTCCAGCAAGTTACTGGTAATTGTTATTATGTAATGTTAAGTTAACCCCCAATGGACCTGTGAGGTCTGCTCCAGAGGTTAGACTATTAGGAGTCCAAACAGATGAATTTGACTGTGTTCTTCATTAGCCATGAATTAGATGAGGCCATTTATTGGAACTCTGGAAATGTAAACTTGATCTCTGCACACACACAAAAAAAACTGACATTAACTTTCGGGTTTTCAGAAAGTTAGAATCACCGTGCTCTACTAGCAGGGTGATGCTTTCACCTGTGAATATAGCTGCGTTTACACGGCATTTTACTTTGTGCTCCTCACTTCTTCCCTCCAAACAGAATCTGTTAAAGTACATTGACCATGTGTCAGTCACCTTAACATTGCTTCGGGCCAGAGTGACCATTTCACACTGGAACAGGATCATCCTTGTGCCGCTGTGAACATTAGGGGGATTGCTGTCTTAGAGAGCACGGGCTTTCCAATCTCCCTTGAAAATCAACGGCAGAGTAACATCCTTCCGTGGATACTAATCAAATTGAGGGTGATTATGAGGTCGTGTGGATCACACAAGTGACAACAGCGAGAGCACCTAGAGTTTTCGATGGCATGGAGTGAGCTAGAAGGCAGCCAGCCAAGGTGTGGTTGGTGTAGTCTGAGACATGTATGAGTTGATGTTCTATACTCTGGCACAGTTTGAAACCCACTGTTTCCTAAATAAGAGTGGGTTGGTGGCAAGGGCTTTGGAGAAGAAACTGGATACTCTTATACTCCAGACCTCAAGAAGGTGATGAAACTTCATAGATTCTGAAGTCACCGGAAGCCCTCTCTGTTCCGCAGAGAGACAGACAGAGGGATCACCTGATCTGCACGGCTAGAATTTTCTCTCCTATTGCTGTTGGCAGTAGCATCTTCCTCCTTTCCAATTGCTTCTGCTGACGTAGCTGGTGTCACTGACGTGGCTCTGAGACTGCTCAGAAGCAGATAAACCTGCCAGCCACTGATCCCAAAACAAGAAGTTATGGCGAGAAGAGTGACAATTACCCTGTCTTCAGACAGTTGGCAGAGTGGCTGGCATCAGGGGTGCCAGTGCCAAGGAGATACAGTTTTCCCAGAGACTACAGTAGCCATTGAAAAATGACAATAAAGCTCTGAGCCTTCGCTTGCTGTTTTCATGATGTGACAGACCTGTCCTTGATAACTTCACCATAAAGGGACTTAAAACAGAATGTGAGATGAGGTAGGTATCCATTTCTATTAAAGACGGGTCATAGGCTACCTAGCTGAGCCCTCTCTAGAAAGTTGTTCTCCTGTGACCCTGAGCTGCTCTTGAACAAGGAAAGGTATTTGGATTGGAAGTCGGGGGCTGCTCCTGTCCGTCCACAGTGATTCGGTTTATCGAATTTTACCACTGCCCTGAGTTCTGCCTTTTGGAACTTACAGCTCCTGGCTGGAGTGCTGGTGAAGTTTAACCTGGTGGTTTGTGGATGGTAGCTTGGTTCTCCTGTAGGCAGTGTGGATTTACTTCCTAGCGCTTGAAGTAAGATACTTCTGCTCAGGATGCCAAGTGGGAAAGATGTGAAAACATCCTCCTGGAGCTAGAGAGCATAATGGAGGCAGAGCTAGAAGGTGGACTCCAGATACCCAGATGTGGAGGACTGCAGGACCAACCAGGGGCTCTACTCCTGAATGAGTGTGAACGTTAAAATCGGACTCCCAAGGTCCTCAGTTACATAGTCTTATACATACATACAGAGCTTCTCAATTGCATAGTCTCTTCCTCGACAATCTCTCAGGGTCGGTTTGATTTTGTACCAGTGGAGTTGTGTAAATTCTATTCTCTTCTCCCCAGTGAAATGCCCCTGGTGGGTGTGAGCAGGAAGCAAGGTCCTTTCTTCCCAGTAATCAAGTTGAGCTGGGAAAACTGCTTTTGCCTTAGGGTGCTGTAGCTTTTTTCTGCTGTGGACCACGGTTGACCAGAGCTTTAGGAAAAGCACTGATGTTTAGCTGCAAACTTGGAGATGTTTACCATGAGATGTGGCCCATGATGAAGAATGAGACCAGGAAACGAACCTGCAATTAGTGGATGCGTGACTAAAGCTTTGGCTTATTTATTTTTATGCAAATATTAAGGAAGGATGGGGACACTCAAGGAGAATGGGATTTTTCTAACATGGTTTTATTTTCTAACATTCATATAATGCACAGTAAGTATATTTCTTCAGTTCTTTTGGGCTGACCCCAAGGGCAGAAATGTTGAAATAGAAATGAATGGGAGAAATTTATCTGGAGAGCAAAATATTCTAATGCTCATTTTTGAAAAGTTTGTGTTTGAATAGGTTTACATCTAAACTTGTTTCTGATTATTTTATGATCATTTATCCTCATTTATCCCCTGGCTTTCCCTTTGCATCATTGCTACTTAAAGAATGTTCCAGTTACAGCTATTGATCACATGATTTTTACTGACCTGGCATCCATTCCAGGGGCCTTCTCTCCATGAAAGGCAAGGAGGATTCTACCTCCAGAATACACTGCAGCTCCTTCTCCTCAATTTCACACCAGGATAAACCCTCATAAATTAGCTACTCTCACAAGGATACCCTCCATATAAGATTTATCCAGTAGGAATAGTAGGCTGTATAAAAAATTGAACTTAGAGGGATTCTTGTTTCTTATATCGGTTCATACGCAACCTTAAGTGAAGAAAACTGAATTTTTGTTTCATTTCACCTTCTGTGGCTTACATACAGAGAGAGATCTTACATACGGAGATATCTTACATGTGGAGACATTTTACATACAGAGATCTTACATAGAGAGATATTATCTGTATCTTCGAAGCTGCCTCGATACTAGGAGAGTCATGAAAAGCAACTGTAATTCCAAAAATACTCCCAATGACAAAAGCAGGTACATTTCATAGGGCACTGTCATTGTGTCTGTCCTACAACAGGAAATCAATGTTGCTTGCGATTGACTCCTGATGGAAAAGTACCAGAGTGATTCCCATCTCTCTACCATGCCCCGTGCCTTCAACCCACCCAGGGAGGATACTACCTTGATACTTCTTTGCAATCACATGACTAGACTGTGCCCCAACTTCTCTCAAGCTAACTCTTTAGAGGATACAAAAAACAAACAAACAGCAGCAACAACAACAACAACAACAAAACCCCAAGTGGTGGCACATAGAGCCAGGCAGGCTTCTGGGAGTCCAGCTGTGTAACAGAACAGCTTATTGTCATCCTAGAACAACACCCAAGCTGCTGGGGTCACAAGAGTACTTCTTGCTATTTAATCCCACAGCTCTTATTTGCGAAGCTTCCCTTCCCAGTCCCCGTCTAGTCCAGTTTAAAGTTCATTATTCTTTTCAAGGACTTGCTTTCCTTCAAAGTTGATGTAGCTTCCCCACGCATGGATTTCACTGTTTCTTTTATATGTTATCTGCTTTGCAAAACATTTCGGGTAGCTAGACACAGATGCCATGGTGGTGGCCCTAGCCAGGGCTAAGACTCTAGGGCAACCATGCTCCCCAGGGCACCATGTTGGCCTTGTGTCCTCATGGAAATTCTCTTGTTTGAGGTATTTTAGGGACACACTTGCAGCCACTGCATTTTACCTTGGTTCAGTGAGCTTTGCCCTCATAGCACCTCATCATTTCTGAGAGGGAAGAGAAAGTGCTGGCACCTTATCCGAATCCTGCTACAGGGATGACAGGGATGAACCTGCTGAGGTGCCAAGTTCTTCTTTGTTTTTGTTTTTCTTTTTTTTCCTTCCTTATGTCATCCCTGATTCCAGGTTGTTCAGAAAAACAAATTCGGATTGGCCTGAGGGGGCTGACACAGTATTCCCACGCAAAAGAATTATACCCCTGCCCCCAAGTCCTTCCTTCTTGTAGCTCAGAGCACATTATGACTCTATTGTCAAACTGGGCTATTGTCCTCTGAGACCGACACAGCACCTACCAGTAGGCACGGACTCACCTAGACAGTACAACCTCCACTAATTTAGGGTGATCTTTTGTATTGGCATGTTTCCCTGGAGGAGTAGCAATTGATTTCATTCAGTGCCCAAGGAAAAGAAAACATTTCGTCCTAGAAAATGAGATTACAATGATATTCAGAAAGTACCCTTTCCTCTGAGGTGATAGCTGCTTGCTTTAAAGTATGAAGGAAGTGAGAAGGAACTCTGGAGGCAGAGTTACAGCCGGCGGTGCAGGATCTTAGTACCGTCAACACTTTCTGCCGAGGCCACTTTATGGGTGGTTGATGCTCTGGGAAGTAGCCAGTGTGGTGTGCAAGGCAGAGCAGCTGTAATGAAAACGGAGGAACCAACGTGTAGGCTGATCTCAGTGTCAACATGACCTGTGTACAAGATATCTCTCTCCTTTGTCTGCCTTTGGGGTAAGACGTTGTCTCAGGATGTTTCCTCTATCAAGAAAACTGAACTGTGAAATTGTTAGTTCAGCAGGTAGCACTACTGATTAGCATCATTAACAGCTGAACAAAGCACGCTCCCAAAGGAGTAGGAGTTGCACTGGAATAAAGAGAGCATGTGGGAACAGAGTATAGAGGGGCAAGTGTGTGGGAATGGCACTGGATCTTGGGGAACTCTGAGGAGCATCAGAGAGTCAAGGTACAGGAATCTGGGCTGCATGTGTTTGGATGAGTGGGGAGTAGAAGGAGCAGAGGAAAGGAAGCTGCAATGATCAGGGTCAGAATTGTCCAGCTTAACTCAGGCATTAGGAAGAGCAGCCTTTAGAGTCAGAACTGAAATCAGTATCTCTATCTCTGTCTCTATCTCTATATCATCTATACCTATACCATCTATATCAATATCTATATTTATATTTATCTATCTATCTATATGTATACACCCATACATATATATGTATATATATAATGACTCTGGATTAAAGACAACATTGAGAAAGGAAGTCTCAGCTTTTCCTAAGATCATGTGTGTCTACATCAAAGTGAGAACTATGCACACATCTTCCCTGAGGTAGACGAGTGGCCAAGGGATACATTCCATTGTCAGTCACTATATTCATTGATGCCTAACTCATTGTAATCCTAAGCAAATGCCCCAGACTCCCCCAAACCAACCCAGAACAATTGGGAAACAAGGAGAGTAATGAGGGAAGGTCCAGGGAAAAGAAAACCCAAAACTTCCTGTACAGTGGGGTAATGTTACTCCGCCAGTGATGAGCGCTGTCAATACTTCTCTTAACAATTTTGCAGTAGAGCTCTCTAATGAGCCTAATAGGAGAGCTCATCAGTAGGACCACAGGAGGCAATGGAAATTCTCAATGCCACATATATGTCCCTATCATAAGGAACACTGATTTGAATTCTCACATTCTGGTATAGACCAGATCTAGGCTGAACATAACAGTAGGACAGTAAGAGGGACCTGGCTGGTCCATTGCCACATTGACCTGGAAGCAGACTCCGAGAGATCAGATGGAAAAAAGACAACTGTCCTAGAGAAGTTTGAGTCTCTTGTTGCAGGCACTTAGAGCATGTGACTGTGGCTCTCCTCCAGACTGTCCTCTTCTGTCTAGGCTGGGGAAGACTCTGAGAACAAACATTAAGGCTTTGAAGAAACCATTTCTTTGCAAGAGACAAAGGATGAAAAACTCAAGAGAGAACACATGGGTCAAATGAGTAGAGTCAGAACCATGGTGCCATATTCTACAGCAGTGGTTCTCAACCTGTGAACCGTGACCCTTTGTTAAACCTCTATCTCTAAAAATATCTACATTATGATCCACAAAGGTAGCAAAATTACAGTTATAATTAACAATGAAAACAATTTTATAGCCGGTATCACTACTGTAGTAAACTACAGTATGAGGAACTGTAGTAAATGGTTGCCGGTGGAGAACAACCGTTCTAAAGTGTTGCTTTTGCTGGATACTTGAAGGGTATCCTTGTCTGTCCTTTCTGAGGATTTTACTTCACCCATTATAAAGGCATGCTAGTGATTATTACATTTCTGAGATGCTTTGGAGCATCTGTCTTCTCCAAACTCTCCCCTCAACCAGCTACACATACAGACACACACAGACACAAAGACACACACAGACACATACATACACAGACACACACACACAGACTCAAACACACATACAGACATAAAGACACGGACATACACACAGATACACACAGACACAAACACACAGAGACACAGACACACAGTCAAACACACACATACAGACACATACACACACACACAGACATACAAATACACAGTCAAACACACACATACAGACACACACACACACAGAAAGAGAGAGTGGGGGCGCACCTCAAAATGACAGTTATTTTCAGTTGCCTGGAAGACATTTACCTTTGTAAAGCATTAACTATATGCATTGTGGAATCCAGAAACACAGGAATTTTAATTCAGTCTAATCTGTTCCTTTGCACCTATAGATTAAAGAAACCACAAGTTAAAACATTTTGGGGGAATCAAACAAATACCTAAATGTGTAGATCAGCTTTATTTGCAAAGAAAGACTGGCCTCCTGCATACATTCCAACAAACAAACAAAATTCTTAACACTATCAGTCAAGCAAAACACATCTGCAGCAGGGTTCAGAGCTGCCTGCCAGTCTGCAGCTGTGGATGAAGCCTCAGAGTCTGGTGGAATGAATGCATCCTCCAAAACACATGAATATTTTTATATAAAGAGGATTGGGCTCAACACATATCAAGGTCCTTGGATAAAATGTTAACATAAAAGATGATGTATCATTTATCACAGTATAAGAGAGAGAGTTGGCAGGCAGACAGATTAATGGGTTTAAGAAGTGATAGATGTTATCACCAAAATGAAGGCAGAGTTTCCTAGCCTTTGAGAACCCCTTAAAATTGTTCTAGAGATAGGTGTAATAAAATGTTAAATAAGCAAACTATCTAGTCAACGTTTATTAAGCAACTACTCCCTCCCCCATCATTCTGAATAAATAAAGCTACATAGATGAGGAAGACCTCATAATACTGAATGCCAGAGAGCATCATGTTTGGGGGATTCTCAGCTGTTTTTTGAATTAGCAAGGATATCAGTTATTTGGGGTGTAACTTTTTGCATGTTTATGTGGTTAATTCTGGTTAATGTGTATGACCTTGGGGGCATTTAATTTTATACCTGTCTCCTCCTGTGTTAAACAAGGGTGCTAACAGTGCCTGTCCCAAAGAGTTGTTGTGAGGATTCAGTGAGCTAATCCATGTAAGGTGCTTAGAGCATCACCCAACAGATAGTAAGTCCTCTGTAAATATTAGCTATTAATATTTTCTCGACAAACAGTGCAAACATTGACATTAGTCACATTAGCTATTCAGATGTCACTACATATTCATTTTATAGCTGGAAAGTAGAGAGACAATCCCCTATGGTCATTTCCTGCTCCTGATTCCCAACCTTCTTTTAACTATTAATACAAGCAGGCCTGAAAGATGGAAATGAGCTGCAGTAATTGGACCCTCAGCAGTATAGCTTGTCTGGTTAGTACTTGATGGTCAACCTTGCAAAGCAAAGCCAGCAATTCCTCCCACTGCAAGTTTGACTCATGTCAAAGGATAGGCAACGTATTTTGGAAAACTCTCAACCATGAAGACCTCACCATCTTGATGGAGGAGATAGATATTTTGTCTTTTGTTCAGCCAATGCTTTAATGCAGATATCATCTTTCTGGGAATTCCTTTTGTTACCTGTGGGACGTAAAGCCATGTTAGGAAGTTTGGTAAAGTAGAGCAGGTTGAGACCCGGAGACTCAGTGGGCACACACCTGAGGCTTAGGTGATTCCCAGCTCCTTCCCAACTCCCTGCCAGACTCCTGACTTGGAACATGTGCCATGCTTCTTACATAAAAGAGATGAGACCTGTGCCAGAGCTGGGGGTTCTCAGACTCTTGGAAATCTAGGCACCAATAGTCCCGGTGGGGATAGTCCTTGGGTTGACAGCTGCAGGCTTGGTGGCTGTTGTGGCTGGGAGCACAGAGAGGCCTTCTAAGGGAGATTAGGCAAAGGCTTCCCAGGGCTGATCTTGATGAAAAGAGGCAGACCATGGTTCTAAACAGTTTATTGTCATGGTGGAAAATGGATGCATAAAACCAAGGCTAAAATGACAATTCACACAATTTTGAAGAAATTCAAATTTGAAAAACCAGCAAGTTTGTTGGGCTTAATTGCAGAGCATAACTGAGGAGTAACTTTCAGGCACAGGATTGGTTCAAGGACTGCTCCTTCATCAAGAAGCCCACTCCAGCATTGGCGAGGACTCCCTCAACTGGTGGGAAAAGTCTCTTTTTCCCCGGAGCCATTACTACTGACATTATCTCCTTAGCAGGTGGCAGTGGGGTGGGAGGGTCTTGTGAATCTTGTAAGTTTCAGGACTTTCTAGAGACTTCCAAGTTGCTTGTACCCCAAGCCTGCAAAATATTGTTCATTTTCTGAGTCTTAACAATCCTCCCTCTGGGATGGAGTGTTCCAATTAAGAGTAAACAGTGGCAAACAGTTACTGTGCATTGGGACGTATAACACATTTCTGTGGTATGCCCTGCCTACCTTTTGGTGGCTAGGAACTCCTCTGCCAAGTCCCAGGATGCATGCTCAGCCCATTCTTCTGTGAGGCCATCTGTGATCCTGAAGCAGCTGCTTTTCAGTGATATGAGAACTGTTTGCGGGGTATAAACATACTCAAGCTCTTTATTTACTACACTTTCTAGCTTAATTAATTGGGGAGAGACTGTAAATAGCTCTCCCACCTGTACCCTGCAAGCCACAGCCATGGGAAACCTGTGGATATGCGTGTGTTTGGGTTTGATTTTCTGACTCTGTGACAGTTACAGCCCCTGCACATGTTTTAATGATTGGCATCAGCCGGAGCCTGGCTCTCAGCTCTCTGCTATGTGATATTTCAGTTGATCCCTAGGCTATGCCAAGAGAATGTCACTGGTGTTCCAGTCTCTGCGAAGCCTCTAGATACATGTAAGATGACAAACAATTCAAACAGCTGAAGAGCCTCCTGGATCTAGTGCCAACTAAATTAAATAGAAGTTAAAGACAGACGTGTTGGGGTTTCAGTGTAACAGAGGATTTACTGATAATCCCTTTCTAACCCAGAGGTCAGGTGTAGTATATACCATTGAGGATGTTTGAGGTGTTTATTTTTCCAGTGTCTACTGTGGTAGCTCAAAGCTAATAGTTTTCTTTTGGAAAAAAATACATTTATTTATTGTGAGAGAACAAGTTTCCAGAGTGAGGTCTTTTCATCCACCATGCAAGTGAAGGTTGTCAGGCTTGGCAAGCAAGCACATTTACCTCATGGAGGCATTGAAAGCCAGGTAGAACCCCAGACATTATCCCCGTGTTTGGAGACAGAAGCCACTGATAATTCCAATCAGTAGTTTTAAGTACTTGTATGAAAGGCATATGTTATAGACTAGAGAAATCAAAAGTGAACAAGGTACACAACTTCATTCTCAAAGACTTTAAAGCAGTAAGAGAGGTATGTAGCTAAACATTTAACTATGAAGCAGGTCAAAATGTATTAAATAAACATGGTGTACTCCCTAAAAGGATAGGAATCAGTTTGAGGAATGAGTCGGGAAAGCTTTGAACTGCTGAGAAATGTGAGAGCTTCTTGGATTCTGTGAGATCTTGGTAGGTAGTGAATGGGGTGAAAAAGACGTTTAAGACAGAAGGACCACAGTAAAGCAACCCTCACAGAGCAGAGAGTGTGTGGCTAGGGGCTATAAAGACAAGTGTGTTGGGAAC
This sequence comes from Micromys minutus, assembly GCF_963924665.1. Taxonomy (NCBI): domain Eukaryota; kingdom Metazoa; phylum Chordata; class Mammalia; order Rodentia; family Muridae; genus Micromys; species Micromys minutus. The sequence goes on along the minus strand of NC_137952.1, from coordinate 21,252,597 downwards.
TCATGGAGGCTATAGTGAGGAAAAGATGGGCTGGAAAACTTTTGCCAACAGATCCAGATCATCTGATCTCATTTCTCTAAACCATGAAGAACCAGCTAGCATAAATCCAGTTCTGTCCAGAAACTCGAAACAAGGTTATGCTAATTTATGTTGCATAGTTTTTATAAAGTAAATTGTATAGGTGTAGATTATATAAGAGTGCTTTTTGAAGTGGTTCTACCAACTCATAATCGTCTGTCTGATGCTTTAAGAATCTAGGTGGCTCTTTAAGGTGAAATTATATGAACAACTCAAGATGAGTCTTAGTGATTGTGCCTGGCTTTGGGGATGGTAATAAAAGAAATCTCAGTTGCATCTAACTTTTTCTTCATGGCATGGAGTTTGCTTAAACTAGATGGTGATTGTCCCTGTGTTTTAGCCTCTTTCCCCCTTGCTGTGATAGAATCCCCGAACAAAAGCAACTGAAGGAACTTGATTCATAGTTTGAGGATATAGTCGGAAATGGTGGGGAAGCCAGGGTGGAGAAGCTTGAGGCACAGTCCGGGAGCAGAGTGGAATGCCTGCTGGCTTTCCGCTGCTTTCCTCTCCCCCCATTTTTGTTTTGCAATCTGGGATGCAGGCCTATGGCAATTCAGTAGAAGTGCTTCCACACCACATAACTAGTAACTAGTGACAGATGACTAGATCACCTGTCACAGATATTTTCCTTCAAAGTGGTTCTAGAGCCTGTCAAGTTGACAATATTAACAATCACACCAAAAGGTTCAAAGTGACAGGAAATAAGTATGTACTTAGAGCACATGTAAAAATAGAAACCCCTTAGCACTGAAGAGCGGTATACCTACTAAGTGCTGTCGAGTCTGGCTGTGAAAGCTGAGTATTAGCTACATGTCTTAAGCAAGTATGTTAAACATGTGTTGCTACTGTTTTCCTGCTACATGGACAGAAGTCAGTGGGCCACATCGACTCTTCAGGCATAGTACATAGTACATAGAAAGTACAACCACTTTCTCAAAAATATTATAAACCTACTGTCCTGACTCAATCTACCTACCACTTCTCAGATCACATACTAGGCAAATTGGATTAGAAATTCAAATTGCATTAAATTTGTTTTTAAATTGTCTCAAAATATGCTAAAGACTATGGCTGGAAAAGATTGTTAGTTATATTTTTTTGATCTAATCGTCTTGTACTTGATCATAGTGTGACTTTTTGGTTCGCTGTTGGAAAAATATTTTTCTACAACACTGAATCATCTCTACAGACTAGCGCTTGGTTGTGTCTTCACTTTAGCTGCACTCTGTCGGTGCTCATAGTTACGTATAGAAACTTCAACTGCTTGAATGGTTGTGCATTTTAAAAAGCTCTTTTATCAATTCTTTGTGAGGTTCACATCATGCACCCCAGTCCTGCTCATCTCCCCATCTCCTAATGTAATCTCTTCCTCCAAAATAAAGCACACACCACCACCGCCATCACCACCACCACCACCACCATCACCACCACCACCACCACCATCACCACCACCACCACCACCACCACCACCATTACCACCACCACCACACCACCATCACCACCACCACCACCACCATCACCACCACCACCACCATCACCACCACCACCACCACCATCACCACCACCATCACCACCACCACCACCACCATCACCACCACCACCACCACCACCACCACCACCACCACCACCACCATCACCGCCACCGCCACCGCCACCGCCACCGCCACCGCCACCGCCACCGCCACCGCCATCACCGCCACCGCCACCGCCACCACCACCGCCACCGCCACCACCACCATCACCACCACCACCACCACCGCCACCGCCATCACCACCACCGCCATCACCACCACCACCACCATCACCACCACCACCACCATCACCACCATCACCACCACCACCATCACCACCACCACCATCACCACCACCACCAGAACAAAGCATAGAAAACATTTCATTGTGGAAGCTGGAGTAAGTTAAAGTGCGTACCACATAGTATGCTCCTCTGTCCACACATCCTTTCTTACAATGGTTTATTGCAATGAGTCATTGTCTGGTTCAAGATCTCTTGCTTCTGCGACACCATCAATACTGTATCCTCCTCAGGACTCATCCAGATTATCCTGTTGTTGTCCTGTCTCATGAAGATGCAGTAACTTTGAGATAGCAGGACTGGCTCTTTCCTTGTCTCAACCACTCACAGGTTACTTAGAATTTGGGGTGGATCAGGAGTGAGTCCTGAACTGGGCCTGGGTGGTAGCTGAGCTGGGTGGAAAGCCTGGCTTTCTCTTATCTACACCACCAGGGCTAGCTCTCAGTACTGCTCTGGCTAGGCCACCTAAAGCTGCCATTGGCCAGAGGTAGGATAAGCTCTCCTGCACTCAAGCCCCCGGGGCCCCGGCTTTCCTGCCTACTGCAGGTGTAAGGGGGAAGGGGAGGACATCATTCTCACACCCATGCCATCCCACAGCAGAGGAGTGTTGGCACCAGCTGTCCTATACTCATACCCTTGGGATCTTCTACATCCCTGCCACCAAGGCCAGCTGCACTGTGCTGCCTGGGTGAAGTGTGGGACCTCGCTCTCCTAAGTGGAGAGTGAAGTGTTGCCATCAGGGAGAGTACCCCGTCCAGAGAGGGATGGGGTCAAGTATATACAGTCCCTGCATATCCACCATGGTTCCCAGCAGCTGCCTTGACCAGGGACATTCCCATGTTCTCTAGAGGTATTATGAGCCATAGACATGGACACCAACCCGCTATTGTTGGACTCAAACATGGCTCTCCGCGGCAGCTCAGATAGGGACATCACTACATACCCGGGTGGCAGGGCTGGCCACTCAAAGCAGGTTCCCCAACTTCATCATGGAGTCTCCAGTTCCCTGCCTATTCATAATGTTCAAGCTGCTCCGCTTTTCCTTCTCTCCCACCTGTCTACCACATGCTCCACATTGTGGTGGCTCCCAGTGCAGGCTGAACATATGGCTGGAGGGCTCCTCTTCCATCCATGCTTCGTGGCAGGGGTTGGTAGCCCTGTGTGTGCAGTGTGCTGGAGGGGAGGTCTTTAGGTCTCTGTCTGCTTTCCTTCTTCTGTATTGTGCTGCTTGATTTGATTTGATTTTTATGAGTCCTAGGCATATGCCAGCCTTGGCCACCATGTCAGGCATCAAGCTGAGATGAACAAAGGACTGCCATCTGTCCCTGACTGACATAAGAGCACCGCCACCAATAATGTGTCTCTGCCTATTGGTAGGGGTTGTGCTTTTTAAAGTTACCTTGACATTTATTTTATATGTATGAGTGTTTTGCGGGCATGTATTTCTTTACACCATATCTGTACAATGCCTATGAAGGCCAGAAGAGGGCATTAGATCCATAGATGGAAAGAGTGAGCTGCCTTTGGGCGCTGGGACCTAAACCTGGGTCCTCTGTAAAAGCAACAGGTTACCTCAACCACTGAGCAATCTTTCTGGCCTCACTTAAATTACTTTTTCTTTGTCCCTACTGTTAGATTCTCTTGCTTGTGCAAGGCACTCAGCAAATAACACTTCAGAGTGTCTCCCGCAGTGGCACATTTCTGCTTAATTACTTATAAAAAAAATAAAGGAAGGGATCCCACTTCAGAAATTATAGGTTTCACTCTGAATGAGATAATACACCTTGTAATTTCATCTAAAAGTTTGTAAGTGTGTGTTCATGTTTGTAGTCACACACACACACACACACACACACACACACACACACACACAGATATGTGTCTAGAATTAAGTCAAGGACTTTGTATTTTACTGTTAAGGTTTTTTATGATTTATCCCTAACGTGGTCCATCTAACCATGTCTTAGACAACCTAATAAAAAAATAAGTGGGGAGAATGAGAGAAACAGAAATTTATTTTGGATTCTGATTTTATTCATGGAGTTCTGAATGCAAGCAGATGCTGCAACCTTGCCCAAGGCATTGTCCTTGGGGAGTGACTGCTTACTCTTTCTCAAGCTTGCTACTGCCGCCTTACATTCTCAACTGAAAGGGCCACCCATCATGGCTTCCTGTTGTCAAGTAAATTCCAGTTATGCCTTCTCAGTTTCCCCAGCTTCAAGGTACCACACTGCTTTTCTAGTCGAAGCCCTTCTGAGGTTTATTCATTCTCTTTCCCTTAGTTCCTTGTCCCCCTCTTCTCCTGCTTTGTTTCTATCTCCCTCCTCCCTTTAAAACCCCACTTTCAGCTTTTCTTCATGTACTTTTTTCTGTTTCCAGTTTTCTTCTGGAAGCCCCAGTATGTTTAGCTGTGGGGTATGAACCTACACCAGGAGGGCTCCAACAGGAAATGTGAGGTCAAAGAAGCAGTTGCTGCGGTCTACAGAAGATCTATAGCTGTGTATCAAGTCCGGCCTGTAATGCTGGAGACCATTTGTGTCTTTTCCAGATCCTGGTTAAGAGAAGACACATGGTCTGTCACACTTTTCAATCTATTATGTACATGGCAAGAATTAATGTGTAGTTGTAACCCGAGTTTAAATAAATCAGTTGGTATCAAATACTTATATTTTTTTCTAAAAACCAAAACATTTTATGTTCCCAGAAAACTTGTGTGTTACTAAAAATATTTATAAAAGATGTATCTAAAGATCAGAAAGCTAGGCTATAGATCAGTGGGTGACTTCCCTTGTCTTAACTGTTAATTTAGGTTTTAAAAGTTCACTATGCTTTTCAGTAGGTGAAGAATTGATGGAAACAACAGGAAATTAGTACTCCTTTACGGATATTCGTGTCACATTCACTAATTTTGGTGTGAGAGGTTTCACTTTGATGCATGTTCATAAGAAGTACAAGCATATAGTACATGTTAGGAGTTTGAGCTACACAAGTAAATCCTTCTCTTCAATTCTCAATATTTCTTTTCCTAAAATTATCTTTTTATACATTATACTCCAACCACAGTTACCCCTCCCTCTACTCTTCCTAGTCTCCCCAACTTCCCCATCCCCAAGATTCACCTGTCTTCCCTCTCCTGTTTCTCTTCAGAAAAGAGGAGGCCTCCCAGGGATATCAAGTAAACAAAGTGTTTAACAAGATACAATAAGACTAGGCACCAGGTGAGGGTGGGGGTAAGTGTAGTCACTCCCCATATCCTGCTTCTGCAGCGGCCCTGCCCTGTGGCAGGACACAAGACCCCAATAACCCTACAGATAATTACTGGAGCTGGGGAGATAGCTCAGTGGTTAAGAGTACTTGTTGCTCTTGTAGAGGAATAGAATCCAGTTCCCTCTTCTAATGCCAGGTGGCTAACAATCACCGGTGACCCTAACTCCAGGGTATTTGATGCCTACTCTGGGCTTCTGGTATTCCATACGAGGCTGGAGGCATGCACGTATACACAGAAGTAAGAATTTAATAAAGTTTAAAATTAGCTATCCTAAAAATAGCCCTACCATGCTTGTCAGGGTAGATTTCCTTTGTCCTATAATAATTAGAGTATACTGTTTGTGGTTTCATTGTCTTCCATTCATTGACAAAACCTCCCTTGTTTTTTTTTTCTTTTTTGTTTTTTGAAAGCTGTCTGTTTATTCCTTGAACTAAACAAGATGACTAAAGACTTCTTTAAGATCTTCTTTCTGGTATTTTTCCTTTCCTGTGTCCCCTTTTCTGAAGACGTCTCCTCATGGCAGTCACTATAATGCCCATTTTTTTACATCCCACCTTTTTTGCTGCCATCTGTACCTTCTTTAGTGGGCACATTGATATGTGGATCATGGGCTCCCTCAGGAGAACACTTCCTGTGCCGGGTTCTTTCTCTCCTATAAAGGTTACTTATGCAGTGTGGCTTTATAGGGATTCTGTCTGGGTTTCGTCGGTATTTTTAAGACTGAATTTGAACAGGACAATGGAAATTAGTAGATACTATGTTTTACGAGGGCTTTGTCTTAAAAAATCAGTCTCCAATGCTTCTACTCATGTGACCACGGTTTAACTAGGCGTATAGGTAGAGCAGAGCATTCCATGAACAACGCAGATTGTATCAGCGGTCAGATTAACTACTCGGGACCACCTCGGTCCTAACGTTATCAGAACTTTTCATCAGTGTTGTGGGTATAGTTGTATAGAATTACATTTCAAATCTAAAGACACCGAAATATTATTTTTCGCAGGATATTCTTTTTTGAAAACACCGGCTTTGCTTGTGGACTGTGGTCTTCCTCTACCATTAATCCTGCAAATTTGGCCAACAGTTAATGTCAGTGCGTAGCAATGCTTTTCTATTGCAGCAGCGACCGTGGCTTTGTTTCCAGAGAGCGTAGTCCTCAAGTGACTGTCCCGCTTTTTCATGTCATTTTTATGAGTGTATCTATTGAGAGAATCTATTTAAAGACTAGCTTTCAGAATGAAGCTTCTCTGTCCTCTTGTGTATTTTTTCAATAATTAGAGTTAATTAGTCTTTCTAGACTAATACGCTCTGGAGCTTTGGGGAGAGTAGTCTCTTAAACTGACCAATTCTCTTTCATATAGCAATTTAGAAACATTCCTGCTGCCTCAGCACTTTAGAATGGACCCACACAGTCAAGAAACGAAACAGCCTGTGCTTCCACCTATTGTCTTTTCGATGCTTAATGTGCTGATGTTCCTACAAGGTAGATCACTAGCTAATTCTGCTTTTTAGGGAGATGTACTGAAGCGAAGTTTCCTTTAATTAAGTAATTTGGGGCAGCGAATTAGTTGTTTAACTAGATATAGATTTTTAGTTTCTGTGTTTCACTTGGTAATGACAAAGTCTAGAGTCACTTGCTGTGGATATATATGTAGGTGTGTTTAGACATGTATATATGTACATACACATGTGTGGAAGGAAAAGAAAGATCACAAAAATGCACTGGAGAAAACCATGAAACTGTTTTTCAAGCACGAGGCCTCCATGAGGAAATTTTCAGATAAAAAACAACAAAACAAAACAAAAATGTCAAGAAAATTGCAAGCAATAGTTCTCAGCTACAGAATATATTTCAGAAAGAACTACAGTTATCCCAGAAAGAAAGAGATGAAAAGACTAAAACAAGGCTGTGCATGGTGGCACAACCCATTGATTCTAGCACATGGGATCAGTAGGAGATCTCTGTGAGTTTGAGGCCCCTCTGGTCTATGTATCAAGTTTTAGGACACACACATGTAGCTACACAGTGAGACCCTGTTTAAAAAGATAAAGCAAATTAATAAATAAAAACAGAATCTACAACCAAACAACAAAGGAAAAGAAGAAGAGCTAGTAAATTAAATTATAACACACTGGTAAGTGAAGAGTATATGAAACAGCATAATGAAGTATAGATTGCAGACATAAAAATTAATGTTCAAAGTTATACATAATAGCCACATATAAATAGTAGTAGGAAGAAGCATTTGAAGATAAAGAGTTCCTAAGCCTGCTAATTATTGAAGGAAGGCAAAAGTGTTATACTGAAAAGTTTCAATTAAACATGCAAATTTAAACTTCTGAAGAATTCAAGAAAAAAGATGAGAGGGAAAGGGAAAAAGGGAGATGAGAGGGAGAGCAGGAAGAAAGACTTTATAACTTCAACGTGAATAAAGGAGAAAAAACCAGCAAAGTGAGTTTTAATCATTATAAAAAGTACAGAAAGAAGAGGGAAGTCGAACTGTAAAATACCCAGACTAGTAATAACAAGCTCAATGGACTTGTTTCTCAGTTAAAGCCAAGATTCTGAGTGCATCTGTAAACACATGAGATAAATCTTTAAGGAATGCTGAATGGGAATCCTGCTTATTCTCCCAAGTGGTTGAGTTCACCAGGAGGTTATGAAAGGTATAATCACCATGGACTGGAAGACACCGGACCAGAACAGTTCCCACTATAGGGGTGGGCGATGAGCTTTACAAAGGAGAGTAAGTAAAGAACACTACCATCACAACTCTGTTCCAACTGTGAGCTTTGAAGATGAATGGGGGCAGCCATGTTCCCAGAATGTTTTGTTAAAAAATGAGTCAACTAACCAGTTTAGTCCATAGCCCTGGCTTTGCCAACCACTGCCCTGAAGATTGACATCATAATACAAACGAGAGAAGTTGGAACAAATAGACTACTCATGCATTGCAGGGTATTTGGTCACACTGTGAACCCTGAAATCATGCAGATTGCTGAAGAAAACAAAAACAAAAACTGTTTCCAGTTTTGGTTTGGGCTCACCCTTTGAACAGGTCTTTATTCCCTCTGGCTGGAATTTAGCTATGCACTTCCCACACACCTTTAATCCCAAGCAATGAAGGTAAAGTTAGTTTGCAGAAGGAATCATCCATGTTTGAAAGGGATGTCTAATTGACTGTCAGACAAAGTGAGAAATCAGAGAAAGATTTGATGAAATAGGATATGCCCAACTCTCATGAGAAAAGGAAAAAGAGGCTACTTAGAGCATAGAGAGGGGAGAAAAAAGAGAAGAAGAAACAGTTTTACTGAGACAGTTATAAAGAGACAGGTTGCATAGTGAGAGGAGAGAGAGAAAGAGAGAGGGGGGAGGGAGGGAGAAAAGAGAGAGAGAGACGGACAGACAAACAAACAGACAGAGGTGAGAACAGAGAAGCCAAAAGATGATAAGGAGTCAGATATTAGAACATAATTACCACATTTAGTATGAGGCTAAGCAGAACAATTCAGGAGAAGCCAAGAGAAACCAGATTGAATCAGTCAGCTTGGAGAAAAGTTCTGGACCAGCACAGCTGAGTTGACTAGCCATCCAGAATTGAGAAAAAGCTAAAAAGGGTGAATTTGTTCAACAATACATCTTGGAGGCTGAATAAATTCCCGGCTTAGATTAGGTTGTATAGAGGTTAGAAGCTTTCAGGAGTAAGCTTAGGTTAGCAGACTGAAGCAGTAAGCTTCAGAGATGACAGTTACATCAGGTGAGTAAAAGTTAACATTTACACTCAGGAAATTTTAGTATTGTACCCCAATAAAAAAAACAAAACCTGTCTTAGTTTGCTGTGAACAGACACCATGACCAAGGCAACTCTTCTAAGAACAACATTTATT